>NC_141877.1:642312113-642621886 GCF_056163025.1 Triticum urartu | reverse complement strand
TGCAGTCAGAGGCCTTATCAAGCAACGCCCAGCGACGTAACCAGCCCGGCGGTTATAACCTGGTACAGGACCGGATACGTCAGGAAGATGAGCGCGCGACTCAACTGGCGGCTCAGCAGACGGCTCACCAAGCCTTCCCGGATTATCCAACGACTTCTGTTGAGGCAGGAGTAGCCACCAGAACTGGCGGTGTTCCTTGTTTGGTGCCGGCTTTACGTAATGTGCGTCTGCCTAAAGATTTCAAGGGACCCCGAAAGGTGCCAAATTACACGGCCGACTTACAGCCTGGGGCGTGGATCGAAAGCTATGAGATGGCCATGGAGCTGTTGGAGGTCAGCGACGCGGCAATGGCTAAGTATTTCACCATGACGTTGGATGGAACGGCCCGGAGTTGGTTAAAGGGCCTGCTGCCTAATTCCATTAGCTCATGGGCAGAGTTAAAGGCCCGGTTCATTCAGAACTTCAAAGACACTTGCAAGCAATCTATGTCAATTGTGGAGTTAACTAATTGTAAGCAAGAGGAGGGTGAATCTACCACTCATTGGGTGCGCCGGGTCAAGGAGATAATACATTCGTCTGACAAGATGGATGTCGGCTCTGCAGTCTTAATGTTGGAGAAAATTTGCCGATTTGAACCACTAAGACAAAAGCTAGGACGCCTCAAGCGTGATTGTAATGATATGGGTCGGCTGATGGCGGCTTTAGTCAAATACGCCGATTCTGATAGTACCAAGGATCCCGCGTCTGATGAGGAAAGGACAGGGAAGGGAAAGAAGAACGGCAATGGAAAGGGTCAGCAGCATAACCCGGCGAATCAAGGAGGCAATAAGCGTAAGGCCGATGGTAACCCGGAGTTTGTGGCCAACGCCAATGCACAGGGTAACAATCAGAGACGCAAGGGGAGGCCGCCCCCTCGATCTGGCGGGTCAGGTCCATCTCTTGTGCAGCTACTCAATGAACCATGTCTGAGACACAACACCCGGGAAAGGCCGGCCACTCACTTATGGAAGGATTGCGCGATCATGAAGGCTTTCAAGAATTCCAACACGTTCGACGGCAATCATGGGTCGGGTGGTGGCTCAGGTGCCGGCGGTTTTCATGGCCCGGGTGGCGGTTCAAATTCCGGCTTTCAGGGAAATCAAGGTGGTTATAATCAGCGGCAGTCTGGTCAGGGAGGTCAGCAGCAGCAGCAGTCGGGTTATCAAAGCAATCCAAAGCAGCTGAATAGTGGACAGTATCATGTGTTCACCACTAGCTTATGCAAGCGAGACCAGAAGATTCATAAAAGGGTTGCGAACGCTGTTGAGCCGGCGGTTCCCCGTTATTTGAGGTGGTCAGAGTAGCCTATTGTGTGGAGCAGGGAAGATCACCCTCCCCGGGTTGACAATCCAGGTCAGTTAGCCTTGGTGGTAGCACCTCAAGTTGGTGGATATAAATTCACTAAGGTACTCATGGATGGAGGTAGCAGCATCAACATCCTCTATTATGAGACCTTTCGACGTATGGGGTTGACTGACAAAAATTTAAAGACGTCCAACACCGTTATCCATGGAGTGGTGCCTGGTAAGTCGGCATACCCAGTCGGCAAGATGGAGCTGGAGGTAGCCTTGGAGATTGATACGTCTCCATCGTATCTACTTTTCCAAACACTTTTGCCCTTGTTTTGGACTCTAACTTGTATGATTTGAATGGAACTAACCCGGACTGACGCTTTTTTCAGCAGAATTGCCATGATGTTGTTTTATGTGCAGAAAACAAATATTCTCGGAATGACCTGAAACTCCACGGAACATCTTAGAAAAAACAATAAAAAATCCTCGCCAAAGATGAAGACCAGGGGGCCCACACCCTGTCCACGAGGGTGGGGGGCGCCACCCCCTCTAGGGCGCGCCCCCTACCTCGTGGGCCCCCTGGACACCCTCCGACGCCAATTCCAACTCTATATATTCGCTTTCGGAGAGAAAAAAATCAGAGAGAAGAAATCATCGCGTTTTACGATACGGAGCCGCCGCCAAGCCCTAAAACCTCTTGGGAGGGCTGATCTGGAGTCCGTTCGGGGCTCCGGAGAGGGGGATTCGTCGCCGTCGTCATCATCAACCATCCTCCATCACCAATTTCATGATGCTCACCGCCGTGCGTGAGTAATTCCATCGTAGGCTTGCTGGACGGTGATGGGTTGGATAAGATTTATCATGTAATCGAGTTAGTTTTGTTAGGGTTTGATCCCTAGTATCAACTATGTTCTGAGATTGATGTTGCTATGACTTTGCTATGCTTAATGCTTGTCACTATGGCCCGAGTGCCATGATTTCAGATCTGAACCTATTATGTTTTCATGAATATATGTGAGTTCTTGATCCTATCTTGCAAGTCTATAGTCACCTACTATGTGTTATGATCCGGCAACCCCGAAGTGACAATAATCGGGACCACTCCCGGTGATGACCATAGTTTGAGGAGTTCATGTATTCACTATGTGCTAATGCTTTGTTCCGGTACTTTATTAAAAGGAGGCCTTAATATCCCTTAGTTTCCAATAGGACCCCGCTGCCACGGGAGGATAGGACAAAAGATGTCATGCAAGTTCTTTTTTGCATAAGCACGTATGACTATATACGGAATACATGCCTACATTACATTGATGAATTGGAGCTAGTTCTGTGTCACCCTGTGTTATGACTGCTACATGATGAACCGCATCCGGCATAATTATCCATCATTGATCCGGCGCCTACGAGTTTGCCATATATTGGTTCTCGCTTATTTACTTTCCCGCTGCTACTGTTACAATCACTACAAAAATACCAAAAACATTACTTTTGTTGTCTTTACTTTTGTTGCCGTTACCACCACTATCATATTACTGTGCTACTAAACACTTTGTTGCGGATACTAAGTTTCCAGGTGTGGTTGAATTGACAACTCAGCTGCTAATACTTGAGAATATTCTTTGGCTCCCCTTGTGTCGAATCAACAAATTTGGGTTGAATACTCTACCCTCAAAAATTGTTGCGATCCCCTATACTTGTGGGTTATCAAGACCTTTTTCTGGCGCCGTTGTCGGGGAGCATAGCTCTATTCTTTGAGTCACTTGGGATTTATATCTGCTGGACACTATGAAGAACTTGAAAGACGCTAAGACAATAATTTATCCCTCAACTACGAGGGGAGGTAAGGAACTGCCATCTAGCCTTGCACTTGATTCACCTTCTGTTATGAGTAATCTAGCGACACCTAAACCTGCTTCTGCTATTCATTCTGATATGTCGCATGTTATTGATGACGCCACTTCTGCTATGCATGATACTTATGATGAAACTGCTTCTATGCCTGATACTATTGTGCCCCTTAGTGAAATTCTTGATGAACAAATTGCTAGGGCTAGAGAAAAATAAATTATTGAATCTGAATACGATGATGAAAGTGATGATGAAATTATGCCTGTAATTCCTGAGGGTTATCTTTTTGATATGGAATCTTCTGCCGCTATTTTAGCTTGCAAAGATAGATATGAGCTAAAGTGGCTATTAGTTAAATGGAACAAAGAATCACTTAGAGATAAAATAAAACCCGACCCTGCTTTTGCTACTTCACCTATATGTGTTCCTGATAAGGATTATGAATTCTCTATTGATCCTGGTATAATTACTTTGGTTGAATCTGATCCTTTTTGTGGCTATGAATCTGAAACTGTTGTGGCACATCTTACTAAGTTAAATGATATAGCTACCCTATTCACAAATGATGAGAGATCGCGTTACTTCTATATACTCAAAATATTTCCGTTCTCATTAAAGGGTGATTCTAAGATATGGTTTAATTCTCTTGATCCTGGTTGTGTGCATAGTCCCCAGGATATGATTTATTACTTCTCTGCTAAATATTTCCCAGCTCATAAGAAACAAGCTGCCTTGAGGGAAATATACAACTTTGTGCAAATCAAAGAAGAGAGTCTCCCACAAGCTTGGGGGAGGCTTCTCAAGTTACTTAATGCTTTGCATGATCATCCTCTTAAGAAACCTGAAATACTTGATATCTTTTATAATGGACTAACCGATGCTTCCAGAGATTACCTGGATAGTTGTGCTGGTTCTCTTTTTAGGGAAAGAACGCCGGATGAAGCTGAAATTCTATTGAGCAATATGTTGACAAATGAAAATAATTGGGCACCTCCTGAGCCAGCTCCTGCTCCAATTAATGAGCCTATTCCTAAACCAACTCCGAAGAAGAGAGGTGTTCTATTTCTCAGTCCCGAAGATATGCAAGAGGCAAAGAAATCTATGAAAGAAAAAGGTATTAAAGCTGAAGATGTTAAGAATTTACCTCCTATTGAAGAAATACATTGTCTTAATATACCGCCTGTTGAAGAAACATATGATCTTAATCATTTATTTATTGAAGAACCTCCTGATTCCGATATCCCGACACAGGTAGTAAAGGTAAATTCTCTCTATAGATATGATAAAGCTGAAATCCCTCCTACTAAAATTGCTAGTCAGTGCTTGGATGAGTTTGATAACTTCATGTTTAAGCAAGACGACTTCAATGCCTATTTTGGTAGACAATTAAAAGAAAATGCTTATAAGATTAGACGCTTGGGTGACTATATGGCTAATATTAGAGGTGAACTAAAACTTGTTAGCAAACATGCTTCTATGGTTACCACTCAAGTATAACAAGTACTTAAAACTCAAAAAGAAGTGCTTGATGAAATGAATAGTAAGAAAAATGATTATGCTGTTAGAGTGGCTATTAGAACTGGTAGAATGACTCAGGAACCTTTGTATCCTGAAGGCCACCCTAAGAGAATCGAGCAAGATTCTCGGAGAAATAATACTGATGCACCTAGTTCTTCTAAAAAGAAGAAAAAGAAAAATGATAGAACTGTGCAAACTTTTAGTGAACCTATTGCTGAACCACCTGATAATCCAAATGATATATCTATGTCTGATGCTGAAACACAATCTGGTAATGAGCATGAACCTAATGAAAATGTTAATAATAATGTTCATGATGATGCTCAACCTAGTAATGATAATGATGTAGAAATTGAACCTGTTGTTGATCTTGATAACCCACAATCAAGAAATCAACGTTATGATAAAAGAGACTTTGTTGCTAGGAAACATGGTAAAGAAAGAGAACCATGGGTTCAGAAACCCCTGCTTTTTCCTCCCAAACCATCCAAGAAAAAGGATGATGAGGATTTTGAGCGCTTTGCTGAAATGATTAGACCTATCTTTTTGCGTATGCGATTGACTGATGTGCTCAAAACAAATCCTTATGCTAAATATATGAAGGATATCATTACTAATAAAAGAAAGATACCGGAAGCTGAAATTTCCACCATGCTTGCTAACTATACTTTTAAGGGTGGAATACCAAAGAAACTTGGAGATCCCGGAGTACCTACTATACCTTGCTCCATTAAAAGAAATTATATTAAAACTGCTTTATGTGATCTTGGAGCCGGTGTTAGTGTTATGCCTCTCTCTTTATATCGTAGACTTGACTTGAATAAGTTGACACCTACTGAAATATCTTTGCAAATGGCTAATAAATCAACTGCTATACCTGTCGGTATTTGTGAGGATGTGCCTGTTGTGGTTGCAAACGTTACTATTTTAACGGACTTTGTTATTCTTGATATTCCCGAGGATGATAGTATGTCTATTATTCTTGGAAGACCTTTCCTTAATACTGCAGGGGCTGTTATTGATTCCAACAAAGGCAATGTCACTTTTCATGTTAATGGTAATGAGCATACGGTACACTTTCCAAGGAAACAACCTCAAGTTCATAGTATCAACTCCATTGGAAAAATTCCATCGATTAAATTTGGAGGTTTTAAATTTCCCCTTCCTACTGTTAAGAAGAAATATGATATACTTATTATTGGGGATGTGCATATCCCCGTTGAGGTAACATAGTGTTATTCGAAATTTTTCCGGTTCCATGATTATCGGAATGAGTTTGTTAACAAGACTTGATCAACCTTGTTAGTGGATTCTTTTTGATGATCATGAGACGGATGAAACTAGAAGCACAACTTTCTGTGCCCCTTCTATACTTTCTGTTATTTAGTAGAAATAAAGTAAAATAGTATTTTTCTGTTTGTTTCCTTGTTTACCCGTGCAATATAAAAATATCCCGAAAATAAAAGTCCTCAGAATGCCATGCCAATTTAATATAATTTTTTCGGGAATATTTGAGGATTTACTGTGCAAAAATTACCGCGGGAGGAGCTGCCACCTGGCCACGAGGGTGGAGGGCGCCCCCCCACCTCTAGGGCACGCCCCCCTGCCTCGTGGGCCCACGGTGGCCCTCCTCCACTTATACCAGCACCCATCTTCTTCCTCTGTCTCACACAAACCCGAAAAACCAACTCAAGCACGAGTTCCAGCCACTTTTGCTGTGATTTTTGATCTCCTTGCTCAAAGCACCTCTCGCAAAACTGCTTGGGGGGATTGTTCCTTGGTATGTGACTCCTCCATTGGTCCAATTAGTTTTTGTTCTAGTGCTTTATTCTTTGCAAATTTGTGCTGCATAGGTGACCATGTTCTTAAGCTTACATGTCAAATTTATATGGTTCCAAGTAGTTCTAATGCTTGATATAGGCTCTAGGCACTTCTAGGAGTAGTTGCTATCAGCTTTATTGAAGTTGGTTCACTTTTGTTTGAAGTTACTAAAAATTTCAGATTATTTCAGAAATAATGAGGAGACTTTTGAGGGGTTCATCGAGCCGAAGCTCAAAGGATAAACAAAATGAAGAAGCTTAGAGGCCCAAATATAACTTGCCTCGTACCGTGGAAGTCCGGCCGTGTGAATGTCCTTCTGATAATTTCTTGAGAGAGGCTGGGATTTATGAGGATTTCTATTCATTGATTGAAAATGCTGGCCTCACCGACTTCGTCCGCGACCAACGTCCACAGTATCTCTTACTCACAAATACTTTTGTGCAAAACTTCTACTTTTACCCTAAGGAATCACCTCCAAGTAGAGTTTCATTTATATGATGTTGTTAAGAAAATGCCATTGTCTGAATTTTGCGCAGTCTGCAACATACCTCCTGAGGGCACCTTAGAGGAACCACCCCGTAAGGAGTTGGAACCATTTATTAACCTTATCTCTGTGGGAGAAACCAGGAAGGTTTCAGATGCGAGGATCACTAGCATACATTTTCCTATGTTACGCTATTTTGCTTTATTTGCTAGTCGATGCTTGATTGGTCGTGGGAACTGTGGGAACCTCAGCGTTTCCGATATTATTATTTTGTTCCATGGTTTATACCGCGACAACACTGTTAGTATGGGCGGAATTGTTGCTAGACGGTTAAGTCTTAACCGTACTAAGGGTCCCATCTTTGGAGGCATTTATGCTTCACGTCTCACTGCATACTTTAACATAGCTATTAGGCATGATGAGAAAGAAGAAAAATTGCTGCCTAGTGCTTATCTAGATTATAAGAGTATGTTAGCACATGATTTTCTTGTTAAGGGCAGGGATGGAGAGCTCAAATATAAGTTATACTTTGATAAACATTATCCTCAAACTATTACGTTGCCTGCTCCTTCTTTGTTTAATTTTGTAGAACCCTATCTCATTACGTGGGCTGCCGTCCAGGCTTACAAGAACCATGCACCAGCCCCGGAACCGGAACCACAAGATGAGCCTCCATGACAATCTGTTTATTCATGGGATCCAGAGACGACTGTCAGCCAGTGGCAGTCAGAGTCCTCTTCTTCATCACAATATGATCCCAACTATTCTTCGTCGCAGTACGACCCCAGCTACACTTACGGGTATCTGCCAGGCTACCCCTGGCAATAGACCAACTTAGGCCAAAAGCCTAAGCTTGGGCGAGTACGTATTTCTCACCGACATTACATTTATGTTCACACACACTCATTGCTAGATGTCGGTGCTCATACTTTTTCACTGTAATATCCATGCTAGTTTATTTTCTTTTTCTTGCTTTCTTCTTGTGTGTTTGTTAAACCTTAAGAAAAACCAAAAAATTAGTAGTAGTTTATTTTACTGTTGTAGCAGTAGTAATTAAAAAGAAAACCCAAAAATATTTCCCGTTCTTCTTTTGCTTGTTGGGAGCTTTCCCGTGTAAATAATTTTATTTCTTTTCTTTTCTTTGGGGGTCAGTAGGAGAAGACCATGATTAAATTGTTGTAGTGGCTCTTATATGCATTATTGTTGAATTAACCAAAGAGCCCATATTGCCTTGTCTTCTCCTGTTTATTGAATGCTCACAGATTCCAGCTTAGTCCAATGCACGTGCACTTTTATTATTATTCACACCATTCGGTCGTGCAAGTGAAAGGCAATTATGATGACATATATGATGGACTGACTGAGATGAGAAAAGCTAGTATGAACTCGACCTCTTTTGTTTTTGTAAATATGATGAGCCCGTCGTTCTTGATTCAGCTTGTTATGAATAAACATGTTTGCAATGACAATTAGAGATCATAGTTGCTTGTGCCATGCTTGATTAGCTATGAGTTATAATGGTCTACCTTGCATGCCAACATGCTATTGAGATGGTTATGATGTGGTATGATGTGGTGGTATCCTCCTTTGAATGATTTAAGTGACTTGACTTGGCACATGTTCACGCATGTAGTTGAAACAAATCAACATAGCCTTCAGGATATTTATGTTCATGGTGGATTATATCCTACTCATGCTTGCATCCAATGTTTATTAATTTTAATGCATGTACATGGTTGTTGTCGCTCTCTAGTTGGTCGCTTCCCAGTCTTTTGCTAGCCTTCACCTGTACTAAGCGGGAATACTGCTTGTGCATCCAATCCCTTTAAACCCCAAAGTTATTCCAGATGAGTCCACTATACCTTCCTATATGCGGTATCTACCTGCCGTTCCAAGTAAATTTGTATGTGCTAAACTCTAAACCTTCAAATAAACATTCTGTTTTGTATGCTCGAATAGCTCATGTAACAACCAAGGTTGTCCTTATCTTCCGTGTTAGGCGGGTTATTCTCAAGAGGAGTGGACTCTGCTCCTCACTCACGAGAAAATGGCTGGTCACCGGGATGCCCAGTCCCATGCTTTATGCAAACTAAATCAAAATTAATTGCAAACAAAACTCCCCCTGGGACCTGATGTATGTTGGAGGCACTCGTTGTTTCGAGCAAGCCATGGATTGATGCTTGTTGGTGGAGGGGGAGTATAAACTTTACCATTCTGTTTGGGAACCACCTATAATGTGTTTAGCATGGAAGATATCGCCATCTCTTAGTTGCTATGTTGACAATGAAAGTATACCGCTCAAAATACAATTTATCTCTATTTCAAAACCGAGCTCTGGCACCTCTACAAATCCCTGCTTCCCTCTGCGAAGGGCCTATCCATTTACTTTTATGTTGAGTCATCACCCTCTTATTAAAAAGCACTAGCTGGAGAGCACAGCTGTCATTTGCATTCATCTCTATTAATTTATATTGGGTGTGACTATGATTGGATCTCTTTTACCATGAATTACAATGTCTAGTTAGTCCTTGATCTTTAAAGGTGCTCTGCATTTATGTTTTGCGGTCTCAGAAAGGGCTAGCGAGATACCATCTTGTTATATCATATTATGATTGTTTTGAGAAAGTGTTGTCATCTAAGATTTATTATTATGGCTTGCTAGTTGATTATGCTATTGATATGAGTAATTGTGAGACCTGAGAATTATTGCAAGTGTGGGTATTTATGATCTTTGCTGAAACTTGAATGCTGGCTTGACATAGTTACAACAACAAGAGCAAACAGAGTTTGTAAAATTTTTTCTTTCTTTCAGTTTGTCAACTGAATTGCTTGAGGACAAGCAAGGGTTTAAGCTTGGGGGAGTTGATACGTCTCCGTCGTATCTACTTTTCCAAACACTTTTGCCCTTGTTTTGGACTCTAACTTGTATGGTTTGAATGGAACTAACCCAGACTGACGCTGTTTTCAGCAGAATTGCCATGATGTTGTTTTATGTGCAGAAAACAAATATTCTCGGAATGACCTGAAACTCCACAGAACATCTTAGAAAAAACAATAAAAAATCCTTGCCAAATATGAAGACCAGGGGCCCACACCCTGTCCATGAGGGTGGGGGGTGCCCCCCCCCCCTCTAGGGCGCGCCCCCTACCTCGTGGGCCCCCTGGACACCCTCCGACGCCAATTCCAACTCTATATATTCGCTTTCGGAGAGAAAAAATCAGAGAGAAGAAATCATCGCGTTTTACGATACGGAGCCACCGCCAAGCCCTAAAACCTCTTGGGAGGGCTGATCTGGAGTCCGTTCGGGGCTCCAGAGAGGGGGATTCGTCGCCGTCGTCATCATCAACCATCCTCCATCACCAATTTCATGATGCTCACCGCCGTGCGTGAGTAATTCCATCGTAGGCTTGCTGGACGGTGATGGGTTGGATGAGATTTATCATGTAATCGAGTTAGTTTTGTTAGGGTTTGATCCCTAGTATCCACTATGTTCTGAGATTGATGTTGCTATGACTTTGCTATGCTTAATGCTTGTCACTAGGGCCCGAGTGCCATGATTTCAGATCTGAACCTATTATGTTTTCATGAATATATGTGAGTTCTTGATCCTATCTTGCAAGTCTATAGTCACCTACTATGTGTTATGATCCGGCAACCCCGAAGTGACAATAATCGGAACCACTCCCGGTGATGACCATAGTTTGAGGAGTTCATGTATTCACTATGTGCTAATGCTTTGTTCTGGTACTCTATTAAAAGGAGGCCTTAATATCCCTTAGTTTCCAATAGGACCCCGCTGCCACAGGAGGGTAGGACAAAAGATGCCATGCAAGTTCTTTTCCATAAGCACGTATGACTATATACGGAATACATGCCTACATTACATTGATGAATTGGAGCTAGTTCTGTGTCACCCTGTGTTATGACTGTTACATGATGAACCGCATCCGGCATAATTATCCATCATTGATCCGGTGCCTACGAGTTTGCCATATACTGGTTCTCGCTTATTTACTTTCCCGTTGCTACTGTTACAATCACTACAAAAATACCAAAAACATTACTTTTGCTGTCTTTACTTTTGTTGCCGTTACCACCACTATCATATTACTGTGCTACTAAACACTTTGCTGCAGATACTAAGTTTCCAGGTGTGGTTGAATTGACAACTCAGCTGCTAATACTTGAGAATATTCTTTGGCTCCCCTTGTGTCGAATCAACAAATTTGGGTTGAATACTACCCTCGAAAACTGTTGCGATCCCCTATACTTGTGGGTTATCAGAGATGAATATGATTCTAGGGCTGAGAAGTTAACCTTTGAGGTGGTCAAAATCAAAAGCCCATATCACGCTCTGTTTGGTCGGCCGGCTTATGCCAAGTTCATGGCGCAGCCGTGTTATGTTTACTTGCAGCTCAAGATGCCGGGTCACAAGGGCACCATTACTGTGCATGGGAGTCGAAAGATAGCCCTTGAATGTGAGTAGGGCGATGCGGCTTATGCCGAGTCGGTTTGCACAGCGGAGGAGCTAAAGTTTTATCAAGATAACGTTGACCCGGCGGATATGACATCTCTGAAGAAGCCGACCACAGAGCATGACCCGGTGATGAAGTTTAAGTCAGCTGATGAAACCAAGCTTGTTGATTTTACTCCAGGAGACTCATCTAAACAATTCAGCATTAGTGCCAATCTGGATCCTAAATAGGAAAGCGCGCTCACCGAGTTCATCCATGAGAATCGGGACATATTTGTATGGAAACCTTCTGACATGCCGGGTGTACCGAGGGAACTCGCTGAGCACACTCTTAATATTGATCTGAAGTTTAAGCTGGTCAGGCAGTTTCTTTGGCGGTTCAACGAAGAGAGAAGGAAAGCTATTGGTGAGGAGGTGGCCCGGCTCTTGGCGGCCAGGTTCATTGTTGAAGTTTTTCACCCAGAGTGGTTGGCTAACCCGGTGCTTGTACTAAAAAAGAACGGCACCTGGCGGATGTGTGTGAATTACACGGACTTAAATAAGGCCTGTCCGACTGATCCTTTTGCTCTCCCCCGTATTGATCAAATCATTGATGCTACGACGGGTTGTGAGCGTTTGAGCTTTCTGGATGCTTGCTCTGGTTATCATCAGATCAAGATGGCGGTTAAGAACCAGGAGAAGACGGCCTTCATCACTCCATTTGGAACCTTCTGCTATGTTTCTATGCCGTTTGGGCTCAAGAGTGCCCAGGCGACTTATCAGCGGTGTGTACAGAACTGTCTCCACAATCAGATTGGGCGCAATGTTCATGCTTGCGTGGATGATATAGTGGTGAAATCCAGAGAGAAGGAAACCTTGATAGATGATCTGAAGGAAACCTTTGATAATCTCCAGGTCTATAAGATGATGCTTAACCCGGCCAAATGTGTGTTTGGCGTGCCAGCAGGCAAGCTTTTGGGTTTCTTAGTCTCCAACAGGGGTATTGAAGCTAATCCGGAGAAGATCAAGGCAATTACCTCTTTGGCTAAGCCGGCGTGCATCAATGATGTTCAGCGACTGGCGGGTCGTATCGCTGCTTTAAGCCGGTTCATAAGCCGGTTAGGTGAGAAGGCCATACCGCTGTATCAGATGATGAAAAAGACGGACACTTTTGTCTGAAGTGATGCTGCTAATGCTGCCTTTGAAGATTTAAAAAGACAGTTATATGAGCCACCGGTCCTTGCGGCTCCTATTGATAGAGAGCCGTTGCTGTTATACGTGGCTGCTAACTCACGTGCTGTCAGTGTTGCAATTGTGGTGGAGCGCAAGGAGGCTGGTAAGGAGCATCCAGTTCAACGGCCGGTTTACTACATCAGTGAGGTGCTCATTGAGTCTAAGCAAAGATATCCGCATTGGCAGAAGCTTGTTTACGGGGTGTTCATGGCGAGCCGGAAGCTTAAGCAATACTTCCAGGGTCACCCCATCACGGTGGTAAGTTCTGCTCCCTTGGGAGACATCATCCAAAATAGAGAGGCCACAGGATGAGTCGCCAAGTGGGCCATTGAGCTTGGGCCTCATGGTTTGAAGTATGTGCCACGTACTGCTATTAAGTCTCAAGCCTTGGTGGACTTTATCAATGATTGGACAGAGTTGCAGACACCTGAGGAGAAGCCGGACAACACGTATTGGACTATTCACTTTGATGGATCCAGGCAGTTGGAAGGCTCGGGGGCTGGAGTCGTTTTAACTTCCCCTCGAGGTGACAAATTTTGTTATGTGCTTCGGCTCATGTTTCCTTGTACTAATAATGCAGGTGAATATGAGGCCTTACTCCATGGTCTTCGGATGGCCAAAGAGATGAATTTGAGCCGGGTAAGATGCTTGGGCGACTCATATCTCGTGGCTCAACAGGTGTCAGGCAAGTGGGACTCCAAGGATCCCCTCATGGCGGCTTATCGTCATGAAGTTGATGCTGTAGCTGGGCACTTCAAGGGTTATCAAGTGGAGCACATTGATCGAAGGAAGAATGAGGCGGCTGATGCTTTAAGCCGGCTGGGATCTCAGCGTAAGCCGGTACCACCTAACACCTTTCTGGATGTTTTGCATAATCCTTCTGTCAAGTTACCCACAGAGGAGGACTTGGCTGTTCCAGACCCA
The DNA here is from genome assembly GCF_056163025.1 of Triticum urartu. Lineage (NCBI taxonomy): Eukaryota > Viridiplantae > Streptophyta > Magnoliopsida > Poales > Poaceae > Triticum > Triticum urartu. The sequence goes on along the minus strand of NC_141877.1, from coordinate 642,608,274 downwards.
GAAGCACAGTTGGTGGCGGCTCTTCACGTCATCCCAGATTGGACAGTGCCATATTTGGCTTACATGACCCAGGGAGAGTTGCCCGAGGATGAGACCTTGGCGAGACAAATCATCCGGCGGTCTAAGTCCATGACCATTGTTCATGGTGAGCTGCATCATCGCAATGTCACTGGGGCGTTTCAACATTGTGTGTCACCTACGGAAGGTCAGGAAATACTTTGGGAGATCCATGAAGGTGATTGTGGTCATCATGCCGGCTCAAAATATCTTGTGGCCAAAGCTTTCCGTCATGGTTTCTATTGGCTGACGGCTCATGCTGGTGCGGAAGATCTGGTCAGTAAATGTGACGGTTGTCAAAAATTCTCACGACAAGCTCATGTGCCTGCTCAAGAATTGAGGATGATTCCAATTACTTGGCCGTTTGCAGTCTGGGGGCTTGATATGGTCGGGCCTTTCAAAAGGTCTAAGGATAAAAAGACACACCTCCTGGTGGCGGTGGATAAATTTACAAAGTGGGTTGAGGCAGAGCCGGTCAGTAAGTGTGATGCAGCCGTGGCGATTCAGTTCATGGAAAAGGTGATCTTTCGTTTTGGTTTTCCACACAGCATCATAACTGATAATGGCACTAATCTCTCCAAAGGTGCTATGGAAGAGTTCTGTCAACGAGAACATATCCGGCTTGATGTTTCGGTGGTAGCTCATCCTCAATCCAATGGTCAAGCAGAAAGAGCCAATCAGGAGATCTTGAAAGGTATAAAACCCCGGCTCTTGGTCCCCTTACAGCGGACGCCGGGTTGTTGGGGGGAGGAATTACCCTCTGTGATTTGGAGCATCAACACTACACCTAACAGATCTACGGGTTATACACATTTCTTCATGGTGTACGGAACAGAGGCGGTCCTGCCAAGTGACATCCATCATGACTCGCCCCGCGTGGTGGCTTATGTTGAAGCTAATAATGAGCAAGCTCGTCAAGATGCACTTGACTTGTTGGATGAAGAGCGAGACTTGGCAATAGCCCGCTCGGCGATTTACCAGCAAGACCTGCGCCGCTACCACAGCCGCCGGGTTAGATCCAGAACCTTTCAGGAAGGTGATTTAGTGCTCCGGCTCATCCAGGATCAATCTGATATGCACAAGCTATCCCCCCTTGGGAAGGACCCTTTGTGGTTAGCAAGAACCTGAACAACGGGTCATATTACCTCATCGATGTTAGAGAGCACAAAGACTCACGTAAGTCGGAGGAGGAGACCCATCGGCCGTGGAATATCGCTCATCTTCGGCCTTACTACACTTGAGCCACCGGCTCTCAGGATGTACATATTTTGATGTATATATTATGAAAAGCAATAAAGCAGGACCTCCATCCTTTTCATCCTCAAATGCTTACATGTCTTCTTTATTATGTTGTTGAAACAACCAATAGGGAGTGGATCATATTTGAATCCGGCTTTCCCTTTGGTACGGCTTATGATCACATCTGAATCTAGCCATGATCACTAGGGGGCTTCCTGTTCAAACATAGGTCGTATTCGAACCAAAGAGAACATAGCTGTCGATACCCTCTTGATCGGCATACTGCCAAGCCCACTAGGGGGCTTCTTGATCATATCTGAATCATAGCTCAACCCCTTTGGGTATGACATGGATCGTATTCGAATCAGCGTCATTAAACAACTCTTATGGTCACTTTGGGGCTTCCCGTTCAAACATAGGTCGTATTCAAGCCAAAGAGAACATAGCTGTCGATACCCACTTGATCGGCATCTCCAGAGCCACTGGGGGCTACATGATCGTATCCGAATCTTAGTTTAACCCCTTTGGAACGGTTTACTGATCGTATTCGAATCAGCAGCCTTTGAATTTTGTCTATCTCTCATAAAACTTTGCAAATCACAATTGTGTGACGGTTTTCAGATCATTTTCTTAGAGCATTTATGGGGTGATTTTTATCCCACCGGCTTAATTTTGATCAAATACAGTTGTTCGTGCATAACAAGCATCATATGTGCCAGGTTTCAGGATTAAAAAGCTTACGCTCATTGTTCGGGTCGCATAAGCCGGCAAGGTAATCAAAGGATCACAGGTATGCTGTTACAATTATGTCTTAAGGATATAATTGAGAACCGGCCTTTTTATGATTTTTTGATTCATACTCCGAGTTATCTATAAAATATATGACCCACCATGCGGTAAGCCGCCAAGGGACTTGCGTTTTTTGTTCTGTATGCAGGGTAACTAAAGCAGAAGATCAATATAAACCGGAGGAATATAACGACGGCGGCTTGAACAAGTGTTGAGCGCCTCAAACGTGCGCGATGGCACGACAAAGTCAAGGCTTTCTTCTACCCTATTACAGGACTCCCCAAGTCTGGATAATGAATAATTGTTTTCCACAAGGCATAAAAATAAGACGCCTGACGAATCACTCATTTTGTTGGCCTGACGCTTCCAGGTCACCGCTTTCCGCTCCTCCTTCGGCTGCCCTGTCCTGGAAGGTTGTTGATGACCAGTCAATGCCACTCAAAGCTTCAAATTTAGCTTCATCATCAATTAACCTGGCCGGATCGACTTCAGGGGCGAAGGTATGCTTACGAATTGGAGGGATCAGGCTGACTGCATCATAGTGTGGCGTTGGGATTCTCTGGTTCTGACTGTCGTAACCCAGCTGATACTTGGTAAGGTCCGTATCATTCCCAATAAGAGTGGCCACAGGATGTATTTCCCTCACACAGGCGGTGAAGTCTTTTTGGTCAAATGTGGTGCCATCCTCTTTCAGGCCTGGATATCCAAGGGCGATGTCGGCCGGGTCTAGTTCTGTTAGCCATGCCTTGGCCCGGCTCAATGCGGCTATGGCTCCGGCTCTTGCAAACACCCGCCTTAGCTCTTGGACCCGTTGAGGTAGCACAACGAGCCGCCTTAGCACGTCCGCCAGGAGATGGGGAACCTCATTTGACAAAGCCACAACGGCTAAAGCACGTTATGACCCGGTGTAGAGTTGTTCCACCAGGGTATAAACCGCCTTTAACTTGATCAAGATGCTCTGGTTAAGATTCGAGCTCCTGGGGCCTGCATTAACAAACATCAGGTGAGCCGAAGGTGACAATTGAGATACTAGTCGAAAAAAGATTTGCAATATTTAACATTGGCAGAAATAGCTTACCAAAGATTGCTGAGACCATCTGAGATACATGGTGCTTTAAGCCGGATAGCTTGATAGTTGCTTCTGCAAGCGACGCCTCCGCTTTCTCTGCCCGGGAGATCAAGGAGACCTTTTCATCAGCCCATGCCTTCTTGTCTGCTTCAAAGCTCTTCTTCAATTTTTCTTGTTCAGAAACGCCGAACTCAAATTTGGAATTGGCCTTTTGGGTTTCAGCCTCTTGAGCTTCCAGCCGGCTCTTCAAGTCAGAGATCTCCGCCTCAAATTGACTCATGGCTGCCTGTATCAGCGCCGGGTTACAGTCAGAATTATTATAATACAACATTAAGTCCCAAGCACTTTGCAAGCAAAGATACTTGACACTTGGGGGCTAATGTATGCTGAAGAACTCTGAATTACTACGGCGGTTCATGGAAATTAAGTCCCAAGCACTTTGCAAGCAAATATACTTGGCACTTGGGGGCTAATGCATATTGCAGTTCAAAGTATTATACTACACCGGTTCAAATATCTTATTTTCAAGCCGGCCTTCAAGTGTTACATGATAAGCCGGGCGTCTGACAAGCAGTGCTAAGCGGATTCTAAGTCTACAGCATATTTTTCTCATAAGCAATAGACTTGGGGGCTGGTATAGTAAGTATGAATAAGGAAAAGCAACAAAAGTTATACCTCAGATTTTTTGATGTATCTGTTTCACCATGTCAACTTCCAGGTCACGGCTACTGTGTACTTAACTTATGTAGCTAGAGACAATTTCTCCAATACTCAGATGAGTATAATCAGTGACGTCCAGTTTGGCTTTGCGACATTCCAAAAGTTCTTCCTTGGCAGAGCACTTGGCAAGTACAGTGGGTCTTCCCGGTTCAACAAACTGAGTCTTAAGGATCTCGACTTCCGGGTCATCTGTTTTGGCCGGTCTAGGAATCTCCGGGTTATCAGAGCCGTCAAGAGCTTGTTCGGCAGGCGGATCAGAAGTTGGTGGTGGAATATCATGGGCCGGTTCAGACAGCGGCTCATGTGTGGAGGTGTCAGGAGCAGTTGTTCCGAGCTCCGGGTCAGTCACGACCGGTTCTTTGGCCGGCTTAATTTTCTTCGCCCTTTTGCTGGGCTTCACTTGTACGTTGTGTGCAAATCAGAAGGGTTAGTACAAAAACATGAGTAAGATAAGCATAAAGATAAATAAGTTGACATTACCCTGGAGCAGTTTTGAAAGCCGGCATGTTGGATTGCATGGATTCGCCGGAGGAAGGTGAAGTGTCCTGCTAGTTTGAGTCAGATAAATTGAGGGGTTGATAAATGAAACCCGCCAAAGGTAAAAAAAAGAACATAAATCGGAAATAACCTCAGTCCGGCGCTTCCTTGTTACATCAGGTAAGCCGGAGGAGAGTTCCGCGTCTTTGCTGGTCCGGGTCTACCTCCGGCTCTCATGAGTCTGTCGCTTCAAAAGAAATTGAGGATCTTGGTAAGCTAAAGGATGTGAAAATCTTACTTTCCAGGTCACTCTTCGGATTTTCTGCCTCGGCAAAGGCTCAGAGTCGGAGGAAATTATAGTTACCTCTTCCAAAACTGCTTGGCTGTTTCCCATGTCCTCCCGAAGGAAATTAATGTCAGTAAGATGATGGTAAAGGAATCAGGGGAGTTAAGGATTACCTCTTCTTCATCATCAGTGGTGTCATCCAGTTTGAGAAAATCTGAGGCACTTGGCTTCTTCTTCTTCTGGGTTCCTGCCTTGGCGGCTTTCCTCTCGGCTCTCTTGGACGCTCTGGCTTGTTTGGCAGCCTCATGGTCATATTTGACCTTCCAGAAATTGTCATTTGCCTGTGAATATTGAGAAAAGGTTATGAGTAAAAGCAAGGCATTCCACAATAAGGGTATAAATTTTTAGGTTGATGACTTACTGCAGGAGCCGGGTTATTCTTGCAGAATGGAAGTAAGCTGAAGGTGTTACTCACCACTGTGCCCTCTTTCAAAAGAGATTGGGTCATGGCTTCAACCATGTCATCAGGTAAATCGTCGGGACAATGACGCAGCAGGTCATCCTTTTCGCCTGTGTAAGTGCACATCAAGCCGGGAGGCGGCTTAACATAATCACCCGCCATGAGATCCAGACTCGGACCAAATAAATGCCATCTAAGCCGTTCCCCAGGAGAGCTTTGATTTTCTTTATGGTGGGAGCAAGCTGTAGACGCTCAACGGCGAATAACTTGTCCGGTAGTGGATGGTTGGATTCGAGGCGCAGAGCGTGAAAGCCGGGCAGCGGGTTCTCATCAGCCGGAGAAGCATCTTGGCAATAGAACCACGTCTGGTTCCAATCCTTAGGGTGGCTTGGCGGTTCAGCGTATGGGAAAAGGCATTCCCTCAGTCGCTGAATGGAGATACCACCAAGTTCCAGGTTGGGCCCATTGGCACGTTCATTCTGGCGGTTTAAGTAAAACAATTCTCTGAAAAGTAACAGGTTGGGTTCTTCTCCAAGATACACCTCGCAAAAGACTTGGAAGTTGCAAATGTTTGACACAGAGTTGGGCCCAATATCTTGAGGTCTGAGGTCAAAAAAGTGCAAAACATCCCTGAAGAATTTTGAGCCGGGTGGAGAAAAGCCCCGGCTCATATGATCAGTAAAAACGATCACTTCCCCCTCCTTGGGTTGCGGTTTTTCCTCTGACGGGTTAGGAGCACGATAGGACATGACTTCTTTCTTGGGCAGATAGCCAGTCTTCACAAAATCAGACAAGGTGCTTTCAGTAACAATGGACTTGACCCAATTACAGGTCACAGGTGCTTTGGGAACCTTGGGTGCCATTATGCAGATGCAAGCCTATGACAAAATAAAATTTTCCGGTTCAATTTAACCTGGAGGAAAACATTTCAAATTCTATTCAATATGGCGGCTTACGAAGGGGCCTAATGACATATGGCTAATGGTATCTGGTCAGTTAAGCCGCTATGAATATCAGAAGCAGTTAAGTTATTTTAAACCGCCAGAAGTTGGCCAGGTTGTCAATCAGTATTGTATTTTTAAGTCGGCGGTGAGAGTCGCCGTGGCTAAATGGATCTGACAGAAACAGATTTTTGACTAAGTATGGAACAACCAGGTTTCACAAGTTGCAGTTATTATTTTGGATCAAATGGTCGTTATAAAAAAGAAAATATTCCAGACCTAAAGCCAGTACAGATGAGTTCATAAGCTCGAATGAGGCCTCTATGCAAGTGAAAAGGGGTTTGTTTACATTTAAAAAGGGGGCGGAACAGCTACTGCGTGAGTTTTTACTCTCTTATAGATCGAATCAGGCTGCGGTGGCGAAATCTATGAAGGGTTCGTGACGAACAGCGAAGAACACCGAGGAACTCGAGAATCCTAATGTGGATCTGAGGTACAGGGAAGAAGAAAACTTACAGATGCAGATTTGCTGCGGGGGTTCGTCGCAGATCTCTGGACGGTTCAGGTCGATGCAGCGGCCAAGGTCGACGAAGGTGCGGTGCTCTTCTGCGGCGGCGGAGCTTGAGCAGCAGCGGGGTCGCGAGAGGAAGAAGACGACCGAAGGGGAAGAATGGAAAACGACCTAGGGGTCGTGCCTATTTATAAAGAAGGGCCGACTGAGAAAGCGTGAGAAACGAGGAGGTCAGGCATCATTATCCAATGACTCCAACGCCTCGATTTTCGGAATGGTCAGTAAAGATAAAGATCCGTTAAAGATATGACAGAATAAAATATGAATTTAATGGAGGATGACGTCACGGCGGGTTATCACGGATTCAGAGGATGACATCATGGCGGGTTATTACGGATTCAGAGGATGACGTCACGGCGGGTTATCACCTTTGCGGACACAGAAGACAGAAGACTCTTAAAGTGTTTTAAGATTGACATGAACAGGTTCAAATCAATCTGGGGCCTAATGTTGGGGATATAACTATTTGTGTAAGCCGCCCAGGAGGGGCCGGGTTACGCAAAGGTGATTCATCATCTGAAGCCCAAGATCAAGCATGAAGATGGCGGTTCAATAAAGGGTCTAAAGCCCACAGGCGACTTAAGGCCCGTAGTGATAAACCGCCGTGATGTCATGACTTGTAAAGCAGGATTAACTAGTCACCGAGCCGGACACTGTTTATGAGCCGGCCGGGACTCTGTAGGCCGCAAGGCGTCAACCCGTGTATATAAGGGGATGACCCGCCGGCGGCTTAGGGCAAGTAACATCCAATCGAGAACCGGGCATAGCGTATCTCGCTCCCTGGTCATCGAAACCCTAGCAATACCAACCCAACTAGACGTAGGCTTTACCTTCATCGTAAGGGGCCAAACTAGTATAAAACCTCTCTCGTGTCCCTTGTCCCGTTAACCCCTTTAAGCTTCCTAGTTGCGATGGCTCCACGACTAAGTCCTTGCAAGAGGACATCTTCCATGACAATTCCACAACACTAGTGTTGGTCTGTGATGCCAGTCTAGATTCCGCTAGACGTAACAGCCAGGAACCAGTGGTTGTGGCCTGGGCGTTACAGTCCATTTCCAGGAGAGCTTATCAGGGTCATGGGAGAGAGTGACCTCCTGGAAGTTTCTCCAAAGCTGAACATGCTCGACTGTAGCCACGGGGGTTGAAAGTGTTGTGGATGTCGGTGATCCATGTATTATTGTTGAGGGCCTCACTTGCAAGGAGTCACCTTTGACGGTGGCACGGAATGAGGTAGGAAGGGTTGGCGCAATCTTGGAGATGGGCTACCCCTGCAGCCACTGATCGTGCTAAAACCGGAATGAATTGCCATCACCAAGTGTCCACGAAGTAGAGGCTCGGAAGAACTCGCTGGTCTCGCGACCGTCAGGCAGATGAAGGTGCCTCCATTGATGATCTGGGTCGTGCCTCCAAGGAAAGGGGGGCTGCCCCCCCCCAACCCTAGTCCACTTCAGGTTGGGCTTGGGGGGGCGCCTCCACCTGGCTGCTGCCTCCTCTCTCCACTAGGGCCCATGAAGGCCCATTAACTCCCCGGGGGGTTCCGGTAACCTCCCGGTACTCCAGAAAAATGCCCGAACATCTCGGAACCATTCTGATGTCCAAATGCAACCTTCCATTATATCAATCTTTATGTCGCGACCATTCCGAGACTCCTCGTCATGTCCGTGATCTCATCTAGGACTCCGAACAAACTTCGGTTCATCAAATCACATAACTCATAATACAAATCGTCATCGAACGTGAAGCGTGCGGACCCTACGGGTTCAAGAACTATGTAGACATGACTGAGACACATCCCCGGTCAATAACCAATAGCGGAACCTGGATGCTCATATTGGCTCCTACATATTCTACGAAGATCTTTATCGGTCAAACCGCATAACAACATACGTTGTTCCCTTTGTCATCGGTATGTTACTTGCCCGAGATTCGATCATTGGTATCATCATACCTAGTTCAATCTCGTTACCGGGAAGTCTCTTTACTTGTTCCGTAATGCATCATCCCACAACTAACTCATTAGTCACGTTGCTTGCAAGGCTTATAGTGATGTGCATTACTGAGGGGGCCCAGAGATACCTCTCCGATACACGGAGTGACAAATCCTAATCTTGATCTATGCCAACTCAACAAACACCAACGGAGACACCTGTAGAGCATCTTTATAATCACCCAGTTACTTTGTGATGTTTGATAGCACACAAAGTTTTCCTCCGGTATTCGGGAGTTGCATAATCTCATAGTCAGAGGAATATGTATAAGTCATGAAGAAAGCAATAGAAACAAAACTATACGATCATTATGCTAAGCTAACGGATGGGTCTTGTCCATCACATCATTCTCCTAATGATGTGATCCCGTTCATCAAATGACAACACATGTCTATGGTTAGGAAACTTAGCCATATTTGATTAACGAGCTAGTCAAGTAGAGGCATACTAGGGACACTCTGTTTGTCTATGTATTCACACATGTACTAAGTTTCCGGTTAATACAATTCTAGCATGAATAATAAACATTTATCATAATATAAGGAAATATAAATAACAACTTTATTATTGCCTCTAGGGCATATTTCCTTCAGTCTCCCACTTTCACTAGAGTCAATAATCTAGTTCACATCGTCATGTGGTTTAACACCAATAGTTCACATCTTTATGTGATTAGTTCACATCTCCATGTGACTAGCACCCAAAGGGTTTAATAGAGTCAATAATCTAGTTCACATCGCTATGTGATTAACACCCAAAGAGTACTAAGGTGTGATCATGTTTTGCTTGTGAGAGAAGTTTAGTCAACGGGTCTGCCACATTCAGAGCCCTATGTATTTTGCAAATTTTCTATGTCTACAATGCTCTGCACGGAGCTACTCTAGCTAATTGCTCCCACTTTCAATATGTATCCAGATTGAGACTTAGAGTCATCCGGATCAATGTCAAAGCTTGCATCGACGTAACCCTTTACGACGAACTTTTTGTCACCTCCATAACCGAGAAACATGTCCTTATTCCACTAAGGATAATTTTGACCGTTGTCAAGTGATCTACTCCTAGATCACTATTGTACTCCCTTGCCAAAATCATGCTAAGTTATACAATAGGTCTGGTACACAGCATAGCATACTTTATAGAACCTATGATTGAGGCATAGGGAATGACTTTTCATTCTCTTTCTATTTTCTGCCGTGGTCGGGTTTTGAGTCTTTACTCAATTTCACACCTTGCAACAAAGGCAAGAATCCTTCTTTGACTGTTCCATTTTGAACTACTTCAAAATCTTGTCAAGGTATGTACTCATTGAAAAAACTTATCAAGCGTCTTGATCTATCTCTATATATCTTGATGCTCATTATGTAAGTAGCTTCACCGAGGTCTTTCTTTGAAAAAACTCCTTTCAAACACTCCTTTATGCTTTCTAGAAAATTATACATTATTTCCGATCAACAATATGTCATTTACATATACTTATCAGAAATGTTGTAGTGCTCCCACTCACTTTCTTGTAAATACAGGCTTCACCGCAAGTCTGCATAAAACTATATGCTTTGATCAACTCATCAAAGCGTATATTCCAACTCTGAGATGCTTGCACCAGTCCATAGATGGATCGCTGGAGCTTGCACACTTTGTTAGCACCTTTAGGATTGACAAAACCTTCTAGTTGCATCATATACAACTCTTCTTTAAGAAATCCATTAAGGAATGAAGTTTTGACATCCATTTGCCAGATTTCATAAAATGTGGCAATTGTTAACATGATTTGGACAGACTTAAGCATCACTACGAGTGAGAAAATCTCATCGTAGTCAATACCTTGAACTTGTCGAAAACCTTTCGCAAGAAGTCGAGCTTTGTAGACGGTAACATTACCGTCAGCGTCAGTCTTCTTCTTGAAGATCCATTTATTCTTTATGGCTTGCCGATCATCGGGCAAGTCAACCAAAGTCCATACTTTGTTCTATACATGGATCCCATCTCAGATTTCACTGCCTCAAGCCGTTTCGCAGAAACTGGGCTCATCATCGCTTCCTCATAGTTCGTAGGTTCGTCATGGTCAAGTAACATGACTTCCAGAACAGGATTACTGTACCACTCTAGTGCGGACCGTACTCTGGTTGACCTACGAGGTTCGGTAGTAACTTGATCTGAAGTTTCATGATCATCATCATTAGCTTCCTCATTAATTGGTGTAGGAATCACTGGAACTGATTTCTGTGGTGAACTACTTCCAAATTGGGGAGAAGGTACAATTACCTCATCAAGTTCTACTTTCCTCCCACTCACTTCTTTCAAGAGAAACTCCTTCTCTAGAAAGGATCCATTTTTAGCAAGGAATAAACTACCTTCGGATCTGTGATAGAAGGTGTACCCAACTGTCTCCTTTGGGTATCCTACGAAGACACATTTCTCCGATTCGGGTTCGAGCTTATCAGGTTGAAGCTTTTTCACATAAGCATCGCAACCTCAAACTTTAAGAAACGACAGCTTAGGTTTCTTGCAAAACCATAGTTCATACGGTGTCATCTCAACGGATTTAGATGGTGCCCTATTTATCGTGAATGCAGTTGTCTCTAATGCATAACCCAAAACGATAGTGGTAAGTCGGTAAGAGACATCATAGATCGCACCATATCTAATAAAGTATGGCTGCGAGTTCGTACACACCATTACGTTGTGGTGTTTTAGGTGGCGTGAATTGTGAAACTATTCCACATTGTTTTAAATGAAGGCCAAACTAGTAACTCAAATATTCGCTTCCGCGATTAGATCATAGAAACTTTATTTTCCTGTTATGATGATTTTTCGCTTCACTCTGAAATTCTTTGAAATTTTCAAATGTTTCAGACTTGTGTTTCATTATGTAGATATACCCATATATGCTCAAATCATCTGTGAAGGTTAGAAAATAACGATACCCACCGCGAGCCTCAACACTTATCGGACCGCATACATCCGTATGTATTATTTCCAATAAGTCAGTACCTCGCTCCATTGTTTCGGAGAATGGAGTCTTAGTCATCTTGCCCATGAGGCAAGCTTCGCAAGCATCAAATGATTCATAACCAAGTGATTCAAAAAGTCCATCTGCATGGAGTTTCTTCATGCGCTTTACACCAATATGACCTAAACGGCAGTGCCACAAGTATGTTGCACTATCATTATCAACTTTGCATCTTTTGGCGTCAATATTATGAATATGTGTATCACTACGATAGAGATTCAATAAAGCATTTACATTGGGTGTATGACCATATAAGGTTTTATTCATGTAAACAGAACAACAATTATTCTCTGACTTAAATGAATAACCGTATTGCAATAAACATGATCAAATCATATTCATGCTAAACGCAAACACCAAATAACATTTATTTAGGTTCAACACGAATCCCGAAAGTATAGAGAGTGTGCGATGATGATCATATCAATCTTGGAACCACTTCCAACACACATTGTCACTTCATTCTTAACTAGTCTCTATTCATTCTGCAACTCCCGTTTCGAGTTACTAATCATAGCAACTAAACCGGTATCAAATACCCGGGGGTTGCTAAGAACATTAGTAAAGTACACATCAATAATCTGTATATCAAAATATACCTTTGTTCACTTTGCCATCCTTCTTATCCTCCAAATGTTTGGGGTAGTTCCGCTTCCAGTGACCATTCCTTTTGCAGTAGAAGCACTCAATTTCAGGCTTAGGTCTAGCTTTGGGCTTCTTCACGGGAGTGGAAACTTGCTTGCCATTATTCTTGAAGTTCCCTTTCTTTCCCTTGCCCTTTTACTTGAAACTAGTGGTCTTGTCAACCATCAACACTTGATGTTTTTTCTTGATTTCTACCTTCGCCGATTTTAGCATCGCGAAGAGCTCGGGAATCGTTTTTGTCATCCCTTGCATATTATAGTTCATCACGAAGTTCCAGTAACTTGGTGATAGTGACTAGAGAACTCTGTCAATCACTATCTTATCTAGAAGATTAACTCCCACTTGATTCAAGTGATTGTAGTACTCAAACATTCTAAGCACATGCTCACTAGCTGAGCTATTCTCCTCCATCTTGTAGGAAAAGTACTTGTCAGAGGTCTCATACCTCTTAACATGGGCATGAGCCTGAAATATCATTTTCAACTCTTGGAACATCTCATATGTTCCATGGCATTCAAAACATTTTTTAAGTCCCGGTTCTAAGTCGTAAAGCATGGTGCACTAAACTATCAAGTAGTCATCATACCGAGCTTGTCAAATGTTCATAACATCTACATCTGCTCCTGCATTGGATCTGTCACCTAGCGGTGCATCAAGGATATAATTCTTCTATGCAGCAATGGGGATAATCCTCAGATCACGGACAAGTCTGCATCATTGCTACTATCATCTTTCTACTTATTTTTCTCTAGGAACATATCAAAAATAAATGGGGAGCTACATCGCAAGCTATTGATCTACAACATAGATACGCAAATACTATCAGGACTAAGTTCATGATAAATTAGAGCTCAATTAATCATATTACTTAAGAACTCCCACTTAGATAGACATCCCTCTAGTCATCTAAATGATCACGTGATCCATATTAAGTAAACCATGTCCGATCATCACGTGAGATGGAGTAGTTTTCAATGGTGAATATCACTATGTTGATCATATCTACTATATGATTCACGCTCGACCTTTCGGTATCAGTGTTCCGAGGCCATATCTGCATATGCTAGGCTCATCAAGTTTAACCCGAGTATTCTGCGTGTGCAAAACTGGCTTGCACCCATTGTATGTGAACGTAGAGCTTATCACACCTGATCATCACATGGTGTCGGCACGATGAACTGTAGTAACGGTGCATACTCAGGGAGAACACCTATACCTTGAAATTTAGTGAGGGGTCATCTTATAATGCTACCGCCGTACTAAGCAAAATAACATGCATAAAAGATAAACATCACATGCAATCAAAATATATGAAATGATATGGCCATCATCATCTTGTGCTTTTGATCTCCATCTCCAAAGCACCGTCATGATCTCCATCGTCACCGGCTTGACACCTTGATCTCCATCATAGCGTCGTTGTCGTCTCGCCAACTATTTATTCTACGAATATCGCTACCGCTTAGTGATAAAGTAAAGCAATTACATGGCGATTGCATTTCATACAATAAAGCGACAACCATAAGGCTCCTGCCAGTTGCCGATAACTTCTATAAAACATGATCATCTCATACAACAATTTATATCTCATCACGTCTTGACAATATCACATCACAACAAACCCTGCAAAAACAAGTTAGACGTCCTCTACTTTGTTGTTGCAAGTTTTACGTGGCTGCTACGAGCTGCTAGCATGAACCGTTCTTACCTACGCATCAAAACCACAACGATTTTTCATCAAGTGTGTTGTTTTAACCTTCAACAAGGACCGGGCGTAGTCAAACTCGATTCAACTAAAGTTGGAGAAACAGACACCCGCTAGCCACCTGTGTGTGAAGCACGTCGGTAGAACTAGTCTCCTGAACGCGGTCATGTAATGTCGGTCCGGGCCGCTTCATCCAACAATACCGCCGAATCAAAGTAAGACGATGCTGGTAAGCAGTATGACTATTATCGCCCACAACTCTTTGTGTTCTACTCGTGCATATAACATCTACGCATAGACCTGGCTCGGATACCACTGTTGGGGAACACAGTATTTCAAAAAAATTACCTACGATCACGCTAGATCTATCTAGGTGATGCATAGCAACGAGCGGGGAGAGTGTGTCCACGTACCCTCGTAGACCGAAAGCGGAAGCGTTTAGTAATGCGGTTGATGTAGTCGAATGTCTTCGCGACCCAACCGATCCAAGCACCAAACGTACGGCACCTCCGCGTTCAGCACACGTTCAGCTCGATGACGTCCCTCGAGCTCTTGATCCATTTGAGTACGAGGGAGAGTTTCTTCAGCACGACGGCGTGGCGACGATGATGATGAAGTTCCTAGTGCAGGGCTTCGCCTAAGCACTACGACGATATGACTGAGGTGTGTACCGCACATGGCTAAGAGAAACTTTGGTGTGTCTTTGGGGTGCCCCCTCCCACGTATATAAAGGAGGGGGAAGAGGAGGCCGGCCCTAGAGGGGGCGCGCCAAGGGGGGAGTCCTACTTGGACTCCCGGTCCAAGTAGGATTCGCCCCCCCCCCCTTTCCTATTCCAACTAGGAGAAGGAGGGAAGGGAGAAGAGGGGAGAAGGAAAGGGGGTCCCCCCCAACCCTAGTCCAATTTGGTTTGGGATTGGGGGGTGCGCGCCTCCACCTGGCTGCTGCCTCCTCTCTCCACTAGGGCCCATGAAGGCCCATTAACTCCCCGGGGGGTTCCGATAACCTCCCGGTACTCCGGAAAAATGCCCGAACATCCCGGAACCATTCCGATGTCCAAATGCAACCTTCCAATATATCAATATTTATTTCTCAACCATTTCTAGACTCCTCGTCATGTCCGTGATCTCATTCGGGACTCTGAACAAACTTTGGTTCATCAAATCACATAACTCATAATACAAATCGTCATCGAACATTAAGCGTGCGGACCCTACGGGTTCGAGAACTATGTAGACATGACCGAGACACATCTCCAGTCAATAACCAATAGAGGAACCTGGATGCTCATATTGGCTCCTACAAAACTCTACGAAGATCTTTATCGGTCAAACCGCATAACAACATACGTTGTTCCATTTGTCATCGGTATGTTACTTGCCCGAGATTCGATCGTCGGTATCATCATACCTAGTTCAATCTTGTTACCGGCAAGTCTCTTTAGTCGTTCCGTAATGCATCATCCCACAACTAACTCATTAGTCACATTGCTTGCAAGGCTTATAGCGATGTGCATTACCAAGAGGGCCCAGAGATACCTCTCCAATACACGGAGTGACAAATCCTAATATTGATCTATGACAACTCAACAAACACCATCGGAGACACCTGTAGAGCATCTTTATAATCACCCAGTTATGTTGTGACGTTTGATAGCACACAAAGTGTTCCTCCGGTATTCGGGAGTTGCATAATCTCATAGTTTGAGGAATATGTATAATTCATGAAGAAAGCAATAGCAATAAAACTATACGATCATTATGCTAAGCTAAAGGATGGGTCTTGTCCATCACATCATTCTCCAATGATGTGATCCCGTTCATCAAATGACAACACATGTCTATGGTTAGGAAACTTAAGCATCTTTGATTAATGAGCTAGTCAAGTGGATGCATACTAGGGACACTCTGTTTGTCTATGTATTCATACATGTACTAAGTTTTCGGTTAATACAATTCTAGCATGAATAATAAACATTTATCATGATATAAGGAAATATAAATAACAACTTTATTATTGCCTCTAGGGCATATTTCCTTTATGTCGGTAGTTGAGAGCCACAACCACCAAGTATGCAGTGTGATGCCGGTGCGCTAAGGTCTTGGATGGCAAGGTCACCGAGTTCCAAGGGCCAGGAAACTCTGGGCCATGAGACCGGGCAACAACCTGCTTTGGTGTCCTTGCGCCCGAACCAGAGAAAGTCATGGACTAACTTGGAGATTTTCTTGAGGATTGGTTGATTTTTCACCACAGTAAGTGGGATGTGCACCGGCATCATGTCCCCACGAGAGAGCAAGGAGGCCTTCCAAGTAGCTAGCTTCTTGATGAGCTCGTCAATGAGTGGGAGCAAAGCGGATGTAGATGCCTTGCGGATGGATAAGGGGAAAATGGAGGTATTTGATGGGGAATTCTGCGAGCGGGCAGGAGAGCAGTGACTCGACGATCTTCAACTCGTCGAAAGTGCAGCGGATCGGGGACGCAAAGCACTTGAGGTAGTTGGTGTGGTGGCCGGAGGCATCGCCGAAACCCCGTAGGAGGTCCCTGATGGCCGCAAGCTCCCAGGCATTGGGGTGGCAGAAAACGAGGGATTTGACTCGCTCCTCGGCTTGATGATCGAGAATACCTCATTTGAATGTTTTATTTGTAAGAACATTCCTTTATCTGTAAGAACATTCCTCGTTTGAACCAGGACTTGACTGCTCTTTGTAGGAACGAAGTATGTCTACCAAAGGGGGTGAATGGGAGTTTTAAAATTTCTTCGCAAATATCAAAACTCTCGAAACCCAGCAGTGGAGCGAATGAGAACAGTATACAGTGAGTGAATACAAACTACCAAATGGAAACTAAAAGCATGCATCGAGACAAATCACATGATAGAAACAGTTCGAATGTTAGGAAGGGAACAGAGGTAACCAGTGATGCTCGATGGCGACAAGGAATTTGGTAGACCAGTTCGTCCTTCTGCACAAGGACTACGTCTGGTTGGAGGGCTTGTGATTTAACACAGAAGATAAACTCTCTTCGCCCTCTTCTCCTCGACAATTAGTTCGTCCATCAAAGTCGATCACTCGCGGTAGATACTTGAGGCGATCTCTGAACCTTTACAAACTTCTTCTTCGAGAACCAAAATTACTCTTGGTCTCTGAAAAAATTGACACCTAACCGTCTAGAGAGTTTGCAGCTCTCAAGAATAATAGGCGGAGCATACTGGACTTAGATTCGAGTGATGCTGGACCACTATCTAATTTTTCAGCTCTAGGGGTTTTCTCTTGGAGGATTTTAAACTCAAATCACTCAGGAGAGGGGGTTGCTCAACAATATTCTCACAATCTAATGGAGCAACCATCGGACAACGCCGGCGCAGGGTGGCTATTTATAGCCGCAGCCTTCCCTGGTGGGAAATGACCATTTTGGACACGCGGCCCAGCCAATGGCCAACCGGCACGTTCACGATGGTTGGATTTGGAGCAACGGTAACATTACTTGGGGACCAAGTAATGCTAACTCCTCGGTCTGAGACAAATCTCTCGCAGCGAAGAAGATCATAGTCTCTTGCTGGCAAGTATTTGCTCGGAACACAAAGAGATTTCTGTCGCAACTTTCATAGGATTTGGGTTTAGTATCAGAGAATCGAAGCTTCGAACGCTACACCCTCTTAATAGTATGGTGGTCCTGTGACTCAATAAAGAGAAGAGAAACAATAAAAAATGCTATGTCTTTATTTGGTCTTCAATCTTCTCGGACGCAGTCACTTCCTTCGGATGAGCACCGAACCAACTGCTTCGCGTCAGCAATTTTTAAGGGGTCACTCTTGTTATCATAATCTTCGGTGATAACTTTCACTGCCACGCAGGGGATTATCTTCATCGTTTGTATCAAACTCCTCTTGATTACAGGGACATGTTACTCTGTGTGCACTAGCAAACACCTAAGTCTCATACTGTTTATGTCAACAAACTCCAAAACATAAGGAGGCAAATTATTGCACCAACACTCTTCAATAGTACGTGTTAGAGCTATGGATGCTCAACTCGCTAGATTCCTTTTTGGTATGTCTGTAGGGAATTGTTGGCTACTTGGAGGTAGTTGCTCAATTCATACAAAACTGCTCAAACCATTTGAGGGAGTCCTGGATTAGGGGGTGTCCGGATGGCCGGACTATACCTTCAGCCGGACTCCCGGACTATGAAGATACAAGATTGAAAACTTCGTCCCGTGTCCGGAAAGGACTTTCCTTGGCGTGGAAGGCAAGCTTGGCGATACGGATATGTAGATCTCCTACCATTGTAACCGACTTTGTGTAACCCTAACCCTCTCTGGTGTCTATATAAACCAGAGGGTTTTAGTCCGTAGGACAACATACAGAACAACAATCATACCATAGGCTAGCTTCTAGGGTTTAGCCTCTCCGATCTCATGGTAGATCTACTCTTGTACTACCCATATCATCAATATTAATCAAGCAGGACGTAGGGTTTTACCTCCATCAAGAGGGCCCGAACCTGGGTAAAACTTCGTGTCCCTTGCCTCCTGTTACCATCCGGCCTAGACACACAGTTCGGGACCCCCTACCCGAGATCCGCCAGTTTTGACACCGACATTGGTGCTTTCATTGAGAGTTCCTCTGTGTCGTCGCCGTTAGGCTTGATGGCTCCTACGATCATCAATAGCGATGCAGTCCAGGGTGAGACTTTCCTCCCCGGACAGATCTTCATCTTCGGCGGCTTCGCACTGCGGGCCAATTCACTTGGCCATCTGGAGCAGATCGAAAACTATGCCCCTGGCCATCAGGTCAGATTTGGAAGTTTAAACTACACGGCTGACATCCGCGGGGACTTGATCCTCGACGGATTCGAGCCACTGCCGAGCGCGCCGCACTGTCACGACGAGCATGATCTAGCTCTGCCGCCGAACAGTACCCTGGAGGCCGCACCCGCATCGGCTTCGACCCTTAATTCAGAGCCAACTGCGCCGATTGAGGATGGGTGGTTGGACGCCGCCTCGGGGGCTGCGATCTCAACGGCGATCAAGCCGAACACCGGCCCCGCACTCCGCGAGACTCGTGACTCCAAGGAGCCGGACTCCGAACCCTCCGCGCCCCTGCCGATCGAATCCGATTGGGCGCCGATCATGGAGTTTACTGCCGCAGACATCTTTCAGCACTCGCCTTTCGGCGATATTCTGAAGACACTAAAGTCTCTCTCTTTATTAGGAGAGCCCTGGCCGGACTACGGTCAGCAAGGTTGGGATACGGACGATGAAGAAATTCAAAGCCCACCCACCACCCACTTTGTAGCCACTGTCGATGATTTAACCGACATGATCGACTTCGACTCCAAAGACATTGACGGTATGGACGCCGATGAAGGAGACGATGAAGAACCAGCGCCTATTGGGCCCTGGAAAGCCACCTCGTCATATGGCGTATACATGGTGGACGCACCAAAAGATGACGACGAGGAGCGGAAGGACGCACCGAAGGCTTGTTCCCTCGAGAAGCAGTCAAAGCGGCGACGCAAGCGCCGCCCCAAATCCCGCCTCGACAAAAATAATGATCACACAGACCCAGCGCTGGAGCAGGGCGAACCGCTGCCGAACAACGGCAATCCAGATAATCAAACCGAACAAACAAATTCTATCAAGGATAATGGTCCGGACGACATAACGCTGGACAGGCACCCGGAGCAGCAGAATGACCGTAAAAGGCTTGTTGCCACCGCGAGGAGTCTTAAAAAGCATAAGCAAAGGCTCAAGGATGCGCAAGACACACTCCAAATCAGATGGAGTAAAATACTCAACACAGCAGCGATGTACGCCGACAATCGCCCCTCCAAGAGCTACCCAAAGCGGAAGCTGCTACCTGAATTCGGTGAGGAGGCCTCAGACCCCCCACAACCAAATATCAAAGCAGCCACCTGGCCGGATAAATGACCCCTCTACCAACACAGAGCGGCATACAATGCCACTCACAATACAACACGCGACCCATGCGAGGGCTCGCACCCAAAGGACGGCGCAACAAGATCCATCTATGGACCACGCAAGCGCGCCCCAGCATACAAAGCAACACAACAAACATCCGAACAACGCGGTACACCCAGCTACAGGGGTGTCGCACACCCCCTATGTTTCACCGATGAGGTGCTGGACCATGAATTTCCAGAGGGATTCAAACCCGTAAACATAGAGACATACGACGGAACAACAGACCCTAGGGTCTGGATTGAGGACTACATCCTTCATATCCATATGGCTCGAGGAGATGATCTCCACGCCATCAAGTACTTACCCCTCAAGCTCAAAGGGCCAGCTCGTCACTGGCTTAAAGGCCTCCCACGAAAGCTCCATTGGAAGTTGGGAAGAGCTCGAAGATGCCTTTCGGGCAAATTTTCAAGGGACTTATGTCCGACCTCCGGATGCGGACGATTTGAGTCATATAACTCAATAGCCCGGAGAGTTAGTCCGAAAGCTTTGGGACAGGTTTCTTACTAAAAAGAACCAGATTGTCGACTGTCTGGACGCCAAAGCCTTGGCAGCTTTTAAGCATAGCGTCCGTGAAGAATGGCTCGCCAGACACCTCGGCCAAAATAAGCCGAGAACGATGGCCGCATTAACAAGCCTCATGACCCGCTTTTGCGTGGGTGGGGACAGCTGGCTAGCCAGATGCCGCACCAGCGACCCCAGTACATCTGAAGTTAGAGATGGAAACGGGAAATCACGGCGCAACAGCAATAACAAACGCCGGAATAAAGAAGACAGCACGAAGGGCACGGCAGTAAACGCCGGATTCAAAAGCTCTCGGCCAGGTCAAAAGCCGCCCTCTAAAGGCACCAGGGATGAACTGTCCAGCCTCAACAAAATTCTGGACCAAGTATGTCAGATCCATAGTACCCTGGTAAACCTGCTAATCATACCCATAGAGAATGTTGGGTCTTCAAGCAGTCCGGCAAGCTCAACGCCATACACAAGGGGGGGATACACCAAGTGAAGACGAGGATGAGCCTCCCAAGCAAGACACTGGGGAACAAAAGAAATTTCCACCAGAAGTCAAAACAGTAAACATGTTACACGTGATCAAGGGAAAAAACAACGCGGCACTCCCAGGAAAATATACCCAGGTGCCTGTCACCGCGAAGTCCTGCCACTGGTCGTCTCAACCGATCACTTTCGACCATCGCGATTACTCAGCAAGTATCCGACGCGCAGGATGGGCTGCCCTGGTATTAGACCCAGTAATTGGCGGATATCACTTCACACGAGTCTTGATGGACGGTGGCAGCAATCTAAACCTAATATATCAGGATACAATCCGCGGGATGGGGTTAGACCCAACAAAAATTCGCCATAGCAATACTACCTTTAAAGGAGTAACGCCAGGCCCAGGGGCTCGTTATACGGGCTCCCTCATACTACAAGTTATATTCGGCTCCCCCAATAACTTCCGTCGCGAGCATTTAACCTTCCACATCGCTCTGTTGGCTATCAAGCACTGCTCGGACGCGAAGCTTTCGCTCGCTTTAATGCAATACCACACTACGCCTCCCTCACACTCAAGATGCCCGGTCCACGTGGGATCATTTCAGTGAACAGAAATATCAAGCGATCTCTGCGCGCCAAAGAGAGTGCGGCTGCCTTGGCAGCCGCACACTAAAGGCGCCCGGACCAGCGAAAGAATCCAATAGGTCGTCAAGACCTTAGACACAACTAATCAAGTCCGGCGCCGCTATTTATACCGAATAAATGGTCACACCCCTATTTGTCAATACAAGGGGCTCAACGCGTGCAGACAAGCGGCAATTTCTTCTCATCTTGAATTATACATGGTTTCTTTAAAAACTATCTTTTTGCACGAAAACTTTTTCACCTAAATTCCTCTCTTTTATAGATGATCATCGTGCTACACCTGTCCAGGATATGGCACAACGGAGACACCGGCGCAGACGTGCGGCAGGGACCCGCTCCAAGGATTCTTTTTAGATTAAGACCCTGCGTAAACCTTTTTTACTGTCTCTTGTTGATACATATCCACCGTTGAGAAGGATGCTGACGTCTTGGCATGTGGCCACGCCAGAACAATGCACATACCTGGACACAAGGGGCTTCTTACAAAGGCCATTATTTAGGCCCAGTTTATACCACAAAGATCGAATACCTTAGGGAGTGTTCGGCGTCGCGAGTTTGGCCTTATATGCATCAGCTCCGATTCATTGTCTTTGGTCAAATGTTGGGTTTGCCCGGCTCCTGTGTTTTGGTGCCTTACGTTCCGCTTTACCGGCTAAAGTAGCACTAGGAGAACTACTGCGATTGTGCCCTGGTTCATCCGGACAAGCACCTCAGTAGAGAAAGCCGAAAACTGACTGTCATGATATAGCGTGAGACTGGTCAACCACTCGGTGACCTGTTGGAATGTTAGAATTCCTCCGCCTTAACGAAGGGCCGTTTTCCGGCCAGGCATGTATGCACCCCGGGATCGGGAGAGTGCGGAGCCACCAGGGGCTATCTAGTAGCCCCACTGTCAAACTCCTATGGCTAAGTGAAAGTGCTAAAGCATTATAGTCCGGTTGCCTCGCTCGCTCCGCTATCACCTCCTTAATAGGACCAAGACGTTGGGTTAAGTGTGAATGCGTGTTTTCTGCGAGCACCTCCGCATTATATGTGTGGGGGTTGAAGTCGACGGCTGCAATCTTTTAGGTTATACACATGTATACATAAACGGCCGCCCAGGAGGCATCATATTACTTTCAGGCAAAAGTATAAAAATAGCCTTATAAAAATTTATAAAAGCATTTCGCTTACAATGAGATTACATATCACTCAAACATAATATTTTTTGAGCACTGGGTCTCTATCAAACGAGCACCCTCAAGAACTTCTTCAAAGTAGTGCTCAGCAGCCATTCGACCTATGGTCGAATCCCGCGCTGCAACAGTGGTAGCATCCATCTCCGCCCAGTATGCTTTTACACGGGCAAAGGCCATCCGTGAGCCCTCTATGCACGCCGACCTCTTCATCGCATTAATGCGCGGCACCACGTCAAGGAACTGCTGCACCAAGCTGAAATAGCTGTTCGGTTTTGGCCTTTCCGGCCATAGCTGATCCACAATAGACCTCATGGTGAGTCCGGACAACCTATTCAGTTCGGCCCATTCGGCTAATTGGTCAGTCAATGAAAGCGGACGCTCGGGAGAATGGAATTGTGTCCAAAACAGCTGGTCCACTTCACGGTCCGTCTGACCCTGGAAGTACTTGGCCGCATCGGTAGCGCTCGCCGCCAAATCCATATACACATCCTCCGAACTCCACAGCCGATCCAGAGAGGCATACCATGGATCTCCGAACTTCCTCCGCAACATAAAGGATTTCCCAGCTACAATATCCCCGGCTTCCCGCAGCTCCTCCTTCTTCGCCCTCAAAGCAGAGCGGATGTCTTTTCTCGTCGCAGCAGCCTTCTCAAGGTCCGATTCCTTCGCTAGGTTTTCCTTTTCAAGAACCCGGCAACGGTCGGCGGTGGCTTTTAATACTATGGCCATCTTGGCCATCTTATCTCGGCTCTCGCCATGCGCGGCCTTCTCGGTTTTCAACTCTTCGGCCGCCTTCAAAGCAGCTGCATTACCAAACCTCGCTTGTTCCTTGGCTCGGGCAAGTTCTGCCCGCAAGGCTTCAATAGTGGCAGCTCCATCTGCAGTCAAAACATATTAAAGATACTGGCATCATGCTGCTCTTACTATATGGCGTTTACCAGATAATGACACTTACACTGTGCCTCGTCAAGCCTTTTGTTAACAAGCTCGATGTCGGCGTCTGCCGCATCCAACTACCGTTTTAAATGGGCAAACTCGCTGGTCCGGCTAGCCACTGGAGCTTCCATCACCTGCACATAGAGGCAGTATGGCTATTACCTGGGAATATGATCCTCTGTTCGTCGTCGTTTCCGACGACAACCAGAGTCTCAGGGGCTACTATCTACACAGGGCACACCTAGCATGTGCAGGACTATCATACATTATTTTATGTACCTCAAAGTCTGTCAGTAGACTCATAAAAGCTTCATGCAATCCGCTTTCGGCGGACGAGATTCTCTCCATCATCGTATTCATCAGCACAAGGTGTTCATCTGAGATGGCCGCTCTCCCTACCAACTCCCTCAGAACATCCGATCGCACACCAGATGGTGCCGGACTCTCTTTTCCGCTCTCTTCAGGAGCCGGACACTGGGAGCTTCGGGGGTCAATGGGATTATCTTCTGGCCTCACCAGACTCGGAGAGGCCCTCCGCGACGACACTTCGGGGTCACCCGCTTCCGGAGCGGAGGAGTCCGGAGGAGGCGTTTCACTCTCCATCATCTCTGGAAGAAGATCCCCCGAAGACGAGCTCATTTGAGAGGGGCTAAGGCCCGAACTGCAAAGATATATGCAATGGTTATTTTCTTAGAAGAAAAAGATGGCATACCTGTACTATTAAAGTATTTCGGGTCACTTACGACACGCTGGAGAATTGATCCCCCCGCGGACTTTGTGCGGCAAAAGCACCCCCAAGGTAGGACCCTCGGTGGGAGAATTCTTTTCCCGTTTGGAAGCTTCGGCTTCCGAATCCCCGGGCGCAGTCCTTTTCCTCCTCCGGTCGTCTTCCTTCATGGAGACGCTCGCTCCCTCGGTTAGAATGGGCAGCGTTGGGGGGCCGCGTCCGCCCGTATTATCCTCCCCAGTATCTTCCTTCAAGGGCTCCGGGCAAGGTGCGACCTGGAGCATCTTTTCCAATACCGGATTGTCCAAACCCTCAGGGAGGGGGGCCGAACACCGAATCAACTTCGCCTTTGTTAGCCAGTCCTGGTCAAAAAGCAAACTCTCAGAAATAACTTCGTAACAAATGAGGGATAGTATGTTCGGCCGGAAGATTCCTTACCTGTTCGGCGGCGCGGTTACTGCTCAGGCCCACGTCCTCGGGGATTTCCGGACACTCTACCTGAGGTCCGAAGAATGACTTGTACATCTCCTCGTGCGTCCGGCAGAGGAAATTTTGAATGACACGCGGTCCCTCGGGATTGAACTCCCACAAGCGAAGGGGCCGGAGTTTGCAAGGCTGGACTTGACGAACCAGCATAACTTGTATTACCGCAACCAAACTAAAATCTCCATTGAAGAGATCTCGAATGTGGCTTTGTAGTATAGGCACGTCCTTGGCTGGACCCCAGCTCAGACCTCTGCTGATCCATGACATCAGTTGTGGTGGAGGGCCCGAGCGGAAAACAGGGGCGGCCGCCCACTTGGCACTTCTAGGAGCCGTGATGTAGAACCACTCCTGTTGCCACAATTCAGACACCTCTGGAATGGAACCTTTGGGCCATGGAGCTCCCGTCATCTTGCATATTGAGGCACCTCCACACGCTGCATGTTGCCCCTTGATCATCTTCAGCTTTATTTCAAAGGTCTTGAGCCACAGGCCAAAGTGAGGGGTAACCCGGAGGAAGGCCTCACACACGACAATAAATGTCGTGATATGAAGAAAGGAGTCCAGAGCTAGATCATGGAAATCTAGCCCGTAATAAAACATCAAACCCCTGACGAAAGGATCCAGAGCAAGGCCTAGACCTTGGAGGAAGTGGGAGACGAACACGACGTTCTCGTTGGGTTCGGGGGAGGGGACGGCCTGCCCTCGGGCAGGCAGCCAATGCAAAACCTCGGCGGTCAGATATCTGGCCTCCCTCAACTTTTTGATGTCTTCTTCCGTGACGGAGGAAGACACCCATCGGCCTTGAAGGCTAGATCCGGACATGATTGACAGTTCGGGGCACCTGACCTGAACTTTGGGTGTTTGAGCTTGAGGTGGGGGAAGGATTCGATTGAGCACGGGAGGGAAAAATGAAAGCCTTGTCCCTTTATAAAGAGGGTGAGTATCAAGCGTCCTCTCCGTGGCCGTTTGGACTTGCCTATAGTCTGGGAGTCCTAGAAGCGGTTGGGTTACCCACGCCCGTATTGATGAGAATCCCGGAATAAGGGGACACGATCTCTGCTTTAACAAGACGTGCCAAGGAAACCGCCTCGCATGACGCGCTGAGGTGGGATAATAAAACGATTCGAATAAAGGCTTGGCAGTGGTGCGATGTCACACTACGGAATACGTCAGCAGATTAGATTTGTGTAAATATTATTCTCTCTATGGCAATATGTGGAAACTTATTTTGCAGAGCCGGACACTATCTTTGTGTTCAAAATCTTCTATGAAGTACTTGGAGGAGGAACCCGCCTTGCAATGCCGAAGACAATCCGCGCGCCGGACTCGTCGTCATTGAAGCCTGGTTCAGGGGCTACTGAGGGAGTCCTGGATTGGGGGGTGTCCGGATGGCCGGACTATACCTTCAGCCGGACTCCTGGACTATGAAGATACAATATTGAAGACTTCGTCCCGTGTCCGGAAGGGACTTTCCTTGGCGTGGAAGGCAAGCTTGGCGATACGGATATGTAGATCTCCTACCATTGTAACCGACTTTGTGTAACCCTAACCCTCTCCGGTGTCTATATAAACCGGAGGGTTTTAGTCCGTAGGACAACATACAGAACAACAATCATACCATAGGCTAGCTTCTAGGGTTTAGCCTCTCCGATCTCGTGGTAAATCTACTCTTGTACTATCCATATCATCAATATTAATCAAGCAGGACGTAGGGTTTTACCTCCATCAAGAGGGCCCGAACCTGGGTAAAACTTCGTGTCCCTTGCCTCCTGTTACCATCCGGCCTAGACGCACAATTCGGGACCCCCTACCCGAGATCCGCCGGTTTTGACACCGACACCATTGTTAATATTTTATTTTCTATCGAGGCGACCTGAATTGCTAGATTGTTCATTTATCGCTTTGTAGTTCATTGAATCTTTGAATTTACTTTGTGGATGTACAGTAAATAGTCTAATTGAAATTCCGATGTAAACATGTTGGGTAAATGAATAATAAAAAAGTAACTGATCTCTGCTTTGTTATGATGTTAAGATTAAATGTATTTGAAATCATTCATATGATTGTACTTAGGTTAGGTATTTTCTAAAATTCTTATTGACACTGAAAATACATTGTAAGGTCATTGTAAATGGTGTGTATGCTTCCAAATGCTGATATAAGGAAGATGTCGCCCTGATATCACAAATTCATTCCCGTGCGAGCTTTAAACAAAGGGCATGTTAAACCTTCAAATTACATGTGTCTTTAGGGTAGCTGAATTCATGACATACCACAATATCAATGCAAAATATGTAGTCGTGCGGATGCACTAGGTGTGGGGAGTAGCTCGCGGAGGGTGGCCTTCACGTCCTCAAACATCCAGTTGTGATGTTGCGGTTCAATGACAGGTATCTCATGCGGTAGCTGAGCTCATTGCCTTGAGATTGATCACGTTTGGACGCATTATGATCAGGTAGACACTGCAGCCACCGTCGGTGAGCACGAGAAGGGGGATACGCCATGACATCGGTGGGGCGCTCTCTATTGAAATAGAGGGTGTTGGTGCTTTGGGTCAGGGATGTGTGGTATTTTTTTCCCGTTGCACGCACGGCATATTTGCTAGTGTATACAAAAAAATACAATGTGTATGAAAAAAGTGAATCATGTATTTAAAAAATGTTAATTGGGCAATAAAAAATGTTAATCAAGCATTTGAAAAATAATAAATGTGTATAGAAAAAATATTTGTCATGTATACGAAAAGTATATACAAAGCAAATACAATGTGTATGGAACATGTAGATCATGTGTTTAAAAAATGTTAAACATGTATAAAAAAAGTGTTACTGGTGTATATACATTTTGAGAGAAAAAGTGTTGATTGCCACTAAAAATGTTCGCCGTGTATTGAAAAACGTTGACCTTGTATTCAAAAAATGTTCTTTCGTGGGAATAAATGTTAATCCTATATTTAAAATTAGTTAAATGTGTATATAAAATTGTATTAGATATATACCAAAAATATACAATGTATATGGAGAAAAATAGATATGATAAAAATTAGTTTTAAAAAAAATTAATCATGTATTTTTTAAAAGTTAAACATGTATATAAACTATCTTTCTGATGTATACAAAAAATATAGAATGTGTACCGAAAAAAGTTAACATGTGCAGGACAAGAAGAAACTGATGAAAATCGACAAAGAAATAAAGAAAAACAAAGTAACCCAATAAAAACCAAAAAAACCTACAAAACTAATGCAAAAGAATGAAAACAATGAAAACATATTAAAAACAAAAAACCAATGAAAACCAACAATATAGCAAAGAAACCCGAGAAAAAATAAAAACAAATAAGAGAGAAAAGAAAAGGACCCAATAAAAACGGAGAAAGAAGCAAAAGAAAACCGTAGAAAAAAAAGGAAAACTGGTAAAAAAGGAATAAAACAAAACAAACCGATTAAAAAGGAAAAAAAAGAAACAGAAAAACCAAGAGGAAAACACAGCGAACATAACTACAGCGAGCGAGCCTAAAATGGGCTGGCCTAAGAGCATCTCTAGCAGACCCCGTATAAGTGGTCAAACCCGTAAAATAATCGTTTTTTGCAGTTCCAGTCGAAAAAACGTGACCGAACAGATCCCTTAAAATTGTCGGACCCTTAATTTTTGTTAAGGAATCCTGTAAACGCGAACACGAAACCTTTATATATACAATTTTGAAGGCAACTTTGCCAGGCCCTGCATACCGGTCAACATTGGCGGTTAAGGAATCTTTACTCTCGCCAACGCCACGAAGCTCGCCCGGCCGCCGCGCCCGGCCGCCCCGGCCACCGCGCTCGCCCACCGGCCGTCCGATAGCTAGCCGGCCCTCCACCCCGGCCACCGCGCTCGCCCACCGGCCGTCCGATAGCTAGCCGGCCCTCCACCCCGGCCACCGCGCTCGCCCACCGGCCGTCCGATAGCCGGCCGGCCCTCCGTCCTAGCCGCCGCGCTCGCCCGTGGCTCCGCGGCTCTCGAACGGAGCTAGCTAGTTAGCTCGAACCATTCGAACGGAGCTAGCTAGCAGCTCAATTGATTCTAAGAGCTAGCTAGCTAGCTCGATGCGCCGGCCGTTCGATCCGGCCGCCGCTCGTCCCGCCCCGGCAGCCCTAGCCTTCGCCCGCGCCGTGCTCGCCCCGGCCGCCCTGGCCTCTGCCCCCGCCGCGCTCGCCTCGCGTTTTCCCTCGTCTGCCTGTTCGCTGGATTGACGCAAGGAAGAGGACGACTAAAAAAAAGAGCTAGCTCTGGGTCCGTTCGATATATTCGGAGAATATTCTTTTTTACGGGTTGATTATACAGGGTCTGAGTATGTCCTCGTCCGCGCCGGCCAGCATATACCCTTTTCCGCGAACTCCAAAAGACTTACGCGGGTCGGGATTTTGCGGGGTCTGCTAGAGATGCTCTAATACTGTACAGAGCACGAAAAATACTTCAGACGAGACAGAAGCTAGTCTGACTATAAGCAAGTTATAGCTCTCGCGGTTGAAATTGGTTGAAGCTTTAACTCATGAGAACTAGATTCGTCCGATGTGAATGGGACGTTTCAGCGAAAATTTAACTGGAACAAAGAAAAATTCCAGGCCGGATAGATGCTCCCGTAATCATTTTCTTAGAGGGCGAGAGCAGTGGACAATACTCTCTTGCATCAAGCAGTGGCCCGAGTCGTGCAGCCGCGTTAGGCCCCTTCCTTGTCAGCACGCCTTATAAAACGCTCACCACACACAACCAGCCCACTCGCCTACGATCCGCGCACGTACGTCAAGATCATTCGCCCCCGCCGCCTTCCGCGCTCCGCGCTCGCGGAGCTCACCGGCCGGCCGTTGGCGTCCAAGAGCAGACACATCAGGTAAACCATCGACCCTCCTCCTCCGGTTCCAAACGTCGAGCGAGCAGAGCAATGTTCCAAGTCGTGTAGATGCCGACATCTTAGTTTAGTAGGAGTAGTAGTCGTTTACTTGTTGTATAAACGCCCTCGCTCCCCTCGCCTTCCCCTTGTCCGTCTCCGCCTCAATCTCCGGCGGCGTGCGCGAGCGCGCTCGATCCCCTCCTCTCCAGCCCCAGGTGCGATCTCCTCCCGACTCGATTCGCTCCACCGGTGCGACGGAGTCTAAGTTTGGACAGATACTCATGATGCTTTGGATCCCTCGTCCCACCGCTAGCTGCTCCTCCTTCTGTGACTTCGTTGCGAATTTTGAGTTTTCCGTCCATGGATTACAGCTCCAATCAGGCAATCAGCTGGTGTGATTTTGGACTGCTTTGTCCCTGCAAGTGTTCAGATTGGCAAAGACCTATCGTGGGGTGGGACTAGAGAAAACACAATCATTATTTTCGCAGTTCCTGCACGGTGATTTGGTTCTGCGACCAGACGATCAACGTTTTGTTTTGATTAGGCTGTGGCCATTTGCTTGAGTTGATGCATTTTCTGTTCATTCTTTTCTGAATTTGCTAGCTGTGGCCATTTGCTTGAGTTACTCTGCCCCATGTTGTTCACATAAAGGAGGAAAGTTCGTGGTCTTATCTAAAAACGCTATCATAAGTTTGTAGGCATTAATCTTTTTGAAAGTATCAATACATATATAGCTGAATGTTGACTTTGCCATAGCTGATGATGCGGTCTAGATGTGCCTTCTCTTTTGGAACTGCCTAACAAAATATAATCCACTTGCGCTTAAGTTCTGTTAAACCAATACACCTGTCATGTGCAAATATCCCTTCTGGATTGTGGTTTTAATATCTGTTGCTTGTGCAAACCAATACCCTTACAAGTTTTACCTTTCACTTCTACATGTGGTAGTTTTTGTCATATTTGACTCGAATATTTTTTGCCACACTTTTACTTGTGTATTCTATTGACTCGGTTGTTGTTTTCAGATGGACAGCCACACTTCATTACCGCCCCATGAAGCAACAATGGGCATCTCATCCTTGTCCGGGAGCAAAATGTGCAGAGGTGCATCTTGCGACTTCGCCGACTCCACCAGCACCTCGAAAGACGCAAAGGAGAGGTCTGCGTCCATGAGGAAGCTCCTGATCGCCGTGATCCTCTGCGTCATATTCATGGCGGTTGAGGTGGTTGGAGGCATCAAGGCGAACAGCCTTGCGATCTTGACCGATGCAGCCCATCTCCTCTCGGACGTCGCGGCCTTCGCCATATCTCTCTTCTCTCTGTGGGCAGCTGGTTGGGAAGCGACGCCTCGGCAGTCATACGGATTTTTCCGTATAGAGATTCTTGGCGCACTGGTTTCTATTCAGCTCATATGGCTCCTCGCCGGAATTCTCGTCTACGAAGCTATCATGAGGCTCGTCAACGGAAGCGGGGGCGAGGTGCAGGGCTCCCTCATGTTCGCGGTATCAGCTTTTGGTCTGTTCGTTAACATTGTGATGGCAGTGCTGCTTGGCCATGACCATGGGCACGGTGGCCATGGCCATGGACACTCACATGACCATGGCCATGATCATGGTAACTCGGAGGACGACCATGGGCATGATCATGAGCAGGGCCACGCACATCACCATGAGCACAGCCATGGCAGTTCCATAACCGTCACCACTCATCATCATCCTCATTCAACCACAGGACAACACCAGGATGATGCCGAGGAACCGTTGCTTAAGCATGATGATGGTGCCAAGGAAGCTAAGGAGACTCGCCGCCGTAACATCAATGTGCACAGTGCTTACCTGCATGTGATCGGTGACTCCATCCAGAGCATCGGCGTGATGGTCGGAGGGGCTCTCATCTGGTACAAGCCCGAGTGGAAGATCATCGACCTCATATGCACCCTCATCTTCTCCGTGATCGTGCTGTTCACCACGGTCAGGATGGTTCGGAACTTGCTCGAGGTTCTGATGGAGAGCACGCCCCGCGAGGTCGACGCCACCAGGCTCGAGGGCGGCCTCCTTCAGATGGAAGGCGTGGTTGCTGTCCATGAGCTGCACGTCTGGGCTATCACGGTGGGGAAGGTGCTCCTGGCGTGCCATGTGACGATCGAGCAGGATGCGGACGCCGATCAAATGCTCGACAAGGTCATTGGGTACATCAAGGAAGAGTACAACATCGGCCATGTCACCATCCAGATCGAGCGCGAGTAAGGCCATTGTGTTTATGTGTGCCGAGCTTGCTTCCTACACTTGAATATTGTGTGAATGCGTGTGGATTGGCAGTCATCATGGTCCCTGAAAATTGCACGGCAGATGGTTCACCTTGTAGTAGTCCCTTTGCCAAAGTTTTCAGGGTACTGAATGTGCAAGGTTTCCATGGATTTTGTATGGTTTTGGTGGGCATCTTATCTGTAGCCTTGCATCTTGTGATGTAGCTTTAAGACAAATCGACCCAACTTCAATGCAAACTGCTCGCACTGGACAAGCTTCTGCTGCGCGCCACCAAAATCATACTGTACTTCACATACAAGCACTCTGGGAATTCGATTATCGGATCCTTGTAGCTGTTCTGATCCTGCTGGATGACCTTGATCAGTTCCTTCAGCATGTCCCTTCTCCTTTTGTTAATGACAACTGCAGCAACAAGGTATCTCAAGAGATTCGGCGCGTTTGGATGCATAGCATTCAGATACCTCTCTTGGGAGAAGAGCTCGATGATCCCATCCCTTCCATTCTCACATGGTTGAAGAAGATGAAGAGGCTCCAATGCATCGGCCATATCCCGCTGTGGAGCTGGTTTCGAGCATCTCTAGCAGATTCTCTATGTCCGCCCGGCCCACAAAATAACCATCGAAAAAATGGCCCGATTAGGTACCGTATATCGGGCCGGCCCGCAAAAGAACTTACGACAACCTCCAAATCTTTTTTGTGCACATTGAACCTTTTTCAGATACAATTTTGGAACATTTTTTAACAAGTTAAACATTTTTAAATAGTATGAGACATTTTTTCAAACAACATGAACCTTTTTACATTGTATAATTTTAAAAAAAATGTTTGAACATGTTTTTGAAATACGTGAACAATTCTTTAACTTTCATGTGCATTGTTTTTGAATGGTAAGAAAAAATTTGTCCCGTGATCATATGTTGGCCGCCACCAGCACAATGTTCACGGGCGTTTGCCGGGGCTATTTGTGACCGATTGCAGACTTACGATAGTCTCGCCTCTGGTGCTCCACTAAATGGACCGGTCAAACACAGTACTTTATGTAGTGGTTTAGGAAGGTTATATGGACCCGTTCGAACTTGTTTTAGAACCTTCTGTGTAGATATTTTTCTTCTTTCATTTCCATGTGTTTTGTTTAGTTTCTCTTGGTTCTTTTCTTCACCAATTTCCTTTGGTTTTTTTTATCTTTTTATTTTTCAACACGTGTCTATTTTTTAAAGTACATATTAAATTCATAATGTACATTTTTTCAAATACATATTTTGAATTTTTAAATAAATGTTAAGTATTTTAATAGCATGAAACCTTTTATAAAACTAAGTGAACATTGTGTTAAGTAAAATAAATAAATGTCCGAACATGTTTTCAAAATGCATGAATATTTCTTTAAAATGTCACGTACATTTTTTAAATGGTACGATATGTGTTTGTCCCGAGATCACACGTTGGGCCACCACATGTTCAGTGTTTGCACGCACTTTTTGTGCTAAGGATATTTTGCACCTATCCCTACTCCTATTTGACGCATTTTTTGAGAGGTGACTCCGATATGACGGTTTTTTAGGGGTCTCCGATATGACGGCTTAAGCGCCGGTTAGAGTGCTTGCAATAAACCGGCACCTATCCCTCCACAATACTGTATATCTAAATGGACCAGCCCATGTAGGTATTTTCTGTCACCTTGTTTTTGGAACCTTCCCATGATTGCTCTGATGGTTAGATCCTCAAAAAGAAAAGATTGTCCTGATGGTTTTTTTGGGCGGGTTTTCTTCTGGTTTTCCCTCACACGAGATTTTGCTGGTGTTCTCAGTTTTTTACCTTCCTTTTTTCTTTTTATCAAATTCGTGAACTTTTCACATATTCATGAACTTTTTTCAAAGAAAATTGAACTCCTTTTCAAATATGTGAACTTTTTCTCAAATTCGTGAACCTTTTCCAATTTTATGAACTTTTTCCAAATTTTTCTGAACTTTTTTATCAAATTCGTGAAAAAAAAATCATTTTTTGCGAACTTCGTTCAATTTTTTGTTGAATTTTTTTCAAACTTAATATTGTTCTATTGTGGAGTCATCGTGATTGATGTCGTCTTGAATTTGATCCTTTTTCATACTTTACCAGTTGCGGCTAGTTTAGAACTCCATTTGCAATCTTCTTGAATACTTTCATCACCTTCGCTAGCAAGATACTCCTAGTTCCGGTTGCGAGCTTGTACACAGGCATTTCCCCAAGGGTGTCTTAAAGCTCCTTCACCAAATTGCAATAATGAGATGCTTTTTTTTAGGGACCGACGCGTGCTATACAGCCCAGAGCCATTCATGAAGATTGGCCTGATAAGTCAGCGGAAGCAGCAAAGATTAACGACTAGTTCCGTCGCCGAAAGCAAAGGAGCATGGCGGTATGTGAGCCGTTTGAAACGAGCGTCCCGACGATTTGAAACCCAATGTCAGGGTCATCTTCAACGACACTTAAACCGCCTGCATACATTCGGATCACACGGTTCAGACGTGTTATATCATTCAACGCGAGTTTATATTGGTCCATCGAACGGTTTGGATGTATTTTTTCCGTAAACCGAAGACAAAATACGGGTGGCTTTGCGGCGTCCGGACCGCTGCCATGTTCGCTCCTAACCGCCCTCGTCCACCAAAAGCCCACCCCCGCTCGTGTGCGCTTCCCGCCTGGAACGGTTAGCGCTGCTCCAGAGCGTAAGTGCCGCATTCATGTCCGGCCAGAGCGAACGCAACCTCTCACTAGCTCGTAGAGCACCGTCCATGTCGTTTCCCATTGCACACGTCTGCTTCGTGTTCAAACGACACCACGACCGTCAGTTTGTCCGTCTGCCGCACACCATTGCCATCCGCCCGCTATATAAACTGTGGCCCCGGCCATAGCCGCAGTCATCCTCCTCCAGCTCCTTTCTTCTCTTTGCACCACTCCACCATGGCCTCCTCACACTCCAAAACTCTCTGGAACGGACTGCAACCAGAGGAGAAGAAGGAGATGGCCCTCATTGTTGCCGGCAGGCAGCCGAAGGCTGACGACATCCAAATGGAGGACGTTGCCGAGGAGGAGTCGGCACCACCCTCGTCGGCGCATGGCACCATGAGCATCGGCGAGGCCCGTGCTCATTACATGGACATGGTGCGGGAGGAGCAGTTTCAGGAGGCACATGTCAACGCGGCCTACAACCTCCAGCTCCTCCAGGACCACCAGTAGGCGGAAGAGCAGCTCACCGCCGGCAGGGCGATCTCGCCGGACGCGGACGTAGTGAGCAGGCGACGCTGCTCGAGTCCTACCGCTCCACCCGCGAGATCCACCTCGACCGCTGGCGGTACCGCCGGTGCCAGGCGGAATTGGAAGCCGCCTACAAGGAGTTTGGCTATTCGGCGCACAAGGTATGGCGCAAGACCAACGACAAGGAGGACATCGCCGGCTTCGCCAAAGTCGCGACCCGCCTCCACAACTACGAAGTCGGCACGTCCACAGGTGTCGTCGGCAGCAAGGAAGATAGTGCATGGTAGGTCGTCGCCGCTCGGGTCCCAGAAAGGCAACCACTCTTCCCCTTCGCCTGAAGCCAAGCTTGGTGGGTTGATAATCGGTAACAGCTTACTCACTCAAACTGCGTGGCGAAGGCAGAGCTGGAGGGCGCTGGGACGGAACTGAAGATGACGAAGGTAAGTGGCGGTGCTTCAGTTCTCGGGGCTCACGGCCGGCTACGGGGAGCGGGCGTCATCAGTCATTTAGTTAAAATAGAAGTACATCAAAATTATAACTCTAGTCGCTTTTAGCTGTCATTTAGTTAAAACAGAAGTACATCAAAATTATACCTCTAGTCGCTTTTAGCTGAAATATGTCTAAAATGTAATGAACTTCGTCATGTTTATATAAAATCCATCATGTATGCATAAATCTCTTTCAGTTTATATGAAAACCCGCTCGGTTTGCATGAATTTCTTTCCTTTAGTTTCATTTCAACAACGGTCGAAATATATGTGGGCAATGTTGTTTCAGCAGTGGTTGAAATATACGTGGACATAGTTGGATTGGATGTCAGCTTTCGTCATCGGTGTCTGCGGACTGGTCTTTTTGTGCATGGACAGATGGCTGAGCAAATTTACGGGTCAGCATCGAAGATCCCTTGGTCATCCATCTCGGGACAAGTTGTTCAAGCACTAAAGCTACAAATATACTAGCCTCGGCGTCATCCATTATCACTCCCCAGGATCGAGATGCTCTACTTAATTTACTTATCTTCATTCACGTCAGCAGCTCATGTACATACAGAAGGCTCACAAAACAAAGAGAAAAGAAAACGAGCGGCGGCAGCAAAAGTGGCCGATGGATCATCAGGAGGACCCTATGAGTCATCATCTGGTGTTAACTGTTAGACTAACCTAATCATCTCTGGTGTGGTGTGGCCTTGTGCTGTGATGCATAGCCCGGCCAAAACGAGGAGCCATCAGCTTCTTCTTTGGTTCTTTGTTTGTTTACTAGCCTGCCTGCTTTCACCTCCACTCCTGCGTGTCGCATGGAAAGCAGCCCTCCTGCGCGACGTCGGTGATCTGGACCCCCGTGTCGTAGACCTCGCCGGCGCGCCACCGGCTGGGCAGCACCTCCCGGTCGGCCCACACCCACTTCCCGTCGTACCCGCCGGTCACCACCACCCTGAACTGCAGCGGCCCCGCCGGCGCCTGCCGCGTGCTCCACGCCGGCCCGTGCTCCCGCGTCATGAACTTCCAGCTCGACGACCCGACCTGCATCCGTCACCGCCAATGAAATCCCGTTAGAAACAAGCACGTCAGTGGTTCTTGGGGAGGGCGGGGGAGGGTTTGCTGCAGCTGCTGGTGCCCACCTGCGCGACGTCGACGGCGACGATGTCGGTCTGGCCGCCCTGGTAGAGGAACCGGACGGCGAGCTCGCTGGGCGCGCGGCTCCGCTCCTCCACCCGCACCGAGAGGTTCTTGCCCCTGTACTCGCACGGCACCCTGCACACGCGCATCAACACCGACAAATTTTAACCTTCCAAGTCTAGGTCGTCCTAGTAACTACTGTAGAGACAAATCGTGTCCTGTGCTTATTTATGGTGGGCACGTTCGGTGGAGACTATTTGCCTCGTTTCTCTTACTAGTACTTATTACGAGTACTCCACTACGTTCAGCGTTGAAAGGTAAAAAAAATGGCACATGGCGCGGTTGGTGAAAAAGAAGAGCTCAACAGAGGTGGTTTCACTTTTACCTCTTGTACTCGACGTCGACGGCGCGGAGCTTGGTGAGCCGCGCGGCCATGCCGGGGCGGGCCATGGCGGCGAACGCCGGGCTGCTCAGCACCAGGTCCGTGCGGTTCGTCCTCATCCTGGCGCGGTCCGTCACCACGACCCTGGCGCCGGCGCCGCTGCAGAGCTTCTTGTCCTTGCACCTCACCTGCGCTCGGCACACCGAGACCAATTTGATTAGCCAAGGAATCGAGATAGCTCGGTTCTTGGGCAAGCCGACGATCAAGAAGCAAGTGAATCCAGAAGACGAGCCAAAGCCGTTGGGCACAAGATTTCTTGGTGTCTACCTGGAAGCAGGCGCCGCAGCCGACGCCGCCCCGGTACAGGGCCGGGCCGGCGGCGGCGAGCAGGCCGCCGTTGAAGGAGGCGGCCGCCGTGCCGTACCCGCAGGAGCCGGCTGCACGGAAAAGGCAAACCCAGTCAGAACTCAGAACCACCTCCTCTACAACCCACACAACACACCGGCAGAAACCAAAAGTAGAGCAGGTCGAGGGATCCATCCATGATCCATCATCCATGGGTGGAGGCACTTACCGGCGAGGGTGAGCGAGGAGGTGTAGTAGGCGGCCTTGGAGTGGCGCGCGCAGCGGTCGCAGGCGGAGGCGAGCGACGGGATGGTGAAGAGGAAGAGGAGCGGGAGCAGAAGGATGGATGGGGAGGAGCCGAGGCGGACAGAGACGGCCATCTTCTTTTCTTTTCCTTTCCGTTCTTCCGAGCAGAGTAGCGGTGGGTCGTTCGCTCGCTTGATGAAGCAGAGAGAAGCTCAGAGAGAGAGGGGGGGGGGGGGGGGGGGGGGGGGGGGCTAGGATGATTCTTGTGCGTGACAACTGGTTATATACACCACCACCACCCCGGGTCAGTCCCGACCCGTATGCCCTGCACTGCAGCTCACGCAAAAGCAAAGCAGGTTCGCACCCGCACGTTTTCCTCCGCTTCTCTCTCACGCACGCACGCACACCTTTGACAGTAGTGGTATCTTACCTGGAGGAGTTAAGTAGTGGAGTAGTGAGCCGGCATGCAGGCAGGTATAATTGTGTGTAGGTAGGGTACATGGAGGTGAGGACAGGGCACGTGCCGATACGGACGGCGCGACGGCGACGGGAGGGTGCGCGCGGGCCGGCCGTATATGTCGACGCGGGCCGGGCCGGCGACAGAGGGTAGGAGGTGTGGGTGCATGGTGACATGCGCGCGGCAACATGGGCGAGGGTGGGCGGCCGTGCGGTGAAGCGGCGCACGGGGAAGGGGACAGGAAACGGAAGGGAAAAGGGAAGGGATCGCGTGATACGGTGGGGGTCGGGGACGATGCCACCCGTGCGCGCGCGGGGGCAGCAGACAGCGGTGCGCAAGAAAAGAAGGATCCGCCGTCCGCGCCGGAGCGGCCAGCTCCTCTTGGCCGCTTGCCACGGAGCATCGGACGTGATGGATCCATCTCGGTCCTCCCTGCATGCCTGGCCGGCCGGCCGGCCGTGTCTCTCCTCTCTGGTCCTGCATGTGCATGCCTCTACTGTCCGGCCGTGTCTCTTCTCTCCTCGTGTCGTGTCGTGCATGTGCGGTGTGGGTATGGGCGGCCGCTCCGAAAGGTTAGTGGCCGTCGCGCTCTTCTCTCGGGACTTGTGGGAGGT
Source organism: Triticum urartu (assembly GCF_056163025.1). Classification (NCBI taxonomy): domain Eukaryota; kingdom Viridiplantae; phylum Streptophyta; class Magnoliopsida; order Poales; family Poaceae; genus Triticum; species Triticum urartu. The sequence continues at coordinate 642,569,342 of NC_141877.1, read as the reverse complement.
AAAAAATCGGCTGCATGCGGCCGCTGTTGACGTCTACTCCTGCATGCATTGCATGCGCTCTTGTGTGCCTGCGTGTGTGGTTACGGTTCGAGGAATCTTAACTTAGAGCGTCTCCAACGGCTGCGCGAAACAACGCGCGCGATAAACGCAGACTTTAGCGCGCGGGACGCGTTTTGCCGCGCTCCAGCGGCGGCGAAAAAACCACGCGTGCGGAAACCGTTTGCGCGCGCGCGAAAAGGCCCTAGCTCGCGCGTTATTTTTTGCGCGCCGCTTCCGGCGCGCGTCACGCGCCTCTTCACGTCTCCTCTTCTCTTCTTCCTCTCCAACGTCCCGCCACCGACCCGCCCCGGCGCCCCGCCACCAACGCGCCGCCATGCCGTCGCGTCACCGAGGAGCGTCCGGCTACCGCGGCGTTCGCCTGCGCCCCAACGACGGCTACTACGCAGAGATACGTTCCGGCGATCTCCGGCTCGGCCTCGGCACGTACAGGACGGCGCGCGAGGCCGGCCGCACGTCAACGCGGCGACGTGGCGCCTAGGCCGGCCGCGCGGCCAGATGAACTTCCAGGATGTGTACACGCTCCAGCAAGCGCTCGACCGTGCCCCGCCGCCGCGTCTGAACACGGCACAAGACCGTGTGGAGCACGCCGAGCGGCAGCGCCGCCTCCTCGTCGCCCAGGAGGACGAGCGGGTCATGGCGGAGTGGCGGCGCCGCCACCCGAAGGACGTCGCCTACGAGCAGTCCTACTAGGCAAGGCGTCGCAAGGAGGACACGCGAAGGCGCCGCGAGGCGCGGTTGGACAGGCGTCGGCGCAAGGCATTGGCGAACGCGCAGTCCGATCTCGTTGAAGCAGGTGGGTAGTCGTTTTTCATGCCGGATAATGATCGGTGGTTGGACATCTGGCTGGATACCTCGGACGACACCGCCGAGGAGGATGACGATAGTGATGATAGCGACTTAGACTAGTTTTTTATGCAATCTATCTCGTGTTTTATCGTTTATGTAATTTATGTTTTCGATGTAAAATATCTTTGTATCGTTAAAATCTATACAATCTATCTATTTTTCAATAGCCTAGAATGAGCGTGCGCGTTGCTTTTTTACGCGTTGCTGAAACGCTGCGCGCGCTCTGCATTTTAGCGCGCTTGCTGGAGCGAGGGCAACGCGCCGCGCCAAATCAGCCGATGCACACGCGGCATATGTGTTTTTTGCGCGCGGCGCGACCGACGTCTGTTGAAGATGCTCTTACGACGAGACGGAGTGTGTGGTCTACAGACGCAGCACGTCTTACCGTCTGTTTTGCTGTTACGTGCAACACCCCGTGTGAACTGCGTAATCAGTTTCATTCCGTGGGAATAATCTCGTTTATTTTTTTTAGAAAGGATCAGATCTATTATATGTTGGATTATGGATGAGCTTAAACCCATATAAAATACTAAATCCTGATTAATCTTGAGGCTCATGTATGAGATGGTAGGTGGTGGGAAATTTAGTCCCATCTTACTAGTTTAGGAGAGTTGAAACCCTTTTAGAAGGGCTGCTCTATCACTTGCCATTAGGAGCTTGAGAAGAGGAGTGGTACACACGCGCTTCTCCTTCGTCGCCCGCCTCGGCACGACGCGCGCGCGCCGCGGGTTGCGGGGATGAGCCGAGCTGGGGAGCGTGTCGACGTGACTGCTCCCGATCCGTCCCTAACTCTGTTCGGCTCTGCTTCCACTACTTCCCCTGCATACGTGCTAGTATGCTTAACATAGCTATGAGATGCATATTTTTTATGCCATGCTTACTACTTACTTGTGGATTAGTCTAATTAAAAAAGTGTTAATATTTCTGATATTATAAAAGTTAATCAAAAATACAAAGTATCTTAAATATAATAAAAAATTACATCGAGATTTGAAGACAAACGGCACGACGAAAAGTGCCTGTGGAGGCCAAGCTCAATTGAGCTCTCTTTTTTTCAATGTAAATACCTTTTCCACATCTCGTAAAACCGTCTTACCGTCTGTGTTGTTGTTACGCGCAACACCCCGTGTGAAGGGCGTAATCAGTTGCAAACAGTGGCTGTAGAGGAGTTGTGACCGATGTGCAGTGTAGCGTGACACGACTGTCTGTCTGCTCGAGGAGTAAAGGCGACGAAAGCTCTACGATCATCTATACCAGCAGCAAGGAATGCCGCATTTTCTCCGCGCGTGCACGCCTCGTATCTTGGTATGCTACCTGCTCTTGTCCCGCAATCAACATCTAGTATGATATACGATACGCTTGACGGGAATGCCGAGTTATCGTCGTGTCCATCGCTACGGGCTTTAAAACAAATACCGTGACACGCACTGACCCTCGGATTTGGATAGGGGCTACCGAAAGATGCTTTGCGTTTCATTCCCCTGGGAATAATCTAGTTTATTTTTTCGGAAAGGATCGAATCTATTATAAAAAGTTAATCAAAAATACAAAGTATTTTAAATATAATAAAAAAATCACATCGAGATTTCAAGACAAACGACACCATGAAAAGCGCCTGTGGAGGCTGACCTCAATGGTGCTCTCTTTTTTCCAGTGTAAATACCTTTTTCACTTCTCGTAAAATCTGAAAAAGGGTTTTCATGTACACATGTATAAAGTTCATGAACATATATATTCATATGTGATGTACACAAAAAAGGCAAATACATATATTGAAACAAGGTTCTTCTTTGTTGTATTGGGGTCTGATATTTGTTTTTTTTGTAGCTTGCAAATAATCAGATTAGTTGATGAAATTTTATACATACTTAAAAAATATCCATATGTATTTGTAGAAAAAATTGATATTTTTAAAAACTTTTAAATATATTTTGATTTATTTTTTGCAAAACAAGCTACACGGAGCTTGGCTTTTGCAACGCCACACTCAACTGAACGACCACTACTGCCGTTAGAGTGAGCCGTCGACACGCAACAAACATGACACCGGAGATGGCTTGACCTAATTGTCGATGACAACTGGAAAGTCTTCGTGTGCGTACCCCTAAGAACCAACACCCTGGGGCCGCAGTCGCGTTGTTGGACTCTTGTATAGATCTGAAGCACATGACACCAAATCTTGCCACGTGACGAGAAAGCCTAAGCTCAATGCTTTAAGGAGATGACAGGGACCTCCGTCGACTACGTCCAAACGGATGAACCTGAGGACGGTCGAAGCTCAAAATACAAACTCGAAAAAGAAGCGTCGACATCCGCCCGACCATCGTGTCCATGAGAACAAAGAAAAAAAAAAACCTAACCTACTAACCAGAGTGGAGACACTGATATTCTCCTTCCATCATCGGCCGACTGAACGGCATGTTAAGGGAAGGCGAATCGACAGACTCGCGAGTGAGATTTGGAGGAAAAAGTTTGTCCTCTTGCCGCTTGGCAGTTGCCACGGAGCATCGAACCATGCATGTCTGCCTGCCTGGCCGGCCGTGTTTTTCCTCTCGTCGCGTCGTGCATCAGTGCATGTGTGGGCATGGGCGGCCGCTCCGAAAGGTTAGTGGCCGTCGCGAAAATCGGCTGCATGCGGCCGCTGTTGACGTTTACGTACATGCATTGCCTGCGCGCATGCTCCTCTCTCCTCCTCTCCTTTGTGTGCGCGTATGTGGTGGCCACGGCTCCTACGATGGACGAAGGTGGCTGGATTTCGCGAGCAAGATGCATGGTCTGCTTCCACGCCGTACGTGGCGTCCAACCAGGGGCGTCGGAGTACGTGTGGCGTACAAACATGGTGCACGTCGTAACGTCTCTGTTGCTACGTACACCCCGTGTATCTCTCATGATCGTGTGAGCCGTGTAATCAGTTGCAATGGCAGTAGTCGTAGAGGAGTTATCATGATCGATTGTGCAGTGTAGGCGACACGACTGTCTGCTGTGCTCGGGGAATAAAGGCAGCGAAAGCTCTACGATCAACTAGCGTGGAAGGAGCACCACATTTTCCTCTTCTGTGCACGTCTTGTACCTCGGTATGCTATGCTGTTCTTGTGCCGCAATCAATCAAATATGCAAACGCTTCTCGACGGGAATGTGGAGTTATCGAATCGCTGCCGGCTTAAAAAAAAATCTGACGGTGACGCTTGGATTTCGATGGGCCTACAGAAAAAATATGCTTGCAAATCCGTGGCCCCTCCCCCCTTAATACGACCCCTAATACAATGATCTAAAACTAAAGATGCTTGCCGAATATTTTTCATATATGTGTGTAGTGTACAATTATAATCAATTGAAACGAAGGGGCCGTTCCGATCTCTGAATGCGCGAACATTTCTGGTTGCGTGCACACGTACTATTATTTCCGTTTTATTAGCTCAGCCTGTCAACCAACATATATGGCGTGGGACAAAATAAGGTCTGAACTGAACCGTTCACGCAAAATAATTTTGTACTTGATATGCCAAACGAATCAAATGAAATAAATAAAATTAGTCAGTACTCCCTGTACTGGTGGTTAACGCTAAACCATGAGCTAGTGGTAGTGCTCTCACTCTCACCTAGACCTAGCCCGTGCGCGATGGATGGCGGGTGAGCTTCCCTTGTTGCCGAGCGTTGGATTTATTCCGTTTCTGGTCCTCTCCCCCTGTCGCCTCTCCGCATCGACGATCACTCTCCCTCCTGATTAATCATGCGATTTGTCCATAAAAAACAGTACATCATCGACCGCAACGGGTCGAGGGGATGAGGCTAGATTATTGAGACACGGTGCGTGCTGCCGTGCCGTATTCCGTTTGGGTTCGTGCACGACGTCGGGGTTGGTGGTGTGCAAGGTGTCGATATGTGTACAGTAACCGGACCAACCGTCGGACGACTGTCATCGGTTGATTAGCTTTGGAAATGAGGTTAGCTTTGTCCAAGATCGTTCGCTCTAGCTTTCTCCTCCGTCCCCGTCCGCCGGTCCGAGTCACTCCGTTTTGCAGGACCCTTGAGGCTCACGGTTTTGAGCAGGGTAACCATCACATGCATCATCATTTTGACGAAGATCCTGACGGTTTTCCGGTGCGTTGTGGTTTCGTTCACACAGATTCACAGCTTTTACCGACGATCGCCGGAGGGGGTTGGTATGCAAAGCGGCATGACTCGACAAGTCCATATTGCTGGCCCGTGTGTTGCACGTATCATCCGTTGATTCTACACGCGAAATTAGCCATCGGGCGCCAATCATACACGCACGCACATCGTATTGATGCCTGGCTCGAGATAGGGTTTTTGTATTGCATTATTTAGATGGAGGAAAAAGGTAGTATACGGCCGGAGGGAGAAAGGCAGGACAAAGATATCAATTGAAAAAGAGGGAATGGGAATCGAAGGTGAAGTAGAAGTACGTTGGGTTGGATTTGATTTGTGGAGCGTGCACAGAAAGGGAGAGCGCGGCGGCCGAGCGTTGAACGGAATTATGGAGGGATGAGGCCATCAGCGATGGATGGGACAGAGGGAGGGTGAGTGGGGGTGGGGGAGGATAGGAATGAACAAAACGGAAGTGGCCACCTTTGCATGATGCGGAGAGAAAGCAAAGGCGACGGAGAAAGATTGGATCGGAGCGGTCCAGTCGGGCTTATCGCCTGGTGGTGGTAGTAGTACGGGATGCATCTCACCCGGCCACACGCCACGCAACACAACACCGGCCCCGATATATATAGAATGGTGTCAGTGTGACGATGATGTGATGGGGGTTGATCTTGTGTAGTGTCATGGCATCATGAATGTCATCTCCGGTTGGACGACGTTTTCGGCAACTCTGTTTGTTTACCCATTTTAAAATAATTATTTGTAAAAGAGTCCACGTAATTGAGATTATAGAATTGGGCTGATTTTCTTTTTGCGAGGAGGGACCAACTCTATCATGTGACATACTCCCAACCGTTTGAAGCTTTCGAATACATAATTTAAGTTCGAAGTTTTTTCTTTTAGTTTTGGATTGTCAAATTTGTTACATACTTTCTCGCAAAAACAAAAAAAAACTGTTACATACTGAACGAGATGACAGACAAACGAAAGGTGGTACTTTGTGCCGGTCGACCGGTGGGTGCACCCGATCCCGAGCCATCACCATTGTACGACCGTCCTCCGCTCTTACACCTTCTCCTTCCTCCCGACATAATTTACAAATCGAAGCATTCAGACTCGCAGAATCAAAACTGTCTCGTTCGCACTACCTTGGCCGGCTCGCAGCACGCCGAGGGCGCGTCGTAACGCTGGCAGCAGTGGGCGGCCTTCTCTTCCCCCTTCTTGTCACCGTGATGGTCATGTCCGATGCAAAGAAAAGCATCGACGAAGCCGGTCGGGGCTCCGCCATCAACTGATTCCAGCACGACAATCGCTGGTAACAGCTCCACCTTCCCACGACGCGTGATCATTGTTGTCGCCCTCGCCGGCTCGCCGCAACACCCGCGCTCGGTGCGGCCCCAACGCATTCACTTGCATCACCTACTCTTCCCTGCTTCGATGGTTGTAGCACGCCCTCCGATGGGTTGCAGCTTTTGTCGCCAATGGTTGCAGCTCTGTTTGCGGCCGGTTCCAACATGTAGTCTCCATGGTTGCATCATCTTCGACGGGCGGTTCCATCACCACTCGCAGGGTTCCAGGTCGCGTCACCCTTTGTCAAAGCAATGGGTGACATCATGTCTAGGACCAGTGGAGGCCGGTTCCAGCATCACCGACATGTTGTTCCAACACGTGTCGCCCTCTGCCACAACTCGTCGATGTTTACACATCGTGTGCTTGTTGTAGGCATTGGTTTGAATAGCACGGGCGCGCTCTTTGGGGTGAAAATGTAATATCCAAACTTGAATGGTTTGATACGTCTATGGGGGCTCTTGCGCGTCACAAAACCCAAGATCTGACCTTGAATGGTTTGATATGGCGACAACGACGCTTGTGCGTCAGAAAACCCAAGACCTAATCTTAAATGGTTGGATTCTAGGACAGGCACGCTTGTGCGTCGAAAACCGTGAGATCTAATCTTAAATGGTTAGATTCGGTGACAGCGGCGCTTCACATCGGAAAACCCTATATCTAATCTTGAATGGTCAGATTCGACGACAACGGCGGCATTATGTGTCGTTTGTTGGAAATATGCCCTAGAGGCAATAATAAATTGGTTATTATTATATTTCCTTGTTCATGATAATCGTTTATTATCCATGCTAGAATTGTATTGATAGGAAACTCAGATACATGTGTGGTTACATAGACAACACCATGTCCCTAGTAAGCCTCTAGTTGACTAGCTCGTTGATCAATAGATGGTTACGGTTTCCTGACCATGGACATTGGATGTCGTTGATAACGGGATCACATCATTAGGAGAATAATGTGATGGACAAGACCCAATCCTAAGCCTAGCACAAAGATCATGTAGTTCGTATGCTAAAACTTTTCTAATGTCAAGTGTCATTTCCTTAGACCATGAGATTGTGCAACTCCCGGATACCGTAGGAGTGCTTTGGGTGTGCCGAACATCATAACGTAACTGGGTGGCTATAAAGGTACACTACAGGTATCTCCAAAAGTGTCTGTTGGGTTGGCACGAATCGAGACTGGGATTTGTCACTCCGTGTAACGGAGAGGTATCTCTGGGCCCACTCGGTAGGACATCATCATAATGTGCACAATGTGACCAAGGAGTTGATCACGGGATGATGTGTTACGGAACGAGTAAAGAGACTTGCCGGTAACGAGATTGAACAACGTATCGGGATACCGACGATCGAATCTCGGGCAAGTATCGTACCGCTAGACAAAGGGAATTGTATACGAGATTGATTGAATCCTTGACATCGTGGTTCATCCGATGAGATCATCGTGGAACATGTGGGAGCCAACATGGGTATCCAGATCCCGCTGTTGGTTATTGACCGGAGAGTTGTCTCGGTCATGTCTGCATGGTTCCCGAACCCGTAGGGTCTACACACCTAAGGTTCGATGACGCTAGGGTTATAGGAAATAGATATACGTGGTTACCGAATGTTGTTCGGAGTCCCGGATGAGATCCCGGACGTCACGAGGAGTTCCGGAATGGTCCGGAGGTAAAGATTTATATATGGAAAGTCCTGTTTTGGTCGCCGGAAAAGTTTCGGGTTTTATCGGTAATGTACCGGGACCACCGGGAGGGTCCCGGTGGTCCACCAAGTGGGGCCACCAGCCCCGAAGGGCTGCATGGGCCAAGTGTGGGAGGGGACCAGCCCCAGGTGGGCTAGTGCGCCCCCCCACCAGGGCCCAAGGCGAAGAGAGAAGGGAAAAGGGGGAAACCCTAGGCTCAGATGGGCCTAAGGCCCACCTAGTGGTGCGCCCCCTCCCCCCCCTTGGCCGCCCCCTAGATGGGATCTAGGGCTGGCCGCCACCCCTAGGGGTGGAAACCTAGGTGGGGGCGCAGCCCCTCCCCTCCCCCTATATATACTTGAGCAAAGAGGCAGCCCAACACACAATTCAATTTCCCTATTGGCGCAGCCCTACCCCCCTTCCTCCTCGTCTCTCGTAGTGCTTGGCGAAGCCCTGCTGGAGTCCCCGCTCCTCCACCACCACCACGCCGTCGTGCTGCTGCTGGATGGAGTCCTCCCCAACCTCTCCTTCTCCCCTTGCTGGATCAAGGCGTAGGAGACGTCACCGGGCTGTACGCGTGTTGAACACGGAGGTGTCGTCTGTTCGGCACTAGGATCATCGGTGATTCGGATCACGACGAGTACGACTCCATCAACCCCGTTCACTTGAACGCTTCCGCTTAGTGATCTACAAGGGTATGTAGATGCACTCTCCTTCCCCTCGTTGCTAGATTACTCCATAGATTGATCTTGGTGATGTGTAGAAAATTTTGAATTTCTGCTACATTCCCCAACATCGTTTCCTTCATAGAATGTTTACCGTCGAAGAACATGTCTCGTAGTTCACGTGAGGGCAATGACGGTGGAGGGTGTGGTTGCTTGTTTGCTTCGTGTCATTGGGCGTTTTGTTATGTGCATTTTTAATGCCTTAACTAGATTTTGATGTTGTATCGTTGCAGCGACCAGTGTAGGCAGTATCATCTTGATATGAATATATTGCTTTTTACCCGAAAAAGGAATCATGTACACAGTGAAGCTTTCTTTTTTATAAAAGAGAGCCTTTTCTTCGATTTCCATTAATAAAAATCACCAGGCCTTACAAGATATTCAAAAGGAAAAAAGCTAACTACACCATGCATCCAGAAGCTAACTGTCGAAGGAAAGAGGAAAAGAACCATCCCTCCCCCCTCGTTAACTCCCCCCAGCAAGTCGAGATCTAAGGTCTGGGCTCATATTAGGTCCATTACCAGGAACATATCATTTTTTGCGATGACAAACAGCTAAAAAGGAAGTTCTGGCACATAGCTTTTGTCGTGGAATTGTCACGGCAGATGTCCTAGTGTGTGGACTTAGTCGTGAGGCCAACGCATCTATGTGGTAGCTTGAGAGGGATTGAGCGGAATCGAGAGACGCAACACAAGACAAAGATTTAGACAGCTTCGGGCCCCAGGAAACATCGTCCGGTAACAACCCTACGTGTTGTTTGTGGCTAGGTCTCATTATGCTCATGAGAGAGTCACCGGTAACCCGGCTCTTTGTGTCTACTCTAGAGATTGTTTCTTTTTACTTCCCCTTCTTTAGGGAGCCTTGCCCCTCCTTATATATGTTGAAGGGGCGGTTTACATGACTAGTCCTAGTTGAATTAGAATTACTTTATTACAAGTGGAGTCCTAGTCTTGCTTCCTTTGTAGGGGAATATCGCTTTGTGCTTTCCTGATAAACCGGCCCACCATTAACATGAACCGGCCTTCTGGGCCTTGGGCCTTGTCATCCGTCTGACCCGTCCGCCGGGTCACAAGTGTGTCATAATGTTCCGGCGGGTTGCTTGTAAACCGCCAGGTCAGGGCGGGTCGCCAGTGAATCGCCAAGTGTCAGCCGGGTCTCAACTAAACCGCCAAGTCCGGTCGAGTCATACTTCCGGCCGGGTTACGCCGCGGAGTATATCCCCGACAGCTTCCATCTTATACAATTGTCATACATTTTATTATTAGGGCAAAAGACGGGCAAAACAACGAAGGTGAAGAAGCTCGGAAGTAGACGAGGCCGCGTCGTTGGAAGATGATCTGAAGGAAGAAATCACCCTGCCATGATTCTCCCTGTCCTCAGTCGCCATCCATGCGCCACTCTGAACACCTCCTCTGCAACCTCTCCCACCTGCCTTATTCCTGCCGCGATTATCTAATTTCTTGTGGGGGTTTTCTGCAAAATATTTCAATCACGTAATTTTTTGAGAAACAATTTCATTGGAACACAGGGATCATTCACCCTATTGTTCTCAAACACTACACCATTACGCAAATTCCAGAGCGTCCAGAAACATGCTACACGGGCGGGTTGCGTCAATCATGTAATTCATGTCGCCTATTGTTGTCGCTCATAACTGCTTGGAACTGCAGAGTTTGTTACTAGTTCTAGTAAGTTAATAATGGTACATATATAAAAACTAGTAAATGCGCACGTGCAATGCACGTTAATATTTAGAAATATATTAATTGCATGCGAATATTATGTATACTATTATTTGTGTGTTAATCTATGATTAGTACAATATTTGGTATGATATTAATTGCACGTTAAACATGTTTAACGTTCGCCATTAGAGCAGTCTAGATTGTTGGATTAACTTAGTTCGCCGAGATCAATTGAATCTGCCCCTTTAGGTCTTTTTATATTGGTATAGATGAGCTCTCAACTGTTAACGCACCCATAAGACGATCATTAGACATGCAACAAATTTGTTTGACGTGTGTCAGGTTTTCTTTTTGGCATAGGATGAGTGAAGTAGGTTTTTCCCCGCTTATATACTGAAAAAAAAGGTTGAGAAAATGGCAGTCCTAATTTACGCATGAAGCAGCTGAGTGGATCATCTCGTCTGCAATAACCCGCCCGTGGCATGTTTCTGGGTGTCCAAAGAATCACGGAGGAGGGAGTGACGATTCAATTTGTGCGGACAAGCCCAACAACTCCATTGACCGACCGACTAATGTATTAACGTGCGCCGCGTATTTAATCAATCGTCCCTCATATCATTTCATGGTTGATCCTAAAAAAAAAGTGCATGGTCGATCCCGTTCGTGCCTGCCCAGCGTCTACTACGATGATTGATCGTCTGAGGTTCTGCGACAGTGTTGATTGTTTTTTTTTAAAGAGCGCAGGAGAATTGCGATTTCATTAAACGGAAGGACGGCCGGGGCCAACTGTACAAAAAGCTGGCCGCAAGAGCGGCGGCGAAGAAAGAAGAGTCAAAAAAGGAAGGAAGAAGGGAGGCAACTACTCCCAGCAGAGGTGTCGGCCTCTCGGCCTCCAGCCAACGCCCATTGCCTAGCTTTGTCGAGCAGTTGATCCAACACCTGAGAGACCGAATGCTCGCTGCTCCTGAAGATACGGCCATTCCGTTCCCTCCATATGAACCATAGGACCATCAACGCCATCGACTTGCTGCGCTTGGCCAAGGGCGCATCTGTCGAGAGGTTAGAGAGCCACTCGTGGAGGGACGTCCCAGAGGACAGTGTTGATTGTACTACGAGCTAGCGTGCATGCACCACCGCACGGCCGGTCAGACGGACAGCCTATAATAATACGGGTTTAGATGCGGTTAACCTGTCAATTTTGTCGTCGGAGCACGAGGGGCTAGAAGGGATCCTGGCGCCCGTAGCCCGCCCCCGTGACACAAGCCAACAAGGCGGCCATGCCGGCGAGCGGCGACCAGGTTGGCCGGCCTGTCGCGTCGATCAGATTCTGGCCAGCGCACCGTCCGGTTTCGGTCGAAACCATGGGCTAGAAGCTGCTCATCATGTGGCACTTCCCGGCTCCGCTACCGTCCCAAAACCCAGTCACGTCTCGCGATGCCGCCGTGCACTCCGGACGTCACAACATGCCAACACTTGGACGGTCGCCGGACGCCGCGTCCGAACACGAGCGATCACCAACCGGCGCAGCGCGTGGCCTGCCGCGATGGCTCTGACTGAAGGGTGTGGCGCGACGTGGCGTAGTATTTGGCTGCACTCGTCTCCTGCTCGAGCCGACCTCGAGGCTGGTGTCGCTTCGCGTGGTGACTACACGTCCTGCTGATGCATGGGCGGCGAGCTAGCTCGGTGCACGCGCGCACGGCGCGACACGGGGGGACGCCGTGCCGTGGCGGATCCATGGGCGGCGTCCGCAACGGCAGCGCAGTCCAGTGCACTACCATTACCATATATGCATGCAGTTCATGGGCGGCGCTCGCTCGGTCGCCCCACGCACTTACGACGGACCGGCTGTAGCAGGCCCTACCCATTTGGCACCCCACTGTCTGTACAGCGGCCGGGGCATGCGTGCGTGGGCTTCTCTGTCGTCTTCTCTTCCGGAGGACCGAGTTATTAGATCGACTGTGGCCTCCCTGATGACTCCGTCGCTGTACAGTAGTACAGGCGAGGAGGATCTGTCTGTACTGTATATGTATGTAGACGTGAGAGCCTGTACGTACTTGGGCTGGCGGTCGACCATTAACCTAATTAATTCCTCCATGGTCATCAGCGTTGATGTATCATCACTGGCCAATTTGCGACGACATGCGTCGGCAACGGCGGCGGCGTTTCTACAGCTTCACCTCCATTGCAAAAATTTCTACATCATCAACTATATTGCAAAAGTTTCTTTCAGGATATCACCTATGTTGCAAAAAGGTGAAGACAAAAAAAAATTGCAACATTACCTACGTTACAAAAAGTCTGCAACATGACCTCCGTTGCATAGAATTCTACAAGATAGCCTCTGTGCAAAGGTTTCTGCAACATTGCCTCTGTTGCAAAATTTAATGAGTGACACACGATCTGATCTGACGGCTCACGACCCGGCGGATCTTTTACCCATTTACCCATTTAACACCCCACTGTTTTTCCTCGGTCGTCTTCTCTTCTCTTCTGGCAAAACGACCCAGCCTCCCTGATAGCTCCATCGCTGTACTGTATGTACACATGCCGCGAACCTGAACGTACTTGGCGATCGACCGTCAACCAAATTAATCCCTCCTCCTCTCTAATGAGGCCTTAATGGCCTCACTGATCACCAGCACCAGCCCTGATGTAGCAGCTAATTCGGTTCGTACGTGTCCTTGGCTTGTCCCTGTCACCGGATCTCAACGTCGGCCGCCCTCCCGTCGCCTCGCCGCTTCAAGTCATTTTCCTTCACTGTCCGACATCCCGCACTGCACACCCTTTAAGTCTCCATCATCTCTTTCCTGATGACAAAAAAAAGGCGATCGAGGTGCGTACGTTGGTGCCGATGCTGCCGTTATGCTCAGCCCATCCCGACCTGCGGGGCCGGGTCGGGCCGGGCCACGGGATTTGCGTGATCGGACCAGCAAAAGGGTCGACCGTGCCGGTCGAGCCGATATTATTCCGCTCCACTCCCATAGCTCCATGTCATGCCGTGCTAGTATATGCAACATGTCTTGCTTGCATCAGGCTTGAGACTTCTGTTTTGTGGGCTTGTGCGTGTCACTTCACCTCTGGGTGCCAAATCAGATGCAGGCACCGGTCCGGTAGCGTAGTGTCGACCACCTACCGGCATCGCCGCGCTTTCCGAGCGTCTTGTGTCACAGGTGGACTAACGGTCGAATTGCTGGGAACGGCCGCTTTTTTCTTCTGTTTTGCAGCCGTTGGGAGCACACCCACCCAGCACAAAAAAGGCCGTCTGAACCTCTCGAGGTTTGAATCAATATAAATTTTGCAGACTGCTACAAAAGGCAGAATGCAGTGCAGGCATCACCGTCCCTGGAAATCATGGCGAACGCAAGCTCGTGCTGCGGTCAAAGCAGCAAACCCCGATCTTTGGACGGGCCAGTGGAGAGCGGAGACAAACAACGTGTATCATGTACACCCGGGGTGCGCCCGTGGTTCAAGAAATCTCGCCAAAAGTGACTAGAATTTCCTAATGCAATAAGGTACACCGATACAATCATACAAACATGTGCGGATATAGATAAAAGAATGGATACACGACGTGCACATACTTCAACCCATAAGGAAGGAACATGTTAATTTTAGGTTTCCCTTTTTTGTTTTTTGATCTCTGAGTGGAGTTTGAAATTGAATCTTTGAGCCTGTATATTCAATTATCTTCAGAAATTTTGGAACATCTGGCGAGGGTTCCCCCCTTGTTGTGAACAAACATGACATTAGAGGTTGCAAGCCACATAACCAATAAGAAATCTTACGAATATGCTTCTTTTTCTTTGCTATTTTGGCATGTGATTGCTTTCCACACCGCTGAGTGGCATCTCGTGAATACTTCAGTAAACTCCCTGTTGTCCGAAAAGATATAGGATTGTAAAATGGGCAGTCCAAATGAACATAACCAGTGCAACCCGTACACCCAGTTCAGAAAAACACTTGTTAGAAATTGAAAATAATTTAGCAATACAACATATATTTACCATGTCAAAAAATGGATGAAGCATTTCGTGCGCACTGGTGTGGGGTTTCTAGGCCATGGGATGAATATAAGGCGATAGCACCACTTAGATGGTCTCATGTTACCAATTCAAAAAAAATCAAATTTAAATTATTCAAAAAATTCCAAGAAAATTTGTGAATGTTCACAACACATGTGTCTACTAACCCTAAAAAATGCAAATCCAAATTCAAAGTACACATATAGAAGCAAAAAAGACAAAATCAACATGAATAGTGTCAATAAAGACAAAAACATGAATATATCAAATTTGGATATGGAAATTTCAAGGGTTAGGCACATGTGTTTTGAACATTTATGATTATAATTTTTTGAAGCATTTAAATTTGATTTTTTTTAAATAATATCATGGGATTTTGTAAGTGGTTTGTTGTGATGACATACTCGCCCCTCTCTCTGGGGAGCTCTTGAAATGTCCACGTGCCTTACTGGCAGCGGCTCAGCTGGGAGTATAGAACCTCATGTTGGAGATCAACTGCCAAGTCAGTCAGTGCCTATGGCTATGGGAATCAGCAATGGAAGGGCGATAATCTCTCGTTCATGTGTTACTGTAGATGAGGAGTCTACCTCAAATTTCCATGGTTTTTAGCTTATTTTTGTTGGGCATAGTGCTAACATTGCGGCCCAATTGTGTGGAAAAGAGGCCATTGGTCTACATACTTCTACTTAAACTTTTTTTTAGAAATGAGAGCCTGTTTGGAGAGAACTTTTGTTGTAATTTCTCAAAAAAGAAACTCAAACTTTTGATGTATTCCCTGGCTTTTGGGATGCCGTAGTGCTTTCATCAATGCATCTGTGTGATGAATAGATAGGCGTGCCTATGTCTCGCTTATTGCGAAACGTAGGGCAGCCTAGTCTGTAGGTGAGCACCACACTGGCACGACCGAGCACTTGAGGCGATAGGCCACAACCTTTTTGCTTTTTTCACTTTTGTTTACATTTCCAAATATATATATATATACATATATATATATATATATATATATATTGCAAAAACCATTACATAAATATTTGAAAAAATTAATCAAGCAATTGAAAAATGTTAAATGTGTATAGAAAAATATTTATCATATACGAGAAATCTATACAATGGTATGAAAATTTTGATTATATATTTAAAAAGTATTAATCAAGCATTTGAAAAAAATTAAATCTGTATAGGATAAATGTTTATCATGTATACAAAAAATATAAAATGTGTATGATTTTTTATCATGTATTTAGAAAATGTTAAACATGTAACCATTTTTTTTATGTATAATAAAAATATACAACATACATTTAATAAAATAAAATTTATATTTAAAAATAATAATTCTATATTTAAGAAATGTAAACATGTATATAAAAATGTTCCTAATGTATACGATTCATATACATTATGTGTGCAAAACTGTTTATTCAATTAAAAAATATTCACCATGTATTTGAAAAATGTTGATCGTGTATTAAAAAAAGTGTTCAAACTTTTATTTAAGAAAAATATACATCGTGTATTTGGAATGTAGTGAAAAATGAGAAAGAAAGAAAGAAAACTAAAAAAACAAGAAAGAAACTAAGAAAACCAAAGGAAAAAAATAGGAAAAAGCTAATGAAAATCGACAAAGAAACAAAAGGAAGGCGAAGAAAATGGTGAAACCAACAAAGAAAAAAAGAAAACCAACATACAAAAAAATAAAATGAAATGAAAGTCGATGAAACCACCAAAAAAAAGTATAACAAAGAAGAAAAGGGAAACAGAAGAAAGCCGGTGAAGATAAAAAAACCATAAGAAAAAATAGGAATGAAACAAGAAAACCCAACCTCAAACAATGAAAATCAGACAAGAAAACAACAGAGAAAAACCGGCTCAAACGGTGAAAGGAATAAAAAAGAGAAAAATTAAGGAATTGTTACAGTGATGGACCAGCCCAGTCGCGCTGCGCTTCAGGCGAGGGGAGCTACCATCTCGCTCTAAGCGAGATATAGCTCCCATGTGAATAGACATCCTTCGGCTGGAGCGTTAAAGAAAAACACTAAAATCATGTAATACCTCCGTAAATAAATATAAGAGCATTCCGATCACTATTTAGTGATCTAAGTGCTCTTTTATTTCTTTACAGAGAGAGTAATGAATAGCAGTTTTCTGAAAATTAGGCCATGAATTGAGCCCATTAACACTCTAGAAGCTGATTTTGGTTTCTTGAGCTATGAATCAAGTCTGGATTTGAATTTTTGTGTCATGGTAGATACTCCCTCCGTTCATAAATATAAGATTTTTTGCAATTTTTTTTCTGAATCGAGTGTATGTACACACGTTTAAGCATGTTTGTTTACAATTTCAGTCCGTATGTATTTCATATTAAAATATCGAAAACGTTTTATATTTGTGATCCATATGTAGTCCATATTTTTTATAAACATGTGTTTTTTAAATCCGGTGCAGCGGTTGCACCACAAGCTCGGTGCACCAGGTAGGTTCTCCCGTCCAAATATGTACTCTGCTGTAAAATACTTTGCACTTGCAGCATTTACGCATCATAATCGAAAATTATTTTGGATTTAGTTATTCAAGCATAGGTACAACTAAGCAGGGTACACCCTCCCGTTCCCGTATGTGGTATAGAAAGAATTTACACAGAGACCTCATGTACTACATAACTGCAGAGATCCTTCAGTTTACAGATACTCATGGCTGTTGGGACAGAGGGTGAAAGAGAAATAATTGTACAATGATGAAGAGTCAAGGATGAATCAATTGACATTTCAGAGGATAATGCAGAGGAGGATGGATCAACAACATTTCAGAGTTTGGACGTCGCGAGCTTGATAAGATCCTTCCTCAGTATCTTGCCAGACGCATTCTTGGGGATGTCCGTCACGAATGCCACCTTCCTGACCTTCTTGTAAGGTGCTACCTGTACAACATTTAACAGCAGAAGGTCAGAGAGATTGCATGAATCAGCTAGACAAATCTGTCAATGTGTCAATGGTGAAGAAGGAGATGGTTCATTTTGTTGGATTTTATCTGCGATGAGTCGCGCTTTGCTCACCTGTTTCGCCACAAACTCCATCACCTCCTGAGCTGATAGGTTGCTCCCTTTCTTCCTCACGACGTAGGCCATCGGGAACTGACCGACGTCCCTGTCCGGAAATCTGTAGAAAGGACCAGACCATTAAAAAATATGGCATAACTATATGGACAGAAGTGATTAACCGGTTACCAATATCCTGATGGCACTTACGGAATAACAGCGACATCGGAAACCTCTGGATGTGTCAGCAGAAGAGCTTCCAACTCTGCTGGGGGCACCTATTTATACACAGGTTACATTCAGATGCCAAGACACAATCATAAGTTCAGGAGAGATATCGGCTTGTGCCATTTAGTGATCTTTACCTGATAGCCTTTGTATTTGATCAACTCTTTCAGACGGTCCACCACGAAGAGATAACCATCCTCGTCTATGTAGCAGAGATCACCGGTCTTGAGCCATCCGTCGGGTGTCACCGTCGACTGTGTTGCCTCTGTGTTGTTGAAGTAGCCTGGGAAGACCAATATTGCAACATGCGATATTTACATTAGCATTGTATATGTCTATGGAGGGGTATGAGCACTTTTACTTTGGACTGCAAGTTTCACCTTGCCGAGGGTGCTACTAAACACGGCGATAACTTTTACTTTGGACTGCAAGTTTCACCTTGCCGGGGGTGCTATTAAACACGGCGATAACTTATTGAAACACATCATTTCTTAGGATGCTAAAATGCAAGAGCTACCATATTCTAGCAACTGAACTGGTGGATATTCACTCTGAATGTTACTGATCCTGACACTCTCAGTTCTGCAATACGTTAGCAGCTGGACAGTGTGAAGACTTGAAAATGAAATAACTATTTCTATTGAACCGTCGCTTGTCAGAGCACATCCCTCAGAAACCTACTGATGCTTATATGATGCCGTGGAAATGAATCCATCTAAGCTTTATCTCATGAGAAAACATTCTTCACTTATGAAGGAAGAGATCCTGCAGTCCTTGAAAAATTCTCCATGTGGATGTGTGCATATTGAAACCAGTACTCAGTTTAGTCTTAATTTCTTCTGAAACCGAATTTTGGTCTTCTTTTTTTCAACGATGCCTTGGTACAACTTCTGCATTAACTAGTGTACTCAACTAATGTAGTTGTTTCTGAATGTTAACTCCGTCCCAAAATATAAGACGTTTTGAGGCAGTAGTATTTACTAACTATCCTCTGCACTTCTGTAAGTTAAGTACTAACTACTTATTTGCTATACTTAACTAGTGTATTTGTTCATGTTATAAAACAGTTCATGTAGTGAATTCCAGGGAAAAGACACATTGCACTCAATGCAATCAACATTTTCCAAAGTATCGACAAGGCGGGTGGGAGTTCAGTGAACCCGTCCACCAACTGACAGGCGATCGGTTCTCAACACACAAATAATTCCAAGCCAGACATACTTATTCTGGAATTTAAGCATGCGTCTCAATCTGCTGACACCACTATTATTTAGAGGTATGGGAACCAAAAGATGCAGCAAAGATGACTCAGACCTGGGCGGTTGGGTTGTGCCTCCTATGAGTATCTGTCTGAAAAATCCCTTTATGAGTACTACTATTGCACTAAGCTTCAAATAGTATGAAAACGGAAAACAAATGACACCATCATCAGCCACAGCATAACAGCCAGTAACTGAAGGTGACACCTACAACCGGCAAAAGAAAAGACGAACAGAGCTTTGGCTCTATGTTGACACTACAACCATACCACAACAGAGCACCATTAGAGAGAACTGGAGCTATCAGGCATTTTCACCATCGAAATTAGGTCAAGCTGGCACCATTCAAACACATCCTGAACTACTCACACATGATGCACATGATTGTTACCAACTACTACAAATTATCCCATGTTGTCTGTCAAAAATACCATGCGGTCTGGACTCCCAATAAGAACAAAATTCTTCTATTGATGTTGGACATGTTTAGTACACTGAGGATTCGGAGTGATCCAGAGAGACATTTTAAATTCCAGCATGCAGCTCGCTAATCGAACAAAATGTCGCATGCCCTAAACAAAATGAAAGCATAATTTAGAACTCAAACCGAATCGTTTTGTTAATTTAGGCATTTTAGCTTTGACGGTGCCGGTGCGGAGTAGTATATATGTTCATATTGGAAAACAGAATCAAACTGTTAGTAGTTAATTCAGAACACATTAGTGTTGACAATTCGCAGTGATCAGAGAGACATTCTAAATTCCCAGCGTGCAGCACACTAATCGAAGAAAATGCCGGAACATGAAAACGGCGGAATAATAATGTGAGGCCACATGGTTCATGAACTTTAATTTTTGTACCTTTCATGACGTAGGGTCCCCGGATCCAGAGCTCGCCGGTGCGGTTCACCGGCAGCGCCTCGCCGGTCTCTGGGTCGACGATCTTGGCCTCGGTGTTGGGCGACAGGAGCCCGGCCGTCCCGTACCGGCGGCTCTCCTCGGCCGAGTCCGTGGACGCGCCGATGGCCGTGCTCTCCGTCAGCCCGTACCCCTGCAGGATCTCCACCTGCGGGTACTTCTCCCTGAAGCCTTCGATGAGCTCCTTGCTGAGCGGCGCGCCGCCGGAGAGGACCTTGCGCAGGTTGCCCAAAGGCAGCGGCTTGGGGTGCGCGACCATGGCGACGAGGATGGGCGGCACGAGCGGCAGGTAGGTGACCCCGTAGGCGCTGATGCAGCGCAGCATCTCGGGGAGCTCGAACTTGGAGAGCACGACGATGGTGGCGCCGCAGCCGAGCAGGCCGGTGGCGAAGGCGACGAGGCCGTAGACGTGGAACATGGGCACCGTGCAGAGGAAGGTCTCCGTGGTGTCCGAGTCCTCGAGGCGGAAGCGGTTCATGACGATCTGGACCATGGAGATGAGGTTCCGGTGCGTGGCGACCACGCCCTTGCTGGGCCCCGTGGTGCCGGAGGAGTAGAGCAGCGTGGCCTGGTCGTCCTGCGTGACGCGGTCCCGGCGGCGCGCGGGGTCGGGCGCCGTGGCGGAGATCTCGTCGATTGTGGCGACGATCCGCGGGTCGGCGGCGCCGGCGGGAGCGGGAGAGGAGGAGGACTCGAGGAGAACGACGCGGAGGCCGTCGGCGGCGCGGGGGAGCTTGGGGAGGAGGTCGCGGGTGGTGAAGGCGAGGACGGGGCGGGCGTCGGCGACCTGCTTGGCGATCTCGGCGGCGGTGTTGAGCGGGTTGGCGGTGGTGACGACGGCGCCGAGCGACATGGCGGCGAGCGCGGCGACGGGGAAGTGGACCGAGTTGGGGGAGAGGATGAGCGCGACGTGGCCCTTGCGGAGGCCGAAGGGCGGCGCGGCGAGCGCGGTGGCGGCGCCGGCGACCGCGCGCCAGAGCTCGGCGAAGGTGGTGCGGCGGCCCGTGGAGGCGTCGACGAGCGCGACGACGCCCGAGTGGCGGCGGGAGGCCAGGAAGGTGACCACGTCCAGGTCCCGGTCCGCGGGCAGCGGCACCTCCGCGCGCTTGCTCCGGAACGCGCCCGTCGCGGCGCAGTAGCCGCTCCGCGGGTCCGCCGCCGCCGTGGCCATCGCGATCGGATCGCCGCGCCGGCTGGTCGATCGAGCTCTCGGTTGGCTGTCGCTGTGTGTCTTTCGTGCGTGCGGGTGGGCGTTGTCTGGGTCTGACCAGTAGTCGGAGTAGGAGTAACTGCTTTCTCCCTGCGGTGGCGGCGGCGGTGGCGGGCGAGTGGTCGCCGTCGACACTCGTCAACTTTACACGGTGGTCAGCTGCAAAGCGTGCCTCGTGCGCCCATGTGCGGAAATGGATGGATAACCAGAAAAGAAAAACTGGTGGGCCCATACAGGAGTATTTGACTGTTCTGCGATCAGCGGGCAAAACGTGCATGTGTACGGTGCGCCAACCCCGTTGACTGGTACAGTAGTAGTACATTTCAGAAGAAGAAGAAAATTAATTGACCGGTAAGCAATCTGAAACTACGGAGTACGTATTTGAGAAAAAGGAAAAGAAAGCACCAAAAACCAATAATTTTGTAAAATCTTTGAAATGGGAGAGCGAAAATTTCGTAATGGGCCTTCTTCCTTTATCAGAATCGATTTGATAAGGCCGTGTAGGAGCAAGGCTCAAATTGTTTTCGTTATGATGCAGCCATTTTGTGGATGGATATCATTTCCAGACAAAGTAGAAGTGTTATCGAAGGATTTCGTTCCATTCTTCCTAATGGAGGAGTAAAGAAAAAGTATTGCAGAGTACACGTGGTTTTATTTCAAGAAAGAAAAGATTTAACATATATCATAGTCAAGTATCTTTGATTTTCTTTTTGCGGGAACCAAATATATTTGATAGTGTAAGGAAAAATAATACGGGCTTGTTAAGTCTAAGTGTCTGCTGATTGCTCAACCGTTGAACTTTTGCATGTAGATGTGTGCTGGACTGAGCACCGTCCAATGGACCTCACAACTCTAGTAAAGAAAAAGGACCTCACAACTTTTTGTCACACCATTTGCAACATATATTCCTGCTGGTTGCAGCATGCTGTCTCACAAATCACAATATCTGCCCTCATTGTTCGTAGCACGTAGTCTCACCGGTCGCACTATCCGCCATTGATGGTTGTAGCACTTAGTCACACCGGTTACAACGTGGCACAAAGTCCATGTTTGGTAAACCATCGATGCATATCAGTGCGCCGACAAGGGAGCCCTAGAGACCACCAAAGGAGGGGTGGGTGAAGGAAAACTTGAACCTCGCTATGTCCAAACCAGGAGATAAAGGAGGAGGAGGGGTTCTTGCGGACCACCATGGCACCGTCCTTGCAGGGACGTGTTGTATAATCTGGTTTTGTATACCGCCGAATTGTATCATCCATGTTTGGACTCGGATCTTGCCAAAATGAATAAAGGAAATTTGTTGTTTTCACCCGATTGATGTGGGTTCTTCATTAGCCACTCTCGCGTGTGCGACATGACTCTTCCAGGCCCACACACAGTCCCCCTGTCTCCACTTTACCCCAAGTTGAATGTTCTCATTCACACGATCTTTTCCCCTCGACCAGTCATTTTCTTCCTCTAACACATCATTTCCCTAACACTAATTCTTCGCTGTTGTCAAGCTTTGCTCTGAAGTTGCGCTGTCACGCCAATGTTGCGAGGCCACGTCGCCATCGTAAATTGTGGATCCCCGCCCTCTCCTCTTTTCTCGACCACACATCACTCCTCTATCTCAGTCCATCTCGTCCTTACCGACAGATGTTGCGAGCTCACCACCACCCACCACATGGGGGTACTACCGCTGCAACACCCACTGTACTACCATAGTAGATGCACGCAACGGTCCATTGCTGCAAAGCATGTCGTCATTGCATTGCATTACTATTGCACGCACCGCCTCTTTAGCAAACTAGCAACGGGGTGCGCAAGGCTCGCCGACGCTGGTGCTGCAAAACAAGTGTCTATGCTACAATGACGAATGCACCCCGCCGTGCATGTTGAAAGCAAGCCACCCAGAGGCGGAGGACGAAAAAAAATTTAAGGTGTGACGAAGTCTTAAGGAAAGAACTTTTTTGATGCAAATCAAAAGAGTCAATACACACTATAAACACACTACAAACGAAAAACCAAATACAATGAAAATGTAGACATGTTTCAATAGAAAAACAACCTAAAACATACCGATAATCAAACTTTCAATGGCGTCTAGAACGCGCTCGTTAGGTTTCCTCGCGTCGGCCGTCGGGTGAAGTGTCTGGTCGAGTGCGTGTGCGTCTCAATCAGGTTGTGCGTGCTCGACCTCATTTTTTTAAGGCATAAAAGCCACTTTATTGATCAAAATTCCATAGAATATGGGATGCAAGCTGGGTCATGTGGCTAGCCAAGCCACACAATGACACCCCTGAGCTAAAATAAGAGCATATTTAGCTAACCTAGGAGCTTCAAAATTAACTTCATGACTTTTAGAAATAAAATTACAGGAAAAAGGAGCTGATCTAGACTTGATTTCCTTAATAATGGCCCCATACGCCCAATGGTTACCTTTCAAGATATCACTGGCCACTTGTTTTCAATCTGACAATATGATAAAGTTTTGGACTTAAAGATCTCGCGCCAATGAGATAGCCTCTCGACAGGCTATAGCCTCCAGAGTTGTGGGATCAAATACCCCGGCAATAATCAAAATAGAACTTCCCAAGAACATGCCCTGGCTATCACGGCAGATCACCGCCGCTGAGCCTCCTCTTTATGCTACGACTCCCATCTCTTTCTTTAGCGTAAAACTGGCAGCGGTCAAAACAAACGAGCGAGGCAACCGTAAGATACATAGGTACGTATACAATTTTGTTTTGCTCAAAATTAAGGTATGGCCGCCATACCTTGCCCACCGGAGGCCTCCGCCAGTGAAGCCACCAATGCTGCAACGACACTGATGCTACAACGTGGCCTTCAGCCGAGGCAAATCCAACAAGCTGAGACCTGCTGCTACGAGCGACACACACCCTGCTGTGACACTGGCGGCACCGCCGCTGTCTGCCCGGGGTGCTGCAAGGCGTGGTTAGCTTCTACATGGGGGCAACCCACCCACGCTCCGATTGTTGTAAAAAATGAGATCCATGGAGGGATTCGAACACTGGCTGCAGGGTGCGCCACTGTCCACCCTTGCCACTAGGCTACACCTTCAAGCTGAAAATACTTAAGATAATTAACAAACTATCTCTACCGTTCATTGCACGATGAACAGCTCAGATTTTCCTGGAAAATTCAGAACCGCATCGCCTTATCGCAAAGCTCTTTTTACCGGTGCCGGGATGTACCGGCAACCAGCTAGCCAATCAGCATATGACATCACATTAAGCACTCATATACGGGAGATGTATTTCACTCATTTCTCTAGATTTGCATGCAGTGTATCTTCTGCACTAGGACCCACCATATGTCAGATGAAGGAGACATGCATGCGTGACCATCTCTGGCTGACACACAAGTACTTATGAAGCACGCATGCATTTTGTTTTCGCTTTAATAATTTCAATCACGCATATCTTTTAATCTATAATTTTATTTTTAAAACTTTTTTTATATATGAACTCCCAGGGTCAAGACCTTTACAACAAGATCATTCTTGGATATATTTGAAACATGTTTAAATTTCAACGTTTCAACTCACTTGTTTCGTTGAATCTATTAATTCCGTGTGGGAAATTTGTTTTTCATTTTAGTGAATTTATTTTGAAATGAGCTAAACTTGTATTGAGTGAAATTAGAAATGAGCTAAAATAATTTTGAAATTAGTTTTGTAATGGATGAAATATAGTATTTCAATATAATTTTTGAGTGAAATATTTTCAAACGTGTGAAATATGTTTATTGAAATGATTGAAATTAATTTTTATATGAGTGACATATCAGTTTCGCAAGCGCACAATGAAATTAGTTTTGAAATATATCTTTTGTAATGAGTGAAAAAGGTATTTTGAAATGAGTGAAATATAGTATTTCAATTGAATGAGTGTAATGTGTTTTCTGGAATGAGTGAAATCAATGTGTTTTTTAGTGAAATAATTTTACTGAAATCGAAAAATTAAATTTGTGAGGATGAGTAAACAAATATTCAAAAGAAACCTATTTCAAAAGAAATAGCAAGAACAAACCTATTTCGTAAGAAATATGTGAAATAAACCATTTTTATAAGAAATGTGATGAAATATATTTAGTGAAATGATTCAAATCAATTTTTATATGAGTGAAATATCAGTTTCGCAAGCGCACGGTGAAATTAGTTTTGAAATATATCTTTTGTAATGGGTGGACAAGGTTTTTTTTTAAACAAGTGAAACATAGTTTTTTCAATTTAGTGATTGTAATGTGTTTTCTGAATGAATGAAATCTATCTTTCATAAATGAGTGTAATGTGTTTTCTAAAATGAGTGAAATCTATCATTTGTAAATGATTGTAATGTGTTTTTGAATCTAGTGAAATGTGAAACTGACTGGAAGGTTTTCCGAAACTAGTGAAATGTGAAATTGACTGAAATGCTTTCTCTAAAATGAGTGAAACAGTAAAATTCAAACTAGCCAAAGTGCATCCAAGATTGATCTTGTTTTAAAGGTCTTGTCGTGCTGAATTCAAAAATATAAAATATTTCAAAACTGGATATTTAGTTCAAAAGTTATCAAACTTTTAAAATATGGCATGGAAAATAAAGTGTAAGTATTTAGTACGTGCATGCAGCTCGTTCATCTGCTCAATCTCTCACCCTGCCACCTGACAAAAGATACTGCTGTGGACCTCGCCCAACCTTGTATATGTGTTTGTATAAGATTCGTATTGCTAAAAAGGAGAAACAAAAGCATAGTGGGGTCTACCAGCCATACCAATCTCAAAGCAATGTTTGTGGTAGATTCATCACCGGTACATCCCGCCACTGGTAGAAAAACTTATTCGATCGCCTTATCCTCTCAACCAGACCCATCATCTTCCTCCTCCACACGCGCGCATCAGTCACCGGCCACAAGCCTCCTCCCGCCCCAATGGAGGCCGTCCTGCGACATCCATCCCTTTCCCGCCTCAAAGCCCCCAACCCAGCTGCTCACAGAACCCAGTACCTCTCCATCACCGTCCCTCGCCGTCCCCGCGTCCCCAAGCGCCGCCTCGCCGCCGCCGCGCTGTTCCAGGACCAGACCAACCCAAGAACCGCGGCAACAAGCAAGGGGGGCGATGAAGAAGACGAGGAGGGGTACGGAGAGGTGGACCGCATCGTCTCCAGCCGAACCGTCAAGAACGCGGTGTTCGCGGAGGACGGCTCGGCCACCACCGTCACCGCCACGGAGTACCTCGTCGAGTGGAAAGACGGGCACGAGCCGACCTGGATCCCGTCGGAGGCGATAGCCGCGGACGTGGTGGCGGAGTACGAGACGCCGTGGTGGGATGCCGCCAAGAAGGCCGATGTGGATGCGCTGGGCGCGCTGCTGGCGGACGAGGCGCTGCGGCGGGACCCGAACGCCGAGGACGCGCAGGGGCGCACGGCGATGCACTTCGCCGCGGGGCTCGGGTCGGAGGAGTGCCTGCGCTTGCTCGCGGAGGCGGGGGCGGACGTGGGCCACGCGGAGCGCGCCGGCGGAGGGCTGACGCCGCTGCACATCGCGGCGGGGTACGGCCGGGCGACGGGCGTGCGCGCGCTGCTGGAGCTGGGCGCCGACGCGGAGAGCCCCGACGGGAAGGGCCGGACGCCCCTGGAGCTGGTGCAGGAGGTGCTGGCTGCGACGCCCAAGGGCGTGCCAGCGGCGTTCGAACGGCGCCAAGCGCTCGAGGCGGCGGCGAAGGAGCTGGAGAAGGCCGTGTACGAGTGGGGCGAGGTGGAGAAGGTGGTGGACGGGCGCGGCGAGGGCAAGTGGCGGGAGTACCTGGTGGAGTGGCGCGACGGCGGCGACCGGGAGTGGGTGAAAGCGCCGTGGGTGGCGGAGGACCTGGTGAAGGACTTCGAGGCCGGGCTGGAGTACGGCGTCGCGGAGGCCGTCGTGGACAGGAGGCAGGCGGCGGACGGCGACGGGGACGGCAAGTGGGAGTACCTCGTCAAGTGGGTGGACTTTGAGGAGGCGACGTGGGAGCCCGCGGAGAACGTGGACGCCGAGCTCGTGCAGGAGTTCGAGCGGCAGCAGTCGGGGAACGGTGGCGCCGCACCGCCGGCGGAGACATTTGCCGGGTGACGGCGGCCGTCGATCGTGCTCGGTTCGCTCTTCGGTTTTGTCGTGTCGATGGAACGTCGCAGTATGTATCATTAGCGATCGAAGAGATTTTTGTGTGATTATTAATTAAGAAAACATTCTCATGAGATTGAGACATTGCAATCTTAAACAATCACGGTGAAGAGACCCAACCAATTTGTGATAGCATGGTTAGAAGGGTCGTGGTATTTCTAATCCATCAGGATCCAAGTTCTAAACTCGATATTAGTGCTTGTATTTTTCTGAATTTATTTTAAGTCTTTCGATGACATGCGTTCAATGGGGAGAAGACGTTCCCGTCGATTATGAAGGTGTCTGTGGCGTGTTTGATAATCACAAATAATGTGCCAACTCGATCTCTCGGAGATGCTTATAGGGGTAGCGTGCACGTATGTTCATAGGGATGAGCGTACATGCATATGTATGAGCGGTTGTGTCTTTACTATGTTAACTCACAAAAACCGTACAAAGAAATGCGGCAGCAGCGGCTTGCATTCCATTGTGCGAGCCAACTTAAGGAAGAGAATGTCATATGGATAGCGCTTGCCGGTCGACCGGCCCAAATTTTGATCGGACATCAAGTAGCCGTGCGATTTGACCCACGTCATCATATTTCTTCCCTCATCTCGATAGTAGACAACGCATTGCTCGACAGCGCGTTGTCCCTGCCACAGTTCATTGTAGGAACAACTCGGTGTTCATGGCGCCGCTCGCTTCCTCGCTGCTGCATCGATACTAGCTCGTCGCCCCGACTCAAATCATCGACGAGGATGCTCACAACGCTGCTTGAAGTGCCGGGGAGAAAGCCCCTCGCAGCACATCCGAAGTGGTGCATGTATCCACCTCTGACTAGCGGCAGGGTCACGCCTCACAACAACCTCATCTGTCACGGTTGCTCGCGACGACAAAGCAGCGCGTCGCCTTTGGCGCCGGTGGGTGCCAATTGCAGCACCCCGTTCCCCTTGTTGTCTCCAACATTTGCAGGTGCTGGCCCTGGCGAAAACCGCTGTCGGTTGTAGCAAAAATCCCAACGCCGGTTATAGCAAAACACCAACAATCACGGATCCCCACAAAAAAAACAGTTGTCACACCGGTAGCAACACCCACGTTGGCTGGTTCCAGCATCCATGACCAAGGTTGCAGCAAAAATGGCTGACACTACCGCCGTAGCAACACGGTTGTCGTCGGTGGTAGCTATCTCTGTCGCCGATTGCAGCACTGGTTTTGCCCGCTTTAGCACTAGGTTGGCCAGTTGCAGCAAAACAGCTGATGCCGTCGTCAATGGTAGCTACCGCTGTCATCGATTGCAACACTAGTTTGGCCGGTACCAACACTATGCTGTCTGGTTGCAACAAAACGACTAATGTCGTTGGCGGTTCCAACGATGGCTGGCCGGTTGAAACAAAACCAGTTACCAGTTCCAGCATCATCGTTCGCAGCAGCGTCCCGTTGCTGGTCATGTCCATCTCCGGGGTGAGAGGGTAGTTGGTGAGCAGGAAGGGGAGCAGGGCGACCACATGGAATGATAGAGAAAGAAGAGAGGAGTAGCTAGTCAGAGCGGGAGGAAAGAGGAGCAGGGAGGAGATCTGTCAGTGGTGGGGCTCACCGGAGAAGCCACGACGCACTCGGTGGAGCTAGGAACAGAGAGAGATGGTGGAGCGGAGATGGGTTGGATATAAAGGATGCGTGTGTGGGTATCTGCTCACTCTGTGCACCATACAAAAAATAAACCAAACCAAACCAAACCAAACCAAAAAACCATACCAAAATAAACCGAACCAATTTTACGGTTTTATGGTTTCTGGTTTCGGTATGGTATGAACTTTTTATACCGATTTGAACTTAGATTTTATGGTATATACCGAAAAACCGAAGTAAAAAATAAATTTATATTTCTTGAGATGAACAACCATACAAGTTGTCATTTTTTTATACATGAGTCAAATTCCCTACTAAGCACATAATTTTTTCTTGTAACATAGTCATTTTTCTCTTTTTAAAATGCACGTCCATAACCATCAATAGATGAATCAATGCATGCATATATACTTACATATATAGTTATATATTATTTTTGTAAAATAGTATGTGTTTTGAGTCATAAATTTGCAAATTATTATTACGTCATTTTCAAATTCGCGTCAACTTTGGTTATCATGGTATATACCGAAACCATACCGAAATAATTTGGTATATACTGAAACCAAACCGTATTTAAATTTCATATCGTATTTACCGAAGTATTAATACCACACAAACCAAACAACCGTATAAACCAAACCATGTAAACCTAATAAACCAAACGCACAGAGTGAGTATCTGCATGTGGGCCCCTACGGATGCATGACTACATTGCGAGGGTGGGGGATGTGGGATTTGGCACCAATCAACAGTGTGTGCGCGACCGGACTGGGACTCGGCCGGCCGGTCAATCTACAACGTTTACCTTCCATATAGTGTTTCATTTTCTCTCCCACAATTTAACAATTTGTCAGTCATCCAAGAATTCTTCTGCCTCACTCGATTTTACTTCACTAAATTGTTCACGTAAACCTAAAATATATATTCATCATGACGTAAATCAAGCCGATATGGTTAATGGGCCGAATTCACTATCCAAACTAAATATATGTTACTATGCACATATAATTTTACCCTTTTTTGTTTTAAGATGTGTGTTTGAAATTTTATGGCATGATTGATATATGTTGTGCTTGTGTCCTCCAATTTCCAGATTTTTTTAAGAATGATATTTCTAGACGGGAGGAGTACCAAGAGTGTGCCCGCATGTAACCCATCTCGGAATTACAAAAGCAAGTCTTATAGGCAGGCAAACGGTTAATCAAAACGATAATTCATCTTTGAGCCCGGCTCATCTAACCTTGGTGAGTAGTAAAATCATTAAAACTGCAAAAAGATTAAAAAAATTCTGATTTTTTTATGGTGCAACATGCTTGAGTGTGTGATGCTCGTGCTAAATTTGGTGAAGTTTGGACATCCAAGGAGCATGTGAGAAAAAAAAATGACCTTCGAACAGTGCGGAATTTAAACTTTCTCGCATGTCTGAATTTTCCTTTTTTTTGGCCAAGAGCTTCTCAAATGTCCAAACTTCACCAAATTTGGCACGGACATCACGCACTCAAACATCTTTCACAACATAAAATGAAGTATTTTCTTGATCAGAGCCCGGGAGCGAAAACGTCGCTCCGTAACCTAAAGGGCTCTCTCCGACGACACTGACTATTCGACTAGATAGCTTGGGTAAGAAGGCCACCCTAACATACATCAATTTCATCCCTAAACTCTTATTGTATGGTCAACTGATCATTGTCAATAAACAATGCAATGTTGTATCTATATCTATACCAAAATAAAAAGACTCAAAGAAGCAGATTCAACAAATCTCAGCCGTCAAACAGCGTCAATTCAATGACCTATATTGCTTCAATGCCGAGGGCTCAATATGTTTAGCATGCAATTAATAACATACCAAATATAGACTATCCACATAATTAACTTGTAATGATATCCTACCTAATATTAACTTGTAATTAATTTTCTGCTTCATATCAACATGTAAATTAATTTTCTGCCATATATCAACCTGCATTGTACGTACCCGGGTAATTACCATCAAACATATCTAAAAGATATGATGTGAGCGTATCTCAAGGATACGCTTACTAAGCGGAGCTTTAACTCTCACGCAAGGACTCTATATAAGCACAACATCATCCATCCTCCTGGACATACTCTGCCCTAGCAAACGAAACCCAACACTATCTACCCATCCTTGAGCTTTATCAAGAAACCATCACATACCATGGTCGCCAGGCATGCCACCCTGTGTTTCCTCCTATTTCTCGTGTTGCACGGAGATCCTACTGCAGTGGCCGGTTCGTGTTCTCTTTCTCTATCTCAAAATGTCTCTGATTTAGTACAAAATTATGAATGGGGTAGTATATTGTTGTGAATTTTATGAACATTTTCATGTGGTGAGATATACTTATGTGTTGATTTCGTGCAGAGGATTGCAGATACAGGAACGATAAGCTGCCGCTATGCCAGGACGTTTTATGCAAGACGCAGTGCTGGCTGCAGGGGGCAGTGGTGAACGCCGAAGTAAAAGAGTCCAGATGCGTGGGATCAGGGCCAGGCTCCACCTGCTACTGCCTCTTCTGCAAAAAAGATTGAACCTTCTTAAGGTTCCTGCCTAGTGCCTAGCGTCAAGGCCATCCTTAGAGATGAAATCCTACCGAGTTTAATTGTTGTTAAAAATCGTGTACTAGCCAGTAGCGTTATCTTTTTTTGGAAAATCAGTGGATCCTTTTATATCTAATTTTGTGGGGTAGGAAATCAAACAGTGAATCAAAAAAACCAAATTCAGCTTCCGTGGGTATGCCTAGGAGATTTTAATAAGCGGGGGGGGGGGGGGGGGGGGGGGGGGGGGGTGGTCCCGAGAGATCTAGCTTGCATGCAAGATTTTCATGATGCGCTTCACTTTTGTAATCTGAATGATTTAGGATTTGAAGGTGATGTGTTCACCTGGCGTAATAAGAATTTCAGAGTTGAGGGGTATATTAGAGGGACGAGACTTGCCTGCTTCCTATGCATGCTCCCATCCATGCTTCCGCGTACGTGACTTGATTTGATTGGAACAAAATAAGGTCCGGCCCTACCCCTTAAAATCAGGAAGGAAATGATTAGATTAGAAAGGAAAAAGAAAAAAAAAGCGTCTGGATCGTGTTGTGGCATCAGCGGAGTGGTGTGCTAGGTTCTCTATGTACAAAGTAATAAATGGCAACCCTGAGCATTCAGATCATCGGCCGGTTATCCTGCTGCTCAAAGGAAGCCAACGTCGCAAGAAACAGAAGGAGGGAGACCGCAGATTCAGGTTTGAGGCAAAATGGCTTCTTGAGGAAGGATGTGATGGTATTGTGGGGCAGGCATGGGTGGCTGCGGGGAGTGTGGATGTTGGGGAGCGGCTGGCGGCGGTGAATAGGGCCATTTATAAGTGGAGCCGTGAGGTTCTGGGTGACCTGAGTGTACGCATAAAAAAGCTGTGCCATGAGCTAGAAGTGGTACGTAGGGCGCCTATCTTAGAGAGCCAAGTTCGAAAGGAGCAGACGCTGAGTTTTAAGTTAGAGAGGTTGGAGGAGCATGAAGAATTTGTGTGGAAACAAAGGGCCCATGTTAACTTTTTCTTTTTAGAAAAGGAGGATAATCCTGCCCTCTACATCTGAACGATGCATATTGTCACTTTCTTAATTATTCTTACAAAACCTTACAAAGCCATACAGCAGCAAAATTAAAGCCACCGTTTAAGCAACAATTGTCGCTACACCTATCCAATTGATGAAGGGGTGCACATAGTCTGTGCCTAATATCAAACAGACATCGCAGCCAAACCTAAACATCTAAGACCTGAGGTCCCAACCAGGACGCCTGCTGGGTATGGGGCACCTACCAGTCCGACGCACTCCTCAATCAGGACGCCTGCCGGGTATGAGGCCGCCGCAGCCACCTGCCACCAATCCATCTTCAGAGCTGTACTGTTGCATGTACCGTGTCAGGTCTCTCTGCCATCGACGCCACCACAACGCCCGACAGCGTCGTCCTCCTGCGCGAGTCCATCCTCCCACAGTGAACTCCGAATCTGCACCGCGCCACGCCGTCAAGATCCGTCGCCATCAGTGTGTAGGATGAATCACCGCTCCACCAAAGAATCCATCCTCTGGTCCCTCGATCACGTTTGTACCTCCAAGAATGATGCCCCCAAGGGAGGAATGACACCAGAGCGCCGCCGTCATCCGATCATCCGATCTAGAGTTTCCCTCGGAGGTAGCAGAGAGTGGCCTTGAACTTCTGCACGACGATGCCTTCAAGAAGGGAACTACGCAGATAGCGCCGCCATCGCCGGCCTTAGCAGACGCCGAAGGCGAGTTTTCACCCAGATCAGTTCGAAGGGATCCAACTCTTGTGCACGGGCCGCCGTCACCGCCAGGCAGAACCCTGGAGCACCGGCAGATCAGCGAGCCGCCGACACCACCGCATCCAGATCGCCGGCCATGCCAGGCCGCCGCCATCCCTCGCGTCATCCGGGTCAGAGATGGAGCCGCCGACCGCGCACAGGGACCGCCGCCACCTGCACACGCCGGAGCGCCGCCGAGAGCCCAGCGCCCGCCACCGCTTGCCGAGGGCCGCCGCCACGCACCCCGAGCGGACTCCCACGCACACCAGGGGAAACCGCGAGCGTGAGCCTTGCCGTCGCCCCCAAGCCCGCGCCGGCGCGCCCCGCCTCCAGCGCGCCGCCAAAAACCGCCGCGATCCGCCCGCGCCAGATCCAGCGAGTCGTGGAAGAAGAGATCCCGCCGACGCCGACGCCGACCGGGCTTTGCCTGGCGGCGAGGAAGAGAGGTCGGCGGAGGGACGAGGACGCGGCGGCGCTAGGGTTCCCCTCGGTCGCCGCGCAGGGCCCATGTTAACTAGTTGTTAAATAGTGATAGGAATACACATTATCTCCAAGCTTTTGCCTCTGAAAGGAAAAGAAGAACACGATAAAAAGATTGGTGCGGGAGGATGGTAGGGTGGAAGAGGAGGAGGAAGGAATGAAGCAGATTTTTACTGACTATTTTTCTTCCTTGTTTACCCACGTGGCAGGTGCAGATGCGAACAATATCCTAAACCATATATTCCCGAAAGTCACGACACAAATGAATGAGTTTCTCACGGCGGAATTCACTTCGGAGGAGGTCAAGAGCACCCTTGATAGCATTGGGGATCTAAAAGCTCCTAGCATGGATGGTTTGCCGACGGTGTTTTATAAACATTACTAGCATTTGATTGGTAACAATGTCATTCGCGAGGTTTTGCATGTGTTGCGAGGCGGTGGAATACCAGAGGGATGGAACGACACTATGGTAGTGCTAATCCCAAAGGTTCAGAACCCAGAAAAGATGAAGGATCTACGCCCTATTAGCCTATGCAACGTTATGTATAAACTGGTGTCCAAGGTTTTGGCCAATCGCCTGAAGTGCATCCTCAGAGAAATTATTTCTCCCAACCAGAGCGCTTTTGTACCAGGGAGGCTTATCTCCGACAACACGATAATAGCATATGAGATGACACACTTTCTGAAGAGAAAAAAGCAGGAGGAACAAATTTTGCGGCACTAAAGCTCGACACGAGCAAGGCCTATGACCGCGTCGAGTGGGGATTTTTGGAGAGGGTTATGAGACAGCTGGGATTTGCACCAAGTTTTGTTGCATTGATAAGCAAGTGTATCAGGTCGGTGCGGTTTCGATTTATGGTTAATGGCTCGTGTACTGGACAGATCACTCCCGGACGCGGACTTCGCCAAGGGGACCCTATCTCCCCATATCTCTTCCTGCTGTGTGCGGAGGGTCTATCTGCCTTGCTTCACCAGGCTGAACTGTCAGGCCAGTTGCGTGGTATTCAGATTGCGCCAGAGGCACCGCCAGTGAGCTATCTTTTGTTTGCCGATGACTCTCTCTTGTTGTTTGAAGTAACCCCTGAGAGTATAGCTGTGATTAAGGATATCATACATGTGTATGAGATGGGTTCAGGACAAGTTATAAACCGGGAGAAATCAGCTATGTTATTCAGTAAAAACACCTCGAGACAGAAGAAACAACAGTTTTTGCAGCTGATGGGACTTAGGACTGAGAGCCAGCAGGGAAAGTATTTGGGGCTTCCAAGCTATGTGGGGCAGTCCAGGAAAAAATGCTTCCAGTATCTTAGGGAAAGAATTTGGGAGATCCTGCAAGGATGGAAGATCAAGTCCTCTCAAAAGCGGCAAAGGAAATCCTAAGAAAAACAGCATTGCAAGCGATTCCCACGTACGCAATGGCCTGTTTTGATCTCACAAAAAATTTATGTGATAGCATCAGCCAAATGGTATGCAAATTCTGGTGGGCAAATCAAGAAGATGAGCATCGGCACCACTGGGTAGGTTGGGAGAAGCTTAAACTTCTAAAAGAATAGGGGGGCCTTGGTTTTCGAGATCTTAATTTGTTTAACATCGCCATGCTCGTCCAGCCGTATGCATTGTTCTGATGCAAAGGCCGGGGAGTCCCCCCTTTTTGAAAAAAAAATGCTCGCCCGGCAGGTTTGGAGACTTGTTCAAGTGCCTGATTCTTTGTGTGCACGCGTGCTCAAAGCAAAATACTACCCTGAAGGCAATGTGTTGACAGCTATACCCCAAGCAGGCATGAGTTATGTATGGCGAAGTATTCTTCAGGGTATTGAGGTGGTCAAGGCTGTTATGATATGGAGAGTGGGCTCAGGTGAGAATATAAACATCTGGAGAGATCGATGGATTCCGTCGGTGGATACATGTCGTCCCCGAACACTACAACGTGGGTCTCTTTTAACAAAAGTGGTGGAGCTGATTGACCCACTGACAAATCAGTGGGATGCCCAGTTGGTCGGCCAAACCTTCTGTGTGGAAGATGCGAAAGAGATCTTAAAAATCCCTATTAGAGAGCAGTTTGAGGATTTTGTAGCTTGGCATTTCGACAGCAAGAGCTTGTTCTCGGTCCGATCTGCTTACAAAGTTCATGTGAGTCTGGTTCAGAATCAGAAGGTGAGGCAACGAGGGGAAGGAGCCACTGGCAGTGCAGATCCGAGCAATTTTTGGCGAGATTTATGGAAGATGCGATGTCCAGGTAGACTCCATCACTTCATGTGGCGGCTTGCCCATAATAGCCATCCAGTACTGAGAAATGTTGAGCGGATTGGGATTGAGTTAAATACTGACCGCGTCTTGTGCCATCGACTACCTGAGGACGGAGGACATTTGTTTCTTAGGTGTAAGGAGGTGCGGAAGATGTGGAGAGAGTGTGGTTTGGAGCCCTCCGCCTAAAGCTCCTAGAAAGTCAGTCACCAAAAGAGCTCTTGGAATCTCTTCCTAAATTGTCGGCACATGTACAATTAAGTGCAGTTTGCTTCTTGTGGTGTTGGTGGACTGAGAGAAATAAAGCAAACCATGGTCAGACCCGAATGACGCCGAGTGAGTTTCATTTAAACATCCGCCGGCAAGTTCAAGAATGGGAGGAGTTTCTGGGCAAGAAAACAAGCGATGTGCCACGGCCAGTTCAGAGATGGGTGAAACCTGATGTAGATTATGTCAAAATCAATGTTGACGCTGCTTTTCATCCGGATGGTATAGGAGGATGGGGTATGCTGGCTAGAGATGATGAGAGGGTGGTCATTTGTGGGGCAACTGGATACCTAGTACATCAGATTGAAGCTTTTCATGCCGAGGCGTCGGCCCTTCTGAATGCCATCCAGGTAGCCGAGATACAAGGGATGGGACGTGTTGTTTTTGAAACGGATTACATGGCTCTCCAACATGCAGTATCCTCTACTAGCCTTGACCGTGGTCCTCTTGGTGTGCTTTTCAGGGAGGCAAAGTACAAGCTTCAGCTAGGATTTATTGATTTTCATGTTTCATATTGTCCTAGAAGTTGTAATATACCTGCTCACATGCTGGCATCGTATGGGTGCCGGAGCAATGAGGAGTGCCAAGCTTTATGGCCATCGAATCTCCCGCTTGATGTAACTGATGCTGTGACCGTCGATTTGATTGGTCCATGCAAGGTGTTCCAAGTTCAAAAAAAAAGTAAACGTTTGTAGCGGGTCAGCCGGCCGAACTTTCCGCCGGCTTGCACCACGCTGGCTCGCTGGCCACGATTCTTCCCAACGCATGCGACGTGTGAACACGATGGGTCCCGTGTGACTGGCCCTTTTCTCCCTTAAGGCATCTCCAGCCGTGCCTCTAGGAAGGCTTTCCAGGTGATTTTTTTGCGCCGGCGTCAAAAAAAGGCCCAGTCGCGTCTTCAGGAGCTCGATTTTCGCCGGCCTGAGCTGAAAACAGCGCCGGCGGATTCAGGCCGAACCCGACGCGCTGGGGGGCGCCCGGGGGCGCCTGGGCGAACTGTTTTGGCGCGAAACAGCCGCGGGCCCGCCGGATCAGCAACACGGCACCTCGTCTTCCCCCAACGGCCTCGGTTCCCGCGGGGAATCAATGCCAAGGCTGCCGTAGGTCAGCCTTGCCATTGATTTCTCACGGGCGGCGCGCCGACGCCTCCCCTCCCTCGCACGCGTACATACGGGTGCGGCGCGGCTATATAGCCGGTGGCCTGCACTCGCCTGTGCCCACACCAGCCCCGCCCCCCGCCGCCGCCCAGCTCCTCCCTCTCCCTACCTCTCCCGAGCGCCGCCGCCCAGCCCCTCCCTCTATCTCTCTACCTCTCCCGAGCCCGTCGCCATGGCGGAACGCTTCCCCGGAGACGAGGCGACCGCCAACGGCTTCGGCCGCCGTTCGCTCCACGAACAGGAGTCCTGGATCCTGTTCCAGGCGAACATCCCGGCGCCGCCGGACATGCGCGCCGGGCCGACGGGGTGGAGGCTCAGCGCCGAGGGAGTGCCCATTCCCCCGTTGCCCGACGCCGTGGCGAAGCCGAAATACTTCGCCGAGGAAGTCAAGGTCGTGCGCGCCTCCCTCACCGACGCCCAACACTCCCTCCCCCAGTACGCCGCCGACAACCACGCGGCTTGGGCGGCGTATTTCGAGCGCCGCCAGCAGCAGCGCTTGGCGTCCATCAACGGCGCGCCGGTGGTTGGTGGCCGGCAGAACAGCGAGGGGCGCCACCTGTGGTGGGGCGTCCCCGGCCGCACACTCGAGGGCGTGCTGACGTACCTCGAGGGCGGCAACGACCCGTCGTTGGCGTACCCGGCGAGGGCGGCCGCCCCGGCACAGCACCGACGCGCAGGGCCATGGGCGCCAAGGAGGTTCGGGTCCTCCTCCTCTTCTTCCTCCTCCCGATCTTCATCGCACTCCTCCGGCACTCCGGCCCTGCTCGGTGTCAAGGCCGAGCCCGCGGCGGAGACGCCGCTCGGCCGGCGCACTCGCACCGCCGGCATCGTCATCAACGAGGGCGGCCGGCGCGCCTACTCGTCGGCTCCTCCTCCGCGCTTCGTCAAGCCAAAGACGGAGCCGGGGCTCGCGCCGGTGAAGACGGAGCCGGGGCTCGCGCCGGTGAAGAAGGAGCCGGCCGCGCCGGTGATGACGGAGCTCGACGACGACGACGCGGCCCTGAAATGCGCGCGCAGGGACTCCATAGCGATGGAGAAGGAGCGCCTGGAGAAGGCGAAGGAGCGCCAGTGCGCCGCCCTGTTTCGCTTCGCGGAGCGTCGACGCGGCCGTGACGAAGGCGGAGTCGTCGTCATCTGTGACAGCGACAACGACAACGATGATGCGCCGCCACCAGTCCGCCATGGCGACGCCGGGCAGGGGTCCAGCAGGGGTGCCCGCGTCAAGGAGGAGAAGGCCGACGACGACGATGGCGGCGGCGGCGGCGACTTCAGCCAGTTTTTCCTTTAGATTAGTTTATGTATATGTGCTATGTAATGAAAATCCGCGAACTTCGCCGAAATGTGCCGAAATTTATCGTGTTTGGTCGAATTTAATCGTGTTTAAACCGAACTTCGCCGAACTTCTTTTATTTCAAAACGTGCCTGGGGACGGCCCTAGGGCCGGCGGCTGGGGACCAACTCGCCCCCAGGCCCAATTTTTGCGCCGGCTCACCCCCAGGCGGCGATTTTAGGTGCCCCTGGGGGGCCAACGGCTGGAGATGCCCTTATCCTTCCCTGAAATGTCTTTTTCCCTTTCCTTCTACCTCCACGGAGCTCTGCTTCTCCACGACCACAAGCCCCTTTTGTTGCGAGCGTTGGTGGTGAGGCAAACGGGCGGGGCGTATGCGCGTTGCGCGATGCAGGGGTTGGGGGCGGCCGCCATGACCTCCAGCCTGGGTGGTGGCGGAACCACCACAAGATCTCACCGGCGATGACGTGCTCGAGCGCGAGAAGCCTTCCCATCATGCTGCAAGCTTCAAAGCCTAGCAGGCGATGCGCTGGAGCCGGCAAGGCGTCATTCTTCAACTCACAACCACCGTAGCTGAGCGAACTCGCCGGGATGCTGGAGACACGGTGATCGCGCACTGGAACCAGCCGACGTCGGAGCTGCAACCGTGGTAGGAAATTGCTGGAACCGGGCGCGGGCAAGCTGGAGTCACAGTCGCGGGATGCTGCAACGGTGCTCGACCGACCCAGCCCTGGGGAGCTGCTGAAAAGCTTCAACCTTGGTGAAATTTGTTGGAACCAACATCTCAATTTTGTACTTTTACAAATTTCTACACTTTTAATACCTACTATAATCTAAAAGGGCGTCAAGTCAACAATTAGGGTCAGTTATATTAGTGACGTGCATGTGTATTAACAACAATATCAATACATACATGATGGGTTAGTTATATTGATGGCCAAGAACGGGGAGATGCTGACCCGCCACCAGTGTGGCTATCCATCCATTCTGGGAGTACCGTCCAGCGTATTTCAAATCTCAAAGATATATAGTGCGCGTTCAACGTATCTTAAAGATAGATACAATCTGTCCGAATTAAAATGTTTATCAAGAGCATGCAAAGACTCTCTATATAGGTAGGATATATTAATTCACTATAAGAAAGGTAGGATGTTAATTGCATGTACATATATGGTGAAATATAACTTGACGTTGATATTTGATAGAAATCAATTGCAGGACGTTGTTTGATAAAATATTAATTGCCCGGCAGATTTAATAGGATGACGTTGACTTGTTTATAACCGGTGACAGATAGATGCATATCATTTTCTTGGAGATACTATCGGCGGCGTCTCCCTTAGGTTTGATAAGAAATAAACTATCACTTCATCACCATGGGTGCCCGGCATTTGGTTCTCTATTTCCTCCTCCTAGTACTTGTGTTACACGTAAGTCCTACTGATGTCGCTGGTTCGTCTCCCTCTCTCTCTCTCTCTAACTTGTTTTTCACTTCTTTGCACGGCGTTATACGCATGAGACTGAAGCAATTAACATATGCACCCCGCGAAAAAACTAATGCATG
The DNA here is from genome assembly GCF_056163025.1 of Triticum urartu. Lineage (NCBI taxonomy): Eukaryota > Viridiplantae > Streptophyta > Magnoliopsida > Poales > Poaceae > Triticum > Triticum urartu. Next base: position 642,529,134 of record NC_141877.1, on the reverse strand, counting down.
TGTTGTTTTAGTATGGTTTTTGATGCAATTTTATTATTTTTTAATCATTTTGTGTCATGTTGTCTTTCCATTGTAATTAGCGAATCTAAGGTGCTCTTTAGCTGTATTTTTTAGAAAGAAAACCCTGGGTCAGTAAGTACAAATTACAAAAAAAAACACAAACTCACTAAGATTTAGGAAATTTATACTGGATAGTGATAATTATTTCTATCATCCAGGCAGTGTACCTAACACACTATCTATCCATTCCATCCGTGAGGTTTATGAGGAAACCATCACATCACATACTACTACATGGATGCTAGGCATGCTACCTTGGGTGTGTCTGGTTGCCCGCATCCTCTCCAGTCAGATCCTGGGAAAGCAATCATGGTTTGTTTGGTTACCTGCGTGGCAGACTACTAAAGCAGCCCAGAGCCTGGAACTGGAGTAATGGCCAAATCGATTGTTTCCAGCGAGTCAGGCATGACCGAGTGCAAGGACGGCACACGCTTGCACACGTCCCCTATCCACACCGCCACTCCCTCACACGCAACATTGTGATCATCGGCGGCGGGAAGATCTGCATAGTGACCACTAGCGACGACCTTCCGCTTGACAGTAAGCCCTTTCCCTGCCAGATTTAGGGTTTTGCAGGGTTTGATATGGCTTAATTTGGGTGTCGATTTAGGGTTAAATTTTGGGGAAGCTAAGTTAGATTAGGGGGTAGATCAGTCTGATTGGGGGAAGAATAGTTTAACTTGGACTGCGTACAACAATGATCTTCACTGATGTGCAGTCCATGTATTAGGGTGATCGTTGGTATGAGGGTTGGTTCTGCCCATTGTAGCTCTGATCCTTGTACTATCTCTCTCCTTCTATATGACAGGAAGCAGTGAAGATCATCACCCTTTACATGCACATTGTTATGATCCTACACATTGTACTTCAGTGGTGTGGTGAGCCTAATGTTCTTCATTGCATTGCCCTTCCGACAAATTAGTCATCGACAATGATGCTTCAGGCAGTTGTTTCAAGGGCAAGGCTATAGTATAAGGCAATAGTTCAAAGAGGAGGCAGGGGAGGTCGACGAATATCAGCTGCTTCCATGAGGACGTAGGGCCAACCCACTTCTGCAAGATGCTTTTAGCACCTGGGTTATATTTACTTCTATCTAATACATGATGCCTTTTGTGAGCACATGTGCACCATCCCATAGGAAATCGTTTTGGGGATGAACATTCGCTGCAACTAAAGGGTCAAACGTCGAGATGTCAACGGGGGTGTGCCATGGATCAAGGGTGGGTTGGCTTTGTCATAGCTCACAAGTTGCAGATCAGTATGTCCTCACCATCAAGGTCCTGAGTGGGATAGTTTCAAGGTCATTGTGTTTGACCTTTCCGACATAGACGTGGTGGTTAAGTGCACCCATCATGACCCAACCCTTGCCATGGCTGTGTATCACTATGACTAAAATACACCGGAGGTCCTAAATGTATTTCAAGTGTGTCAAGTAGGTCCTAAAAGTTTAAAATCGTTCACCGCAGGACCTAAGAGCAACTCTAGCAGACCCCGTGTCGGTGTCAAAACCGGCGGATCTCGGGTAGGGGGTCCCGAACTGTGCGTCTAGGCCGGATGGTAACAGGAGGCAAGGGACACGAAGTTTTATCCAGGTTCGGGCCCTCTTGATGGAGGTAAAACCCTACGTCCTGCTTGATTAATATTGATGATATGGGTAGTACAAGAGTAGATCTACCACGAGATCAGAGAGGCTAAACCCTAGAAGCTAGCCTATGGTATGATTGTTAATCTGTATGTTGTCCTACGGACTAAAACCCTCCGGTTTATATAGACACCGGAGAGGGTTAGGGTTACACAAAGTCGGTTACAATGGTAGGAGATCTGCATATCCGTATCGCCAAGCTTTCCTTCCACGCCAAGGAAAGTCCCTTCCGGACACGGGACGAAGTCTTCAATCTTGTATCTTCATAGTCCAGGAGTCCGGCTGAAGGTATAGTCCGGCCATCCTGACACCCCCTAATCCAGGACTCCCTCAGTAGCCCCCGAACCAGGCTTCAATGACGATGAGTCCGGCGCGCAGATTGTCTTCGGCATTGCAAGGTGGGTTCTCCTCCAAATTCCGTGTACCTATTGAATAAAGTCCGGCTTCTTGTAAATGTTGCGCTCCTTGGCTTCTACGCCCAATAATGGCCTTCTCCCACGTGTCAAACAAATATGAAAAATCTGAGTGTTTTTACATCCACACCCCTAGCCGCGTAAATGAGCCGCCCATTTAAGGGGACGAGGATTTAGATCCAAACCACACCTTCTCCCCCTCGCGAGTGTTCATCAGAGCGCATCCGACAAAGGTCCATACCACCATGGCCAGCCGTCGCAACTCCTCCTTTCGCCCTTCCAGCCCTCAGCCTGGATATTGGGAGAGATGTTCCATCCCGCATAGCGAGCTAGTGACACTCCAGACCAAGGGATTTCTCCCCCCGGCCTATATGGTCCCGGTTCGAGCCGGTCTTGCCATCTATAATGGCGGAGAGCAAGCGGAGAGTGCCCCTAGTCCCTCCAAAGGAGAGCGGGTATGCCTCGTCCCTTATTTAATAAGGGGCTCGGATTTCCAATCCACCCGTTTCTCCGGGGGCTCCTGGAGTTCTATGGCCTCCAGCTACACAATCTCACGCCTGCCTTCGTATTGCATATCGCGGGCTTCGTAGCCCTCTGTGAGCTGTTCTTGGGTGTTGAGGCTCATTTCTGGCTGTGGAAAGAGCTATTCTGTCTTGTGCCCCGTTCTCAGAAGGGGTCAATATATCAAGTGGGCGGAGCCGAAGTGTGGCGCATCGCCGGGACCGGATATCTATCCGGAACCCCGAAGAAGGCGTCCGAGGACTGACCTTCGGAATGGTTTTACATAGAGGACGTCCCGCTGCCGGATCCTGTCCGGACCGGCCTCCCTGAGTTCGGCAGTGCTCCACTAAAGAAGCGCCTAAGTTGGCGTCCACGGAGCCCTCAGAGGGAAAGTGACAAGGACGTCCGTTACCTGATGGGCCGGATAAGATTGTTAGCTCATTCTGGACTGACCATGATCGGGGTCATGGCCGCATGCATTAAGCAAGGGGTGCAGCCGCTATAGTATAGAGGCCACCCCATGTGGGATTTCAACGGGGAGGACGACGCCACCCGCTACGGCCGTAAGGGGCCGGATTCGGCTGCGGCTCTAACAAAGACCTTGTCCGCTTTGTACAAGGGAGAAGAGGAGGAATTTCTCCGCGTCGACCCGAAGGGTGGATTTTCTATGTACAATCCCCCAAGCTGGGTAAGTGGCCACATTTACCTGCCCATTCGTTTTATATTCCCATTGTTAAATATTCAGTCTAACGACTTCAACGCAGGAACTGCACCAGGTTGTTAAAGAAATAAACAGCCCTCCTCCACAACCCGAGGACCCAGGACGGTCCCTCGACCCGGCCTCTCAAGAGGACCCGGACTTATCTATGGAGCTGATTGATGGAGTGTTCCATCAATTGAGCAAGGACAACGCCTTGGTGGCCATTACGGCCGATTACCCAGGGCTAATCCCGGCCTCCCAGGTAACTGAGATTGAAGTCCCAGTACCCCGAATAGGGGTCCGCCCTCTCGTGTTTTCAGTTTTCTGATTACAACCGAACTTTGCAGGGGAGGTTTTTGAGACAGGAGGCGGAACCTGCGGCGACAAGCCAACGAGGGGCCGCAGGGCCTCGTGGGCAGAAAAGAGGTGCAGTCCGGACCAAGGCGTCAGCGCAAAGGTATGGCGCGCCCCCTTATCCCATGTGTTATACCTTCAAGGTATATTAACACTCGTGCTTTCTTCAGGACAAAGAGACCTCGCCGGACTATATCCGGAGAGGCTGCCAATCACGCCTCCACCAGCCAGGCTCCAAAGCCTAGTCCGGAGGTGGAGGCGAACACAAGGCGCGCACCGGACGCTTGTTTCTCCCGAGAGGCATTAGACGCCTTCAATTCGGGAGATGCGTACCTCCATGCCGCTCAAAATGGTCTAGCCAGAGCCACGGAAAAAATATATAGAAGACATACCAGTAGCCCCCGAGACTTGAAACAGTTAGAATAATTGATTTAAGGATCATTTGTTATGCAGGTTCTTATAGAAAAGAATTCCCTACTGTCCAAGGAGCTGGAAGAGTGCAAAGCCCAACTTGAGGCCGCACTAGCCGCGGCAGGGGAGCCCAAGGAGACCCCCTCTGGTGATATACACTTCGAAAGATAAGTATTTTGCGAAGCACGGCATGGGTGCGAATCTGACAAATGAAATTGCAGATGGCGCCGGATTGAATCCGGAAAGGAAACACCTCCTACGCCAGCTGAAGGCTGGTGAGAAGGTGCTGACAAAGGTGAGGCGGGAGAAGAACGATCTCCAATATGCCAACACCAAGCTGGGCATCGAACTGAAAGATGTTCGTGCCCAGCTGTCAGACTCCGTTAAGGAGAATCAGCGGCTTCGGCGCGACATATTTAGTAAGTGCTTGAACGAACCTTTTGAAAAAAGGTTCGGCGGGGAAGTCGACTAACAGAGTAATGTCTGTAGGTGTGCTAACAGGTCGTCCTGCAGAGGAGATGCCCGGTTCTACGGGTGACCTTCTTCCCGAGCTCTCGCAACTGCTCGAGCGAGTTCGGCAGGCGATGCAAGGCGTTGCCCAGGCCCTGTGGCCATCCATCTCCATGCCGAAGGTCTTGGAGAGCTTGCGGAGAAGCTAAAGGAAGCACGGCGGCGCTTCCGATTGTGGAAGATATCGGCCTGCCGTCAAGGCGCTAGGGAGGCCTGGGCCATGGTGAAGACGCGGTACACAATGGCTGACCCCAACCACATGGCCGAGGTCGGCCCTGTGGGGCCCGATGGGAAGGAGATCCCTGTAAGCTTAGTATACGGCCAAGTAGAATTGGCCTCAAAGTATTCCCAGCAGGACTGTAAATTAGACAGCTTGTTAGATGGTATTGAAGAGGAATACAAGCAGTCAGAATGACTATGTAATTTAATTGACATTTATAATGCCTTCTAGCCGGATTGTAGATCGTTTGTCATGGCCGACCTTTTTGCTTCAGCCTCGGGACCCGACGGTCCGGAGTGTGTCCGAATTCCCGTGCGGCTATATAAGAACCGGGGAATGCGTGGAGACCAGGCGTAGGGGTCATTAGTGCGTGAACAGACAAGTGCCCGACTAGTTATGTTATATTACATGGTTAGTAAGAAACATCTTCCAGGGAGAATAGTTCCGTTAGGGGTTCCTTTCCCTGGGAGGCATGCCCTAAAGTGCATGCCCATTCTGCGAGAAAGACGCAGGAAAAAGCATCTGGGGGCGCATAAATAAATAAGTGAAAAGATCATCTTTTAGGTCACCGACCGAATATTCCCTTAAGAATGCTAGTTTTCGGCTTCACCCAGTCTGAGGTACACATCCGGCTGATCCGGCAGTAACAATCGCAGAGGTGCTCCCTTTACCGCCTAGCCGAATAATCGGGAACGTAGGGGTAAGCACAAGAGCCAGGCAACCCAGCTTGGCCAAAACTTAAGTCATATCGATGCATATAATGGTGAAATAAAAGGTACATGCGGAAGTGTAACACATGTGTTGGGCATGAAGCCCGTATAAATAAGCTTCTGGTAAAAGAAGCCCCCAAGTTTAATGAGTGCGAATAGCACGTCATTTGATGAGCCTTTAGAGGCTATAAGATAAAGGAAGGGGTGAAGGAGAGAAATGTAAGACAGACAGTATATATAAAAAATGGACAGAGGAAGGAGACAAACACAGAGTCCGGTGCTAGGCATAGAATCTTCGGAGACGGGTTGCGTTCCATGGGTTCGGCTCGAGTCGGTTATCCGATGCATCTCGCAGGCGGTACGCTCCACCAGTCAGGACTTGGTCAATTATGAAGGGACCTTCCCACTTGGGCTTGAGTTTGTCCTTTTTCTTGTCCGACAGGCGTAGAACTAATTCGCCAACGTTGTAATTTTTGGCCCGTACTTCTCTGCTTTGGTATCTTCGAGCCTGCTGTTGATAGAATGCGGAACGGGCTTTTGCCACGTCATGCTCCTCCTCCAATGCATCCAAACTGTCCTGCCGATCGAGCTCGGCTTCTCTTTCTTCGTACATGCGCACTCGAGGTGAGTCATGAATTATGTCGCAAGGCAAAACTGCCTCTGCGCCGTACACCATAAAGAATGGTGTGTATCCGGTGGTGCGATTCGGCATGGTCCGCAGCCCCCAGAGTACGGAGTCGAGCTCCTCTACCCAGTGCGTGGTAGATTCCTTGAGGGACCGCACTAATATGGGTTTGATGTCGCTCATGATAAAACCATTTGCACGTTCGACCTGGCCGTTAGTTTGTGGGTGATAGACGGAAGCATAATCGAGCTTGATGTCCATGTTTTTGCACCAGAGTTTTACCTCGTCAGCCATAAAGTTCGTGCCGTTATCAGTGATGATGCTGTGGGGGACGTTGTAACGGTGTACAACCCCGGATATAAAGTCTATCACCGGTCCGGATTCGACCGTCTTAACAGGTTTGGCTTCTATCCATTTGGTGAACTTATCCACCATGACCAGTAAGTATTTTTGCTTGTGGGTTCCGCCTTTAAGGGGTCCAACCATGTCAAGCCCCCAGACCGCGAAGGGCCAAGTAATGGGGATAGTTTGGAGGGCGGTGGGTGGCATATGGCTTTGGTTTGCAAAGAGCTGGCAACCGGTGCATCGTTGGACTAAGTCCTGGGCGTCTTCCCGGGCCGTCGGCCAATAAAAGCCTGTACGGAAGGCCTTGCTTACAAGGGACCGAGCTGCAGCGTGATGACCGCCGAGTCCGGCATGAATTTCAGCCAGGAGGTTCCGCCCTTCCTCTTCGGAGATGCACCTTTGAAGGACTCCGGTAGTGCTTTTCTTATAAAGCTCTCCCTCATGGACTCTGTAGGCTTTGGATCGCCGCACTATGTAGCGTGCCTCATTTTGGTCCTCGAGGAGTTCCTGCCTAGTAAGGTAGGCGAGGAATGGTTCTGTCCACGGGGCGATGACGGCCATTATTATGTGGGTTGAAGGTGTTATTTCATTGGTAGAGCCTCCGATTGTGTCAGAATGTTAGGTGTCGGGCAGTGCGGTTGGGTCCGGGCTGTTATTGTTCGGCTCCCCTTCCCATACTACGGATGGCTTGAACAGCCTTTCCAAGAAGATGTTGGGAGGGACTATATCGCGTTTTGCGCCGATGCGTGCCAGGACATCTGCCGCCTGATTATTTTCCCGGGCTATATGGTGAAATTCAAACCCTTCGAACCGAGCTGACATTTTTAGGACGGCGTTGCGGTAAGCTGCCATTTTTGGATCCTTGGCATCAAAGTCTCCATTTATTTGTGATATTGCGAGGTTCGAGTCCCCGCGCACTTCTAGGCGTTGAATGTCCATGGATACTGCCATCCGGAGACCATGTAAAAGGGCCTCATATTCGGCTGCATTGTTGGAGTCTTTGTACATAATCTGGAGTACGTATTGAACTGTGTCTCCTATGGGGGACGTCAAAACGACGCCAGCCCCTAGTCCGGCTAACATCTTGGAGCCGTCGAAATGCATGATCCAATTTGAATATGTGCCGTACTCTTTAGGGAGTTCGGCCTCCGTCCATTCTGCGACGAAGTCGGCCAAAACTTGCGACTTGATGGCTCGCCGTGGCTTATAAGTTATGTCGAATGGGAGGAGCTCAATGGCCCATTTTGCAATCCGGCCCGTTGCGTCACGGTTGTTTATAATATCGTTAAGTGGTACTTCCGAGGCTACTATTATTGAACACTCTTGAAAGTAGGGTCGTAGCTTCCGGGATGCCATGAATACCGCGTAAGCAATCTTTTGATAATGCGGGTACCGTGATTTGCACGGAGTGAGGACAGTGGACACATAATAGACCGGCTTTTGAAGGGGGAATTTGTGTCCGTCCGTTTCTCATTTGACGACGAGCACTGCGCTTACCACCTTATGTGTTGCTGCAATGTACAATAGCATTGGTTCGCCAATGTTTGGCGCGGCCAGGACTAGGTTTGTTGCCAATATGGATTTTATTTCGTCGAGTCCGGCCGTGGCTGCATCCGTCCATTCGAAGTGTTCGGTGCGCCGAAGGAGGCGGTAAAGGGGTAGGGCCTTTTCTCCCAAGCGGGAGATAAAGCGGCTTAGAGCCGCCACGCATCCGGTTAACTTTTGTATTTGTTTGAGGTTCTTTGGGATATCCAATTGTGACAGAGCTCGGATCTTGGCTGGATTTGCTTCAATTCCTCTACCGGATACAATGAAGCCCAAGAGCTTTCCGGCTGGGACGCCGAAAACGCATTTTTCCAGGTTGAGCTTGATGTCGTATGTTCGGAGGTTATCAAATGTGAGCCTCAAGTCGTCTACTAGAGATTCGACATGTCTTGTTTTGACGACCACATCATCTACATATGCCTCCACCGTTTTGCTGATCTGGTTTGCCAGACATGTCTGAATCATGCACTGATATGTTGCGCCGGCGTTTTTGAGCCCGAAGGGCATTGTGTTGAAGCAGAATGGGCCGTATGGTGTGATAAATGCCGTTGCGTCTTGGTCTGATTCTGCCATCTTGATTTGATGGTAGCCGGAATATGCGTCGAGGAAACACAACGAATCGTGTCCTGCGGTAGCGTCGATAATTTGATCGATGCGGGGGAGGGGGAAGGGATCCTTTGGGAAAGCCTTGTTAAGGTCTTTAAAATCAACGCACAGGCGCCAGGATTTGTCCTTCTTTGGTACCATCACCAGATTTGCTAGCCAGTCCGGATGTTTTATATCTCTGATGAATCTGGCCTCCAATAGCTTTGCTAGCTCCTCTCCCATGTCCTGTCTCTTAGGTTCAGAAAAATGCCGAAGAGCTTGCTTGACAGGTTTGAATTCTTTTAGGATATTTAAGCTGTGCTCGGCCAACCTGCGTGGGATTCCTGGCATGTCTGAAGGGTGCCAGGCGAAAATGTCCCAGTTCTCTCGTAGGAACTCTTGTAGTGTGGCATCTACATCCGGGTTTAACTATGCCCCGATGGAAACTGTTTTACTGGGGTCCGTTGGATGGACCTGGAATTTGACTATTTCGTCCACCGGTTTAAAGGAGGTGGACTTGGATCTTTTGTCGAGTACCACATCGTCTCTATTCACCGTGGAGCGCAGCGCAGTCAGTTCCTCAGCTGCTAGGGCTTCGGATAGTGCCTCGAGGGCCAGTGCGGCTGTCTTGTTTTCGGCGCGGAGTGCTATGTCCGGATCACTAGCGAGAGTGATGATCCCGTTGGGCCCAGGCATCTTGAGCTTCATGTACCCGTAATGGGGTATTGCTTGGAAGATTGTAAACGCTTTCCGCCCTAGCAGAGTGTGATAACCGCTGCTGAACGGAGCCACATGGAACGTGACCTCTTCGGACCTGTAATTATCTGGCGTGTCGAACACCACATCTAGTGTGATTTTTCCTGTACAGCGCGCTTCCCGACTGGGGATTATTCCTCTAAAGGTTGTGCTGCTTCGCTCAATGCGGTTCCAGTCTATTTCCATTTTTTGAAGGGTTTCCTCATAAATGAGGTTCAATCCACTGCCGCCGTCCATGAGTACCTTGGTAAGACGAAAGCCGTCCACTATTGGACTGAGGACCAATGCAGCTGGTACTCGGGCTGTTCGGAATTTAGGTTCATCACTGGCGTTAAAGGTAATAGCCGTGTCACTCCATGGGTTTATTGTTGCCATTTGGTAGATTTTGGCAAGGCTGCAGAGTGTCCTTTTTCGCATGTTATTTGATGCGAAAGTCTCGAAGACTGTTAATACCGTATTGGTGTCTCTGGGGTGGCTTTGTGTGGCCTCCGAAATTAGGAGATCTTTGCCAATTTTGGCCACTTGCCGGAGTATCCAACATGCTCTAAGGCTGTGAGTTGGTGTGGCGTCCTCTGTACTGTGAATTTTACAGGGTCCATTAAACCATCCTTCCAATACGGTTCCATGCCCTGTAGAGGGTTTTTGCTTTTTGGTGTTTGACCCGGGTGTCTGGCGATGATGCACCCTTTTATTTCGGACTGGGTTTGTATTCAGGGCCGGATTGTCCCAAAATTTTATTTCGGTTTTCCAGGCGCTTTCCATCGCACAGTACTTTCGTGCTATGGACACCAAGTCAGCGAAGCGTGTAATATCACGATGACTTATGGAGTTGAGGATTCCCTTGTCCGTGCAATTATTGCAGAAGAATGAAATTGCGTCTTCCTCGCGGCAGTCCTTTATCCTGTTCATAACCAGGAGGAATCTGGCCCAGTAATGATGTATTGTTTCTTCGGGCTCTTGCCTAATTTGGGATAGATCGCTTATGTTCGGGTGGGTGGGTGGAATTAAATCCGAAGCCTCACCCCATCTGAGGCCCAGAGGCCGAGGAATTTCCGAACTCGAGAATTTGGATTCCTGGATGTTGTCCAATGAATCCAGTCCGTCGCCTGACTCTAGGTTCAGGTCTTGAGTGATATCCTCCCCTCCACAGGTATCCGGCTTGGAGGGATCGGGAATACGGACGTAGCTAGTCCTTAAGATAGATGAGGGGTCGCCACACTGTCCCTCTACCACGGCAACGTGATGGGTGACTTGGGGAGAGTTAATCTCTCTCAGATCGAGCTTAGGCCCAATCTGGTCGTAATCCGTAGCGACTCCCAGGGCGGCGATGCGATCCAAGAGCTCGTTTATGGAGGAGAGCTCCATTGGATCTAACTGCTCGGCGAGTTCCGAGCTGATGTGAAGATTGTTTTCGATGGCTCAAGAGGTCATCGTCGGCGCAGAAGCCGAACAGGCGGTCATAAGAAAACCACCTAGCCGGAGGGTTTGGCCGACAGCCAAAGCTCCCTTAGCAATAGTGTCGTCTTTAAAGACGGGGCGAGGCATCCTTCCTGATGGCGACGACACAGAGGAACTCTCAATGAAAGCACCAATGTCGGTGTCAAAACCAGCGGATCTCGGGTAGGGGGTCCCGAACTGTGCGTCTAGGCCGGATGTAACAGGAGGCAAGGGACACAAAGTTTTACCCAGGTTCGGGCCCTCTTGATGGAGGTAAAACCCTACATCCTGCTTGATTAATATTGATGATATGGGTAGTACAAGAGTAGATCTACCACGAGATCAGAGAGGCTAAACCCTAGAAGCTAGCCTATGGTATGATTGTTAAGCTGTATGTTGTCCTACGTACTAAAACCCTCCGGTTTATATAGACACCGGAGAGGGTTAGGGTTACACAAAGTTGGTTACAATGGTAGGAGATCTGCATATCCATATCGCCAAGCTTGCCTTCCACGCCAAGGAAAGTCCCTTCCGGACACGGGACGAAGTCTTCAATCTTGTATATTCATAGTCTAGGAGTCCGGCTGAAGGTATAGTCCGGCCATCCGGACACCCCCTAATCCAGGACTCCCTCACCCCGCATCCTGTCGGCCCGCAAAACGTGCTTGCGGTTCGTGGAAAAACGCCTTTGCGGGCCGGCGCGGACGGCCCCAGTTGCAGACCCCACATAACGGACCCGTAAAAAAGGATATTCATGGAATATGCTCTTTTACAGGTCGGCTTTGCGGGGTCTGATCTGCCGCAGCTCCTCCTGGCCCGGAAAACCTAAATTTGCACCTTAATTTGATCCAACATAATGCATTTCTTTGCTTTTTCAATAACATTGGATACATAAGACATCACCAAATCTTTGCTAGAATAGCAAGACCAAAGAAAACAAGAACCACAAGTATGCATTTTAGAAGATTTCCAACTTCCATAACTGCTCCCACTAGTTGGATTAATATCTTCTCCATGCATTCATTGTTTATCTGTGGATTCTTGATTTTGCATTCTTCTTTCTTCATCTTTGGTTCGAAAGAAGTAGATGTTGCTTCCCCTCTAGTTGCACATGCAGCCGCATCATTGCCTTCGATTCTTCTAAGGAGTGTGTCAACGTCTATTAAGTTTCTTCCTATCAATAAATCAATGTATTCGCCTTCCCAAAACCAAAATGAGCATCCATCTTCCTACACACATGAATGAGCATGTTCGAAATGAGCTACCGCAATTGAACCAAAGAATGAGCTATCAAAATGAGCTACTGCAAGTGCACGTACCCCATCGTTTTCGCATTTGAAGAACACCCAACCGGGGTGCTTCGGCATGCCTGAAGTTAGCCGCAGCTCTGTCCGTGTGCAGTCGTCGCACTGTATGAGCGGCATCGGCGAGCCACAGAGCCGCTACGCGAGCGCCAAGCCCGGTGGACGGCCGGACGAATCCATGACCGCAAATCATCGGCGGAGTCGAGGGGACGAACTCGTACCTGCATGCGGCAATGCGCCCTTTCTAGGGCTGCGGGAGATGCTCCCTTACCACTCCATCGCTTGGCGCAGCCATCGGCGGCCGGAAAAGCCAAATCCGGCGGCCCGCGATGAAGGTCCACAGATCCGCAAATCCGGCGGCCCGCCGATGCAGGGGGTGGGAGAGGGGAGGCCTCGTGCGTGTGGCGGCCTTTCGGCGAGCTCCTGCCGGCTGCTTTCGTCGGAATCTTGGGCGGCGGCCCGGCGGCGGCGTGCTACCTCTTGAGCACTGCGTTGGTTTTCCCTTGAAGAGGAAAGGGTGATGCAGTAGAGCAGCGTAAGTATTTCCCTCAGTTTTTGAGAACCAAGGTATCAATCCAGTAGGAGGCCACGCACGAGTCCCTTGCAACTACACAAACAAATAAACTCCTCACAACCAACGCGATAAAGGGGTTGTCAATCCCTTCACGGTCACCTACGAGAGTGAGATCTGATAGATATGATAAGATAATATTTTTGGTATTTTTATGATAAAGAGAAATAAAGATGCAAGTAAAATAAATGGCAAAGGAAATAACTAAGTATTGGAAGATTAATATGATGGAAAATAGACCCGGGGGCCATAGGTTTCACTAGAGGCTTCTCTCGAGAGCATAAGTATTACGGTGGTTGAACAAATTACTGTTGAGAAATTGACAGAATTGAGCATAGTTATGAGAATATCTAGGTATGATCATGTATATAGGCATCACGTCCAAAACAAGTAGACCGACTCCTGCCTGCATCTACTACCATTACTCCACACATCGACCGCTATCTAGCATGCATCTAGAGTATTAAATTCAAGAGAACAGAGTAACGCTTTAAGCAAGATGACATGATGTAGAGGGATAAACTCATGCAATATGATATAAACCCCATCTTGTTATCCTCGATGTCAACAATACAATATGTGCCTTGCTGCCCCTACTGTCACTGGGAAAGGACACCGCAAGATTGAACCCAAAGCTAAGCACTTCTCCCATTGCAAGAAAGATCAATCTAGTAGGCCAAACCAAACTGATAATTCGAAGAGACTTGCAAAGATAACCAATCATACATAAAAGAATTCAGATAAGATTCAAATATTGTTCCTGGATAAACTTGATCATAAACCCACAATCCATCGATCTCAACAAACACACTGCAAAAGAAGATTACATCGAATAGATCTCCACAAGAGAGGGGGAGAACTTTGTATTGAGATCCAAAAAGAGAGAAGAAGCCATCTAGCTAATAACTATGGACCTGTAGGTCTGAAGTAAACTACTCACACTTCATCGGAGAGGCTATGGTGTTGATGTCTAAGCCCTCCATGATCGATACCCCCTCCGACGGAGCTCCGGAAAAGGCCCCAAGATGGGATCTCATGGATACAGAAAGTTACGGCGGTGGAATTAGGGTTTTGGCTCCGTATCTGGTAGTTTGGGGGGGGGGTATGTAGGTATATATAGGAGGAAGGAGTACGTCGGTGGAGCAACGTGGGCCCCACGAGGGCGCCTGGGGGGGGGGGGGGTAGGCGCGCCCCCTAGCTCGTGCCTTCCTGGTTGATTGCTTGACGTAGGGTCCAAGTCCTCTGGATCATGTTCGTTCCAAAAATCACGTTCCCGAAGGTTTCATTCCGTTTGGACTCCGTTTGATATTCTTTTTCTGCGAAACCCTAAAATAGGCAAAAAAATAGCAATTCTGGGTTGGGCCTCCGGTTAATAGGTTAGTCCCAAAAATAATATAAAAGTGTATAATAAACCCAATAATGTCCAAAACAGGATATAATATAGCATGGAACAATAAAAAATTATAGATACGTTGGAGACGTATCAAGCATCCCCAAGCTTAATTCCTGCTCGTCCTCGAGTAGGTAAATGATAAAAACAGAATTTTTGATGTGGAATGCTACTTGGCATAATTTCAATGTAATTCTCTTGATTTTGGTATGAATATTCAGATCTGAAAGATTCAAGACTAAAGTTTAATATTAACATAGAAATAATAATACTTCAAGCATACTAACTAAGCAATTATGTCTCTTCAAAATAACATGGCCAAACTACAAAATCATATAATCTGGCTATGCTCCATCACCACACAAAGTATTCAAATCATGCACAACCCCGATGACAAGCCAAGCAATTGTTTCATACTTTTGGTGTTCTCAAACTTTTTCAATCTTCACGCAATACATGAGCGTGAGCCATGGACATAACACTATAGGTGGAATAGAATGGTGGTTGTGGAGAAGACAAAAAGGGAGAAGATAGTCTCACATCAACTAGGCGTATTAACGGGCTATGGATATGCCCATCAATAGATATCATGTAAGTGAGTAGGGATTGGCATGCAACGGATGCACTAGAGCTATAAGTATATGAAAGCTCAACAAAATAAACTAAGTGGGTGTGCGTCCAACTTGCTTGCTCATGAAGACCTAGGGCATTTGAGGAAGCCCATCGTTAGAATATACAAGCCAAGTTCTATAATGAAAAATTCCCACTAGTATATGAAAGTGATAGCATAAGAGACTCTCTATCATGAAGATCGTGGTGCTACTTTGAAGCACAAGTGTGGAAAAAAGGATAGTAGTATTGCCCCTTTTTACTTATATTTTTTGGGCCTTCTTTTTTTTTTATTAGGCCTTTCTCTTTTTTGGGGGACAATACTCTATGAATGATGATCATCACACTTCTATTTGTTTACAACTCAATGATTACAACTCGATACTAGAAAAAAGTATGACTCTATATGAATGCCTCCGGCGGTGTACCATGATAGCAATGATGCATGAGTGACTTATATGAAACAATTATGAACGGTGGCTTTGCCACAACTAAAATGTCAACTACATGATCATGCGAAGCAATATGACAATGATGGAGCGTGTCATAGTAAATGAAGAAGTGGAAAGTTGCATGGCAATATATCTCGGAATGGCTATGGAAATGCCATGATAGGTAGGTATGGTGGCTGTTTTGAGGAAGGTATATGGTGGGTCTATGATACTGGCGAAAGGTGCGCGGTATTAGAGAGGCTAGCAATGGTGGAAGGGTGAGAGTGCGTATAATCCATGGACTCAACATTAGTCATAAAGAACTCACATACTTGCAAAAATCTATTAGTTATCGAAGCAAAGTATTACGCACATGCTCCTAGGGGGGTAGATTGGTAGGAAAAGACCATCGCTCGTCCCCGACCGCCACTCATAAGGAGGACAATCAATAAATACATCGTGCTCCGACTTCTTAACATAATGGTTCACCATACGTGCATGCTACGAGAATCACAAACTTCAACACAAGCATTTCTCAAATCCACAACTACTCAACTAGCACGACTCTAATATCACCATCTCCATATTTCAAAAACAATTATCAAGTTTCAAACTTCTCATAGTATTCAACACACTCATAAGAAAATTTTATTATTAATATTGAATGCCTAACATAATTAAAGCAAATTACCATGCTGTTTTGTAGGACTCTCAAAATAATCTAAGTGAAGCATGAGAGAACAATGGTTTCTATAAAACAAATCTACCAATGATACGTCCATTTTGCATCATGCTTTTATATCGATATTTATTGCATTGTGGGATGTTATTACACATTATGTCACAATACGTATGCCTATTCTCTCTTATTTTACAAGGTTTACATAAAGAGGGAGAATGCCGTCAGCTGGGATTCTGGGCTGGAAAAGGAGCAAATATTAGAGACATATTCTGCACAGCTCCAAAAGTCCTGAAACTTAATGGAAGTCATTTTCAAAATATATAAAAAATACCGAGAACAAGAATTTCACCAGGGGGGCCACACCCTGCCCACGAGGGTGGGGGGCGCGCCCTGCTACCTCTTGAGCACTGCGTTGGATTTCCTTGAAGAGGAAAGGATGATGCATCAAAGTAGCATAAGTATTTCCCTCAGTTTTTGAGAACCAAGGTATCAATCCAGTAGGAGGCTATGCGAGAGTCCCTCGTACCTGCACAAAACAAATAACTCCTCGCAACCAACGCGATAAGGGGTTGTCAATCCCTTCACGGTCACTTACGAGAGTGAGATCTGATAGATATGATAGAATAATATTTTTGGTATTTTGTGATAAAGATGCAAAGTAAAATAAAAGAAAATTAAAAAGCAAAGGAAATAACTAAGTATTGGAATATTAATATGATGAAGATAGACCCGGGGGCCATAGGTTTCACTAGTGGCTTCTCTCAAGAGCATAAGTATTTTACGGTGGGTGAACGAATTACTGTTGAGCAATTGAGAGAATTGAGCATAGTTATGAGAATATCTAGGTATGATCATGTATATAGGCATCACGTCCGAGACAAGTAGACCGACTCCTGCCTGCATCTACTACTATTACTCCACTCATCGACCGCTATCCGACATGCATCTAGAGTATTAAGTTATGATAACAGAGTAACGCCTTAAGCAAGATGACATGATGTAGAGGGATAAATTCATGCACTATGATAAAAAACCCCATCTTGTTATCCTCGATGGCAACAATACAATACGTGCCTTGCTGCCCCTACTGTCACTGGGAAAGGACACCACAAGATTGAACCCAAAGCTAAGCACTTCTCCCATTGCAAGAAAGATCAATCTAGTAGGCCAAATCAAACTGATAATTCGAAGAGACTTGCAAAGATAACCAATCATACATAAAAGAATTCAGAGAAGATTCAAATATTGTTCATAGATAATCTTGATCATAAACCCACAATTCATCGATCTCAACAAACACATCGCAAAAAGAAGATTACATCGAATAGATCTCCACAAGAGAGAGGGAGAACATTGTATTGAGATCCAAAAAGAGAGAAGAAGCCATCTAGCTAATAACTATGGACCCGAAGGTCTGAGGTAAACTACTCACACTTCATTGGAGAGGCTATGGTGTTGATGTAGAAGCCCTCCGTGAGGGATGCCCCCTCCGGCGGAGGTCCCAAACAGGCCCCAAGATGGGATCTCGTGGATACAGAAGGTTGTGGCGGTGGAATTAGGTTTTTTTGGCTCCGTCTCTGATCGTTTGGGGGTACGTAGGTATATATAGGAGGAAGGAGTACGTTGGTGAAGCAACAGGGGGCCCACGAGGGTGGAGGGCGCGCCTGGGGGGGGGGGGGTAGGCGCGCCCCCTACCTCGTGTCTTCCTCCTTTATTTCTTGACGTAGGGTCCAAGTCTCCTAGATCATAATCTTCCTAAAAATCACGTTCCCGAAAGTTTCATTCCATTTGGACTCTGTTTGATATTCCTTTTCTGCGAAACTCTGAAATAGGCAAAAAACGACAATTCTGGGCTGGGCCTCCGGTTAATAGGTTAGTCCCAAAAGTAATATAAAAGTGGATAATAAAGCCCAATAATGTCCAAAATAGTAGATAATATAACATGGAGCAATAAAAAATTATAGATACGTTGGAGACATATCAAGCATCCCCAAGCTTAATTCCTGCTCGTCCTCGAGTAGGTAAATGATAAAAAAAGATAATTTTGAATCGGAGTGCTACTTGGCATAATTTTAATGTAATTCTTCTTAATTGTGGTATGAATATTCAGATCCAAAAGATTCAAGATAAAAGTTCATACTGACATGAAAATAATAATACTTCAAGCATACTAACTAAGCAATTATGTCTTCTCATAATAACATGTCCAAAGAAAGTTCATCCCTACAAAATCATATAGTTTAGTCATGCTCCATTTTCGTCACACAAGAATGCTCTCATCATGCACAACCCCGATGACAAGCCAAGCAATTGTTTCATACTTTAGTAATCTCAAACATATAAACTTTCACACAATATATGAGTGCGAGCCATGGACATGGCACTATGGGTGGAATAGAATATAATGATGGGGGTTATGTGGAGAAGACAAAAAGGAGAAAGTCTCACATCAACGAGGCTAATCAATGGGCTATGGAGATGCCCATCTATTGATGTTAATGCAAGGAGTAGGGATTGCCATGCAACGGATGCACTAGAGCTATAAATGTATGAAAGCTCAACAAAAGAAACTAAGTGGGTGTGCATCCAACTTGCTTGCTCACAAAGACCTAGGGCACTTGAGGAGGCCCATTGTTGGAATATACAAGCCAAGTTCTACAATGAAAAATTCCCACTAGTATATGGAAGTGACAAAACAAAAGACTCTCTATCATGAAGATTATGGTGCTACTTTGAAGCACAAGTGTGGCAAAGGATAGTAGCATTGTCCCTTCTCTCCTTTTCTCTCTCCTTTTTTTAATTCCTCACTTGGGACAATGCTCTAGAAAATGATGGTCATCACACTTCTATTTATTTACAACTCAATGATTACAAATCGATGCTAGAACAAAAGATGACTCTATATGAATGCCTCCGGCGGTGTACCGGGATATGCAATGAACCAAGAGTGACATGTATGAAAGAATTATGAACGGTGGCTTTGCCACAAATACTATGTCAACTACATGATCATGCTAAGAAATATTACAATGATGAATGTGTCATGATAAACGGAATGGTGGAAAGTTGCATGGAAATATATCTCGGAATGGCTATGGAAATGCCATAATAGGTAGGTATGGTGGCTGTTTTGAGGAATATATAAGGAGGTTTATGTGTGAAAGAGCATATCATATCACGGGGTTTGGCTGCACCGGTGAAGTTTGCACCAACTCTCAATGTGAGAAAGGGCAATGCACAGTACCGAAGAGGCTAGCAATGATGGAAGGGTGAGAGTGCGTATAATCCATGGACTCAACATTAGTCATAAAGAACTCACATACTTATTGCAAAAATCTACAAGTCATCAAAAACCAAGCACTACGCGCATGCTCCTAGGGGGATAGATTCGTAGGAAAAGACCATCGCTCGTCCCCGATCGCCACTCATAAGGAGGACAATCAAAGAACACCTCAGGTTTCAAATTTGTTACATAACATTTGCCATACGTGCATGCTACGGGACTTGCAAACTTCAACACAAGAATTTCTCGAATTCACAACTACTCAACTAGCACGACTTTGATATTATTACCTCCATATCTCAAAACAATCATCAAGCATCAAACTTCTCTTACTATTCAAAACACTCATAAGAAATTTTTTACTAATCTTGAATACCTAGCATATTAGGATTATTTAAGCAAATTACCATGCTATTTAAGACTCTCAAAATAATCTCAGTGAAGCAGGAGAGATCAATAGTTTCTATAAAACAAATCCACCACCGTGCTCTAAAAGATATAAGTGAAGTACTAGAGCAAAACTATATAACTCAAAAGATATAAGTGAAGCACATAGAGTATTCTAACAAATTCCAAATCATGTATGGCTCTCTCAAAAGGTGTGTACAGCAAGGATGATTGTGGTAAACTAAAAAGCAAAGATTCAAATCATACAAGACGCTCCAAGCAAAACACATATCATGTGGTGAATAAAAATATAGCTCCAAGTAAAGTTACCGATGGAAGTAGACGAAAGAGGGGAAGCCTTCCGGGGCATCCCCAAGCTTTGGCTTTTAGGTGTCCTTAGATTATCTTGGGGGTTCCATGGGAATCCCCAATCTTAGGCTCTTGCCACTCCTTGTTCCATAATCCATCAAATCTTTACCCAAAACTTGAAAACTTCACAACACAAAACTTAAAGTAGAAAATCTCGTGAGCACAGTTAGCGAGAGAAAATAAAAGACCACTTCAAGGTACTGTAATGAACTCATTCCTTATTTATATTGGTGTTAAACATACTTTATTCCAACTTCTCTATGGTTTATAAACTATTTTACTAGCCATAGATTCATCAAAATAAGCAAACAACATACGAAAAACAGAATCTGTCAAAAACAGAACAGTCTGTAGTAATCTGTAACTAGCGCAAGATCTAGAGCCCCAAAAATTCTAAAATAAATTTCTGGACGTGAGGAATTTATCTATTAATCATCTTCAAAAATAATTAACTAAATAGCACTTTCCAAATAAAAATGGAAGCAGTTCTCGTGAGCGCTAAAGTTTCTGTTTTTTACAGCAAGATAACAAGACTTTCCCCAAGTCTTCCCAACGGTTCTACTTGGCACAAACACTAATTCAACACAACCAAAACAGAGGCTAGGTAAATTATTTATATTACTAAACATGAGCAAAAAGTAAGGAATAAAAATAAAATTGGGTTGCCTCCCAACAAGCGCTATCGTTTAACGCCCCTAGCTAGGCATAAAAAGCAAGGATAGATCTAGGTATTGCCATCTTTGGTAGGCAATCCATAAGTGGCTCTCATAATAGATTCATAAGGTAATTTAATTTTCTTTCTAGGAAAGTGTTCCATGCCTTTCCTTAACGGAAATTGGAATCTAATATTTCCTTCCTTCATATCAATAATTGCACCAATCGTTCTAAGGAAAGGTCTACCAAGGATAATAGGACATGAAGGATTGCAATCTATGTCAAGAACAATA
Organism: Triticum urartu; assembly: GCF_056163025.1. Taxonomy (NCBI): domain Eukaryota; kingdom Viridiplantae; phylum Streptophyta; class Magnoliopsida; order Poales; family Poaceae; genus Triticum; species Triticum urartu. Next base: position 642,508,347 of record NC_141877.1, on the reverse strand, counting down.
AAATCTACGGGCACATAATTCCTATTTGCTTCTATACGCGTTGTTACCAAAATTATCCCTACCAACAAAATTCACATCCATAGATCCATTATTGTTCTCAATCAAAGTAGACAAAGGGCATATCATTAGGATAAGAAGAAACACTCTTACTAGCAAACTAGTAAACGTGCACGTGCAACGCACGTAACGTAATCAATAATAAAAATATCTATTTTTAATTTTACATCCGTAAAATTTAATGTTCGCAGACCACAACATGACATGTGTGATTACAGGATTTTAATATATTCAATTATTTACAAATAGTTTTACAAGATTTTCAAAATCATCAAATGATTACGACGAAAATTTTCTTTGTGAAATCCTTGTGACAAGACTGATGATACAAAAATCAGACCTTCCCTAAAAAGATCAGAACCATGTAGATAAATTAAACACACCCGTTAAAAAATGAACAACGCTGCTCACTCTGAGTCTCTCCACCGCCCCCGCGGGGTATGCTCAATTATCCACGCCATTCCCCGTTCTCCTGATTGCCAGCTCCCCCTTTCCACCTCGTAGGCAGCCCCTACCCTTCGTCCCCATAGCCGGCGCGAGGTCCACATGCCCCTTCTCGTTGATCTGGTCCCTGAAGTCCCCGAGGAGGCACTTGATATGTCTCCAACATATCTATAATTTTTGATTGCTCCATGCTATATTATCTACTGTTTTGGACATTATTGGGCTTTATTATCCACTTTTATATTATTTTTGGGACTAACCTATTAACCGGAGGCCCAGTCCAGAATTGCTGTTTTTTGCCTGTTTTAGGGTTTCGAAGAAAAGGAATATCAAACGGAGTCCAAACGGAATGAAACCTTCGGGACGTGATTTTCTCACCGAATACAACTCAGGAGACTTGGACCCTACGTCAAGCCAACTAATAGGAGGCCACGAGGTAGGGGGCGCGCCTCCCCCACCAGGCGCGCCCTCCACCCTCGTGGGCCCCCTGTTGTTACACCGACGTACTTCTTCCTCCTATATATACCCACGTACCCCCAAACGATCAGATACGGAGCCAAAACCCTAATTCCACCATCGTAACTTTCTGTATCCACGAGATCCCATCTTGGGGCCTGTTCCGGAGCTCCGCCAGAGGGGGCATCGATCACAGAAGGCTTCTACATCAACACCATAGCCTCTCCGATGAAGTGTGAGTAGTTTACCTCAGACCTACGGGTCCATAGTTAGTAGCTAGATGGCTTCTTCTCTCTTTTTGGATCTCAATACAATGTTCTCCCCCTCTCTTGTGGAGATCTATTCGATGTAATCTTCTTTTTGCGGTGTGTTTGTTGAGACCGATGAATTGTGGGTTTATGATCAAGTCTATCTATGAATAATATTTGAATCCTCTCTGAATTCTTTTATGTATGATTAGTTATCTTTGCAAGTCTCTTTGAATTATAAGTTTGGTTTGGCCTACTAGATTGATCTTTCTTGCAATGGGAGAAGTGCTTAGCTTTGGGTTCAATCTTGCGGTGTCCTTTCCCGGTGACAGTAAGGGCAGCAAGGCACATATTGTATTGTTGCCATTGAGGATAACAAGATGGGGTTTTCTTCATATTGCATGAGTCTATCCCTCTACATCATGTCATCTTGCTTAAGGCGTTACTCTGTTTTTAACTTAATACTCTAGATGCATGCTGGATAGCGGTCGATGAGTGGAGTAATAGTAGTAGATGCAGGCAGGAATCGGTCTACTTGTCTTGGACGTGATGCCTATATACATGATCATACCTAGATATTATCATAACTATGCTCAATTCTGTCAATTGCACAATAGTAATTTGTTCAGCCACCGTAGAATACTTATGCTCTCGAGAGAAGCCACTAGTGAAACCTATGGCCCCCGGGTCTATCTTTATCATATTAATCTCCTACTACTTACTTATTTATTTTGCTATTTACTTTGCCTTTATTTTTACTTTGCATATTTATCATAAAAATACCAAAAATATTATCTTATCATATCTATCAGATCTCACTCTCGTAAGTGGCCCTATAGGGATTGACAACCCCTATTTGCGTTGGTTGCGAGGATTTATTTGTTTTGTGCAGGTACGAGGGACTCGCGCGTAGCCTCCTACTGGATTGATACCTTGGTTCTCAAAAACTGAGGGAAATACTTACGCTACTTTGCTGCATCATCCCTTCCTCTTAGGGGAATACCAACGCAGTGCTAAAAGAGGTAGCAAGAAGGATTTCTGGCGCCGTTGCCAGGGAGGTCTACGCAAAAGTCAACATACAAGTACCCATCACATACCCTTATCTCCCGCATTACATTATTTGCCATTTGCCTCTCGTTTTCCTCTTCCCACTTCACCCTTGACATTTTTATTCGCTCTCTTTTCCGTTTTCTTTAATGCCTTAGTTGGCTCGTTTGCTCGTTTGATTGGAATAGTTGTTTATTTATTACTAAACAGTGAACCTAAGATCTATGGATCTCCGCTTGCTAATATTTTTAAGAGATCCAAATATGATGAACCAATTGCTAGTGAGTTTTGTGCACTAGATTATCTTTATAAGGTTTTGCTTGAAATTCGTGGATCTGAAAAGTGTGATGAATTAATTTATGAAGTGATTCACGATGGATCTTTGAATAAAAAGCATGATTGGAATGATTTTATTATAAATTCTATTTATGTAAATTGTGCTAATAATATGCAAAGCCCTAAGCTTGGGGATGCTAGTTTTGCACTGTCCTCTACTTGTTGCAATGATCATGATTGGGGTGATTCTTCTTATGATCTTGAAAATTTATTTAAGCCCCATGATGAATATGAGATTGATAATAGTGTTTGCAATATTATTGAAACTGGGTTTGGAAGAGTGTCAACTTTAGATCCCACATATTTGGATAATATTCAATCTTATGAAGTTTTTGATAAAAGTGGGTTTGAAGAGGTCATCACTTTAGTTAATGTTAATCCCACTATTTTGAAAGAGTGTCAACTTTGCATGCATGTGGATCGTGTTGAAAATATTTTATGTGATAGCTATTTTGTTGAATTTGCTTATGATCCCACATGTAATTATTATGAGAGAGGAAAATATGGTGGTAGAAATTTTCATGTTACTAAATTACCTCTCATTATGTCGAGATTGCTATTGTTTATTTCCGCTTCCTTGCATATGCTACTGTTTGCTTGCCTTGATAATTTGTTTACCTATAAGGTGCCTATGCATAGGAAGTATGTTAGACTTATATGTGTTTGTCATGCATTTTATGTTGCTCTCTTTGTGCTTCAATTCTTGCCTTTCCTGTGAGCATCGTTGAAATCTTATGCCTAGCTATAAGGCTTTAAAGAAAAGCGCTTGTTGGGAGACAACCCAATATTTATCCTTTCTGTTATTCAATAAATAATTTATTTAGCCTCTGTTTTGGTTGTGTGTTTTTGTGTTTAATTAGTGTTTGTGCCAAGTAGAACCGTTGGGAAAACTTGGGGAAAGTCTTGTTGAACTTGCTGTAAAAAACAGAAACTTTAGCGCTCACGAGAACTGCTGTAATTTTTATTTGGAAAGTGATATTTAGTTAATTATTTTTGAAGATGATTAATAGATAAATTATTCGCGTCCATAAATTTATTTTAGAATTTTTGGGGTTCCAGATCTTGCGCTAGCTACAGATTACTACAGACTGTTCTGTTTTTGACAGATTCTGTTTTGCGTGTGTTGTTTGCTTATTTTGATGAATCTATGGCTAGTAAATTAGTTTATAAACCATAGATAAGTTGGAATACAGTAGGTATAACACCCATATAAATAAATAATGATTTCATTATAGTACCTTGAAGTGGTCTTTTGTTTTCTTTCGCTAACGGAGCTCACGAGATTTTCTACTTTAAGTTTTGTGTTGCGAAGTTTTCAAGTTTTGGGTAAAGATTTGATGGATTATGGAACAAGGGGTGGAAAGAGCCTAAGCTTGGGGATTCCCATGGGACCCCCAAGATAATATAAGGACACCTAAAAGCCAAATCTTGGGGATGCCCCGGAAGGCATCCCCTCTTTCGTCTACTTCTATCGGTAACTTTACTTGGAGCTATATTTTTATTTAGCACATGATATGTGTTTTACTTGGAGCGTCTTGTATGATTTGATTCTTTGCTTATTAGTTTACCACAATCATCCTTGCTGTACACACCTTTTGAGAGAGCCATACATGATTTGGAATTTGTTAGAATACTCTATGTGCTTCGCTTATATCTTTTGAGTCATATAATTTTGCTCTAGTGCTTCACTTATATCTTTTAGAGCACGGTGGTGGATTTGTTTTATAGAAAATATTGATCTCTCATGCTTCACTTAGATTATTTTGAGAGTCTTAATAGCATGGTAATTTGCTTAAAATCCTAATATGCTTGGTATACAAGATTAATAATAAAACTTTCTTATGAGTGTGTTGAATACTAAGTTTGATACTTGATAATTGTTTTGAGATATGGAGATGGTAATATTAAAGTCATGCTAGTTGGGTAGTTGTGAATTTGAGAAATACTTGTGTTGAAGCTTATGATTCCCGTAGCATGCACGTATGGTGAACCGTTATGTGATGAAGTCAAAGCATGATTTATTTATTGATTGTCTTCCTTATGAGTGGCGGTCGGGGACGAGCGATGGTCTTTTCCTACCAATCTATCCCCCTAGGAGCATGCGTGTAATACTTTGCTTTGATAACTTGTAGATTTTTGCAATAAGTATATGAGTTCTTTATGACTAATGTTGAGTCCATGGATTATACGCACTCTCACCCTTCCACCCTTGCTAGCCTCTCTAATACCGCGCACCTTTCGCCGGTATCATACACCCACTATATACCTTCCTCAAAACAGCCACCATACCTACCTATTATGTCATTTCCATAGCCATTCCGAGATATATTGCCATGCAACTTTCCACCGTTCTGTTTATGACACACTCCATCATTGTTATATTGCGTAGCATGATCATGTAGTTGACATAGTATTTGTGGCAAAGCCACCGTTCATAATTCTTTCACACTTGTCACTCATGCATCATTGCATGTCCCGGTACACCGCCGGAGGCATTCACATAGAGTCATATTTTGTTCTAAGTATCAAGTTGTAATTGTTGAGTTGTAAGAAAAATAAAAGTGTGATGATCATCATTATTAGAGCATTGTCCGAGTGAGGAAAGGATGATGGAGACTATGATTCCCCCACAATTCAGGATGAGACTCCGGACGAAAAAAAAGAGGCCATAAAAAAGAGAAAAGGCCCAAATAAAAAAATGAGAGAAAAAGAGAGAAGGGACAATGTTACTATCCTTTTACCACACTTGTGCTTCAAAGTAGCACCATGATCTTCATAGTAGAGAGTCTCTCATGTTATCACTTTCATATACTAGTGGGAATTTTACAGTATAGAACTTGGCTTGTATATTCCAATGATGGGCTTCCTCAAAAATGCCCTAGGTCTTCATGAGCAAGCAAGTTGGATGCACACCCACTTAGTTTCTTTTTTATCTTTCATATACTTATAGCTCTAGTGCATCCGTTGCATGGCAATCCCTACTCACTCACATTGCTATCTATTGATGGGCATCTCCATAGCCCGTTGATACGCCTAGTTGATGTGAGACTATCTTCCCCTTTTTGTCTTCTCCACAACCACCACTCTATTCCACCTATAGTGCTATATCCATGGCTCACGCTCATGTATTGCGTGAAGATTGAAAAAGTTTTGAGAATGTCAAAAGTATGAAACAATTGCTTGGCTTGTCATCGGGGTTGTGCATGATTTAAATATTTTGTCTGGTGAAGATAGAGCATAGCCAGACTATATGATTTTGTAGGGATAACTTTCTTTAGCCATGTTATTTTGAGAAGACATAATTGCTTTGTTAGTATGCTTGAAGTATTATTATTTTCTATGTCAATATAAACTTTTGTCTTGAATCTTTCGGATCTGAATATTCATACCACAATTAAGAAGAATTACATTAAAATTATGCCAAGTAGCACTCCGCATCAAAAATTCCGTTTTTATCATTTACCTACTCGAGGACGAGCAGGAATTAAGCTTGGGGATGCTTGATACGTCTCCAACGTATCTATAATTTTTGATTGCTCCATGCTATATTATCTACTATTTTGGACATTATTGGGCTTTATTATCCACTTTTATATTATTTTTGGGACTAACCTATTAACCGGAGGCCCAGCCCAGAATTGCTGTTTTTTGCATGTTTTAGGGTTTCGAAGAAAAGGAATATCAAACGGAGTCCAAACGGAATGAAACCTTCGGGAACGTGATTTTCTCACCGAATACAACTCAGGAGACTTGGACCCTACGTCAAGCCAACTAACATGAGGCCACGAGGTAGGGGGCGCGCCTGCCCCTCCCCCCCAGGCGCGCCCGCCACCCTCGTGGGCCCCCTGTTGCTCCACCGACGTACTTCTTCCTCCTATATATACGCACGTACCCCCAAACAATCAGATACGGAGCCAAAACCCTAATTCCACCGCCGTAACTTTCTGTATCCACGAGATCCCATCTTGGGGCCTGTTCCGGAGCTCCCCCGGAGGGGGAATCAATCACAGAGGGCTTCTACATCAACACCATAGCCTCTCCGATGAAGTGTGAGTAGTTTACCTCAGACCTACGGGTCCATAGTTAGTAGCTACATGGCTTCTTCTCTCTTTTTGGATCTCAATACAATGTTCTCCCCCTTTCTTGTGGAGATCTATTCGATGTAATCTTGTTTTTGCGGTGTGTTTGTTGAGACCGATGAATTGTGGGTTTATGATCAAGTCTATCTATGAATAATATTTGAATCTTCTATGAATTCTTTTATGTATGATTGGTTATCTTTGCAAGTCTCTCCGAATTATAAGTTTGGTTTGGCCTACTAGATTGATCTTTCTTGCAATGGGAGAAGTGCTTAGCTTTGGGTTCAATCTTGCGGTGTCCTTTCTCGGTGACAGTAAGGGCAGCAAGGCACGTATTGTATTGTTGCCATCGAGGATAATAAGATGGGGTTTTCTTCATATTGCATGAGTCTATCCCTCTACATCATGTCATCTTGCTTAAGGCGTTACTCTGTTTTTAACTTAATACTCTAGATGCATGCTGGATAGCGGTCGATGAGTGGAGTAATAGTAGTAGATGCAGGCAGGAGTCGGTCTACTTGTCTTGGACGTGATGCCTATATACATGATCATACCTAGATATTCTCATAACTATGCTCAATTCTGTCAATTGCTCAACAGTAATTTGTTCAGCCACCATAGAATACTTATGCTCTCGAGAGAAGCCACTAGTGAAACCTATGGCCCCCGGGTCTATCTTTATCATATTAATCTCCTACTACTTAGTTATTTATTTTGCTATTTACTTTGCCTTTATTTTACTTTGCATCTTTATCATAAAAATACCAAAAATATTATCTTATCATATCTATCAGATCTCACTCTCGTAAGTGGCCCTATAGGGATTGACAACCCCTATTTGCGTTGGTTGCGAGGATTTATTTGTTTTGTGCAGGTACGAGGGACTCGCGCGTAGCCTCCTACTGGATTGATACCTTGGTTCTCAAAAACTGAGGGAAATACTTACGCTACTTTGCTGCAACATCCCTTCCTCTTCGGGGAAAACCAACGCAGTGCTAAAAGAGGTAACAACACTCGAGCTCGGCAAGCTCACGAGCGACCGAGCGCAAGGGGCCGTCTGAGGCGGACGCGGTGGCCCGGGATTCGTCTCATCTGCATCGGTGGCCGTGGCCATCCCGCGCTGGCGTTGCCCGAGCACGGAGCAGGCCCCGACGCCTCACCAGCTTGAGCGGTTCGGATGCTTCGCTTTCACCGGCGAGCTGCCCGTGCCAAACCCCATATGCGCGTTGGCCCGCGGAGGGGGAGGGGTCGAAGAAGCAAGCGCTGGATGGTTCTGGCGGTGCAGACCACCGCAGGCCTCGTGCTCATCATCGCCTTTGCCGACTGCGAGAACTCCCGCTCCGCGCGTCAATGGCAGCTGGTGAGCCCACGCGTAACTACTAAATTTCAGAATTGGTTCTACTAACTATAATATTTCTTCCTATGAGTTCTAGTATCTGGTTGTACTAACTAAATTTCTTCCTATGAGTTGTACTGACCAGCAGCCGGTAACTTAGTTGGTTACAGAGGGAGTACAAAATTGCAGATATCATATAGCTGATACTGCAATATCTATTCCTATGAGTAGCAGCAATGATATCTTTTGTTATGAATATAGACGAAATTTAAGATCTGATGCTTACGTTACTATTAAGCATATGTAGTGAACTCTTTTCTCCATGTTGTTGGTACTGTAAAATCGTTTCTCCATGTTGTTCCTATTTTATCTTTTTAGTAGCGAGATACAGTGGTACATACAAAGGTCTGAACGGAAATGGATAGTTGTAGTTCTCATTGCAGAGTGGTACTCCCTCTGTAGAGAAATATAAGAACACTCTTATATTTCTTTATGGGGGGAGTATTTGTTTGCATTACATTGTCAAAAAAAGAACGGTTTGCTTTACAAGGTTTTAGGTTTCCTTTTAGGTGTTGTTGTCAAAATTATAGCTTAATCTGTTGATGGACCTTGTGTATTGAAGTATGATAGGGATCTATGGTATTTCTCCTCTGCAGGGACCAAGGGATATGTGAAATAGACAAAGAAAAGAAAACTTCAGATGTGAATACCTATGACTGGTATTATGTTTATTTCACTATTACTAATGCGTCGCCTGATAGTTAGATCTCTTCCGTACATACATATATGGTTATTCCAGTCATGTTCTATATTTGTCTTTTAAAGTCAGTGCCCGTCAATACTTTCTTTCAGTAATCAAGTTTTCATCCGATAGAGCTGATATATAGATGGAAACATAAGTTTTCATTCATAAATAGTGAGGATTTAGATTAATAGTGAACATCATACCTGTATAGAAATCAGAGGCTTGGTTTCCTTGTGGTGCAAAATATTCACTAAATTTTCGATCATGTCAGTCAGGGGCCCAACATATGGCATGTAACGATTTCAACCAATCTCCCTACATGGGAAGAATAGTGGATATGACAATGGGTTGTAGCACCCCTAATCTGGTCTAATATATAGGGGTCGGTCTCCCTTTATTCCATGCACGACAACACTCATGTCAAAGTAATTTTGTGGGTCGCTCCCTTCAACCCATATCTTTGCCACTTGAGAAGTCATCCGGGCATTGTACCTTCGTTGATCCAAGTTGATATCCGTGTTTAGTGAGATTTTGTACTCATGTAGATTCGGTACAGACCCATGGCTCTTGAAAGCTTGCGCATAAGGGTTACACTCTAGTATTTGCAGAATCTTCCGTATGAGGTCAATTAAGATCTAGAGACCTATTAGCCCTATGAAACAAGTCCTGATATGTATCATAAAATGCACACTTGAGGGTGCTAAATTGGAAATTACACAATGGACATACCTTGATCCACAAATATTCTAGCTTCTTCATCAGGTTCATGGTATGCAGCTTCTCCATTATGCAATGGCTCCAAGCAGTCTTGTAGGCACTATATTTGCCAATCATAAATGTAGAAAATTTATAGATGAAGACCTTGATATGTGAAGAATAATTATATATAATGTACCTTCTAAATTGGTTTGCTCAACAATGGGCTCAAACATTCCATAGGGATCATTTGTCTGGTCATTGCCCATTATGGAAAATCATAAGATCAGTAGAGCCGTACAATGTACGCATTATAGTAGAGTAGGATAGGCAAAAGTAATTAGCAGATTTGTAGTGTTTTGAGTACCATGCAGAGACGGTTCGACAAGGACTCTTGTATCATTATCCGGCGTATTTTCAAGTGGATTGGAGCCGATAAAAGGCTCTATACCTGAACAAAGGAAAGAGAACCCAGATTTATGGTCAAATAAACATTGTTGACACATTTGCATCATAATTAAATCGACGAACTAACCCGCATCTTAAATGGTGCAATCTGGGTCACGTATTCTGCAGAGTTGGGGTACCTTAACCCCTGAAATTTGGATGTGAGGGCCTGCATTCATAGTAAATTTTATCCACAAGTTAGCACACGAGCAACAACAAAAACAGTAGTACAAATTAGGAATTGGTTGATGATACTCACCCAATGGCTGGTTGTTGCTTAAATCCTGAAATGGGGAGCGCACCCTTGCACGACTGGGAGATAACATACCTCGCCTTCATGTGAATATTCATGTCTTAAATTGTTACAAGCATGGATATTGTGCATATAATCATGAACATCAACATCAGATGCTGGCTTTATATTACTAACAGGCAGATAAGCAATATCCATTTCATCTCTGTAAACATACCACATTGTCCTATTTGTTGATATTGTGTTTCAGCAGAGTTGTACACTGTGCACAAGTCACTCTTGTAAATTCTGAAAGCCAACTTTTTTTGACACCAGGAGCAGGAGATAGGGTGCATGATTTTGTTAGAAAGACAGATGAAGGTGCAAAGGCTTATTATTTAGAACTCTATTCTTAAACATCTACTAATCATGAGTATTGTTGCAACAGCTAGGAAGAAATCGAACCTGAAGAAGTGCATGGGAGAATCACAGCTATGTGTGGTCGGCTGGTTCGGGGGACGCGGCGGGCGCGGGCACGGGTGCAGGGTGGCCACGGGCGCGGCAGCAGGGCCGGTACTGGGGCAGGAGGCTCTATCTCTCCTGGGCGTTGGCGATCTCGCAGGACGGATGCCACGCTGTGAGCGGCAATAATCGGCGATGGCGATCATGCAGGGAGGCGACGGAGCGGTGCAGTGCGGCGAGGTCGTCGTGCAGGCAGGAGACGCCGTTGGTGGGCAGTGTCCGGCACCAGGTTGTCGTCATGCCAGACGATGAGCTCGAGGTCAAGGGCGTGGAGTTGCCTTAGTTTGCGATCAGATTTCCGTGATTGTAGCGGCCGTAGGACTGGTAGTTCCAATACAAGGGCGTGGAGTTGCGTGTGATCAGATTTCCGTGATTGTAGGGGTGCGGGGCTGGTAGTTCCAGTACTCCTCTCCTGGTGAAGCATGGTCAGCCCTTGGAAATTGCTACGTGCACACCATAGAGGTATTAGATCAATCATGGTTGTTAGGTTTAGAATTGTGGGCCTAATTGTGTGGTGCTAATTGGTTCGTGCGGGGTTGTGGGACTAACTACGGGGTGCACGTAAAAAGATCTTGTTTGATTGTTTAATAGTAGTGTAGATAATTTCATAAGTTCATCCATCTTTCCACTCAAAACATTAATTTCTTCTATCGCATGCACCTTCTTATTAGTAGATCTTTCAATATGCCATTGAGAATAATTAATCATAATATTATCTAGGAGTTTAGTAGCTTCTCCTAAAGTGATTTCCATAAAAGTGCCTCCCGCGGCCGAACCTAAAAGATTTCTAGAAGCAAAATTCAATCCGGCATAATAATTTTGTATAATCATCCACAAATTCAAACCATGAGTAGGGCAATTACGTATCATTAATTTCATCCTCTCCCAAGCTTGTGCAACATGTTCATGATCAAGTTGCTTAAAATTCATAATATCGTTTCTAAGGGAGATTATCTTAGCGGGAGGAAAATACTTAGAGATAAAAGCATCTTCACTTGTTCCAAGAATCAATACTATTTTTAGGCAAAGACGAAAACCAAGCTTTAGCACGATCTCTAAGCGAAAAAGGAAATAGCTTCAACTTAACAATATCGCTGTCCATATCTTTCTTCTTTTGCATATCACACAAATCAACGAAGCTATTTAGATGGTAGCGGCATCTTCACTAGGAAGGCCGGAAAACGGATCTTTCATGACAAGATTCAGCAAAGCGGCATTAATTTCACAAGATTCAGCATCGGTAAGCGGAGCAATCGGAGTGCTAATAAAATCATTGTTGTTGGTATTGGTAAAGTCACACAATTTAGTGTTATCTTGAGCCAACGTGACAAGCAAGCAATCCAACACACAAGCAAGCAAAAAGCAAGCGGGCAAAAAGAGGCAAATAGAGAAAGAGAGGGAGGATAGAGAGAGAGGGCGAATAAAATGGTAAGGGTGAAGTGGGGGAGAGGAAAATGAGAGGCAAATGGCAAATAATGTAATGCGGGAGATAAGGGTTATGATGGGTACTTGGTATGTTGACTTTTGCGTAGACTCCCCGGCAACGGCGCCAGAAATGGCTCGTTGTCGGGAGTCAAATCTTGACTTGCGTGAACCTCCCCGGCAACTGCCCCAGAAATCTTCTTGCTACCTCTTGAGCACTGCGTTGGATTTCCTTGAAGAGGAAAGGATGATGCAGCAAAGTAGCGTAAGTATTTCCCACAGTTTTTGAGAACCAAGGTATCAATCCAGTAGGAGGCTATGCGTGAGTCCCTCGTACCTGCACGAAATAAATAACTCCTCGCAACCAACGCGATAAGGGGTTGTCAATCCCTTCACGGTCACTTACGAGAGTGAGATATCATAGAATAATATTTTTGGTATTTTTGTGATAAAGATGCAAAGTAAAATAAAAGCAAAGGAAATAACTAAGTATTGGAAGATTAATATGATGAAGATAGACCCGGGGGCCATAGGTTTCACTAGTGGCTTCTCTCAAGAGCATAAGTATTTTACGGTGGGTGAACGAATTATTGTTGAGCAATTGACAGAATTGAGCATAGTTATGAGAATATCTAGGTATGATCATGTATATAGGCATCACGTCCGAGACAAGTAGACCGACTCCTGCCTGCATCTACTACTATTACTCCACTCATCGACCGCTATCCAGCATGCATCTAGAGTGTTAAGTTCATGATAACAGAGTAACGCCTTAAGCAAGATGACATGATGTAGAGGGATAAATTCATGCAATATGATAAAAACCCCATCTTGTTATCCTCGATGGCAACAATACAATACGTGCCTTGCTGCCCCTACTGTCACTGGGAAAGGACACCGCAAGATTGAACCCAAAGCTAAGCACTTCTCCCATTGCAAGAAAGATCAATCTAGTAGGCCAAACCAAACTGATAATTCAAAGAGACTTGCAAAGATAACCAATCATACATAAAAGAATTCAGAGAAGATTCAAATATTGTTCATAGATAATCTTGATCATAAACCCACAATTCATCGATCTCAACAAAGACACCGCAAAAAGAAGATTACATCGAATAGATCTCCACAAGAGAGGGGGAGAACATTGTATTGAGATCCAAAAAGAGAGAAGAAGCCATCTAGCTAATAACTATGGACCCAAAGGTCTGAGGTAAACTACTCACACTTCATCGGAGAGGCTATGGTGTTGATGTAGAAACCCTCCATGATGGATTCCCCCTCCGGCGGAGCTCCGGAACAGGCCCCAAGATGGGATCTCGTGGATACAGAAGGTTGCGGCAGTGGAATTAGGTTTTTTTGGATCCGTCTCGGATCATTTGGGGGTACGTAGGTATATATAGGAGGAAGGAGTACGTCGGTGGAGCAACAGGGGGCCCACGAGGGTGGAGGGCGCGCCTGGGGGGGGGGGGGTAGGCGCGCCCCCTACCTCGTGGCTTCCTCCTTTATTTCTTGACGTAGGGTCCAAGTCTCCTGGATCATAATCTTCCTAAAAATCACGTTCCCGAAGGTTTCATTCCATTTGGACTCCGTTTGATATTCTTTTCTGCGAAACTCTGAAATAGGCAAAAAACAACAATTCTCGGTTGGGCCTCCAGTTAATAGGTTAGTCCCAAAAATAATATAAAAGTGGATAATAAAGCCCAATAATGTCCAAAACAGTAGATAATATAGCATGGAGCAATCAAAAATTATAGATACGTTGGAGACGTATCACGCCCTACCCCCCTGGGCGCGCCCCCTACCTCGTGGGCCCCCTGGTGGCCATCATTTGCTATAAGGAGTCTTTCGATGAGTAAAAAATCATAAGCCATCTTTCCGGACGAGACTCCGCCGCCACGAGGCGGAACCTTGGCGGAACCAATCTAGGGCTCCGGTGGAGCTGTTCTGCCGGGGACACTTCCCTTCGGGAGGGGGAAATCATCGCCATTGTCATCACCAACTCTCCTCTCATCGGGAGAGGGCAATCTCCATCAACATCTTCACCAGCACCATCTCCTCTCAAAACCCTAGTTCATCTCTTGTATCCAATTCTTGTCTCCATGTCCAGGATTGGTACCTGTAGGTTGCTAGTAGTGTTAATTACTCCTTGTAGTTGATGCTAGTTGGTTTATTTGGTGGAAGATCATATGTTCAGATCCTTTATGCATATTAATACCCCTCTGATTATGAACATGAATATGCTTTGTGAGTAGTTACGTTTGTTCCTGAGGACATGGGAGAAGTCTTGCTATTAGTAGTCATGTGAATTTGATATTCGTTCGATATTTTGATGAGATGTATGTTGTCTCTCCTCTAGTGGTGTTATGTGAACGTCGACTACATAACACTTCTCCATTATTTGGGCCTAGAGGAAGGCATTTGGAAGTAATAAGTATATGATGGGTTTCTAGAGTGACAGAAGCTTAAACCCTAGTTTATGTGTTGCTTCGTAAGGGGCTGATTTGGATCCACATGTTTCATGCTATGGTTAGGTTTACCTTAATACTTTTATTGTAGTTGCGGATGCTTGCAATAGAGGTTAATCATAAGTGGGATGCTTGTCCTATTAAGGACAGCACCCACGCACCGGTCCACCCACATACCAAATTATCAAAGTACCAAACGCGAATCATATGAACGTGATGAAAACTAGCTTGACGATATTCCCATGTGTCCTCGGGAGCGCTTTTCTATATATAAGAGTTTGTCCAGGCTTGTCCTTTGCTACAAAAAGGATTGGGCCACCTTGCTGCACTTTATTTACTTTTGTTACTTGTTGCTCGTTACAAATTATCCTATCACAAAACTATCTGTTACCTATTATTTCAGTGCTTGCAGAAAATACCTTGCTGAAAACCGCTTATCATTTCCCTCTGCTCCTTGTTGGGTTCGACACTCTTACTTATCAAAAGGACTATGATAGAGCCCCTATACTTGTGGATCATCAAGACTCTTTTCTGGCACCGTTGCCGAGGAGTGAAGCGCCTTTGGCAGGTGGAATTTGGTTAGGAAAAATTTATATAGTGTGCTGAAATTTACTGTCACTTGTTACTATGGAAAGTAATCCTCTAAGGGGCTTGTTCGGGGTATCTTCACCCCGACCAGTAGAGCAAAGAGTTGCTCCTCAACCTACTGAACCTACTGAAAATGAAAATGTCTGCTTTGAAATTCCTTCGGGTATGTTAGAAAAACTGCTAGCTAATCCTTTTGCAGGAGATGGAACAAAGCATCCTGATGAGCACCTAATATATGTGGATGAATTTTGTGGATCATTTAAGCTTGCAGGTGTGCCCGGAGATGTTATTAAGAAGAATGTCTTCCCTTTATCTTTGAAGGGAGATGCATTGACATGGTATAGGCTATGTGATGATACGGGGTCATGGAACTACAAACGATTGAAATTGGAATTTCATCAGAAGTTTTATCCTATGCATCTTGTTCATCGTGATTGCAATTATATATATAATTTCTGGCCTCGCGAAGGAGAAAGCATCGCTCAAGCTTGGGGGAGGCTTAAATCAATGTTATATTCATGCCCCAATCATGAGCTCTCAAGATAAATGACTATTCAAAATTTTTATGCTCGGCTTTCTGATAACAATCGCACCATGCTCGATACTTCTTGTGCTGGCTCTTTTATGATGAAGACTATTGAATTCAAATGGGATTTATTGGAAATAATTAAATGCAGCTCTGAAGATTGGGACCTCGACGAAGGTAAGGAGTCAGGTATGACACCTAAGTTTGATTGTGTTAAATCTTTTATGTATACCGATGTTTTCCGTAAGTTTAGCACTAAATATGGACTTGACTCTGAGATAGTAGCCTCTTTCTGTGAACCTTTTGCTACTCATGTTGATCTCCCTAGGGAGAAGTGGTTTAAATATCATCCTCCCATAGAAGTAAAAGTAGCCGCACCTATTAAAGTTGAAGAAAAGACTGTCACCTATAATGATCCTATTGTTCCTACTGCTTATGTTGAGAAACCACCTTTTCCTGTTAGGATAAAAGATCATGCTAAAGTTTCAACTATGGTTCATAAAAGCAATATTAGAACTTATACACCTCCTGAGCAAGTTAAAGTTGAACCTAATATTGCTATTGTTAAAGATCTCCTGTCTGATCATATTGATAGGCATGTTATTCATTTCTGTGATGAAACTGCTAGAATTGCTAAACCTTGTGCTAAAGATAAACCTAGACCTGTGGTAGGCATGCATGTTGTTAAAATAGGAGATCATTGTTATCGTGGCTGGTGTGATATGGTTGCTAGTGCTAGTGCTATACCTCATGACTTATACAAAGAAATTATGCATGATATTGCACCTGCTGAGTTAGAAGATATTGATGTTACAATTAAACTTGCCAATAGAGACACTATTTCACCAATTGGGATTGTTAGAGATGTTGAAGTCTTGTGTGGGAAAACTAAATATCCTACTGATTTTCTTGTTCTTGGTTCCCCACAAGATAGATTTTGTCCCATTATATTTGGTAGACCCTTCTTGAACACAGTTAATGCTAAGATAGATTGCAAAAAGGATGTTGTTACTATTGGTTTGGGTGATTTGTCTCATGAATTTAATTTCTCTAAATTTTGTAGACAACACCGTGAATAGGAATTGCCTAGTAAAGATGAAATTATTGGTTTTGCTTCTATTGCCGTGCCTCCTAGAGATCCTTTAGAACAATATTTGCTAGACCATGAAAATGATATGTTTATGAATTAAAGAACGGAAATAGATGAAGTATTCTTTAAATACGAACCCATCCTGAAACACAATTTGCCTGTTGAAATCCTAGGGGGTCCTCCTCCACCCAAGGGTGATCCCGTGTTTGAGCTTAAACTGTTACCTGATACTCTTAAATATGCTTATCTTGATGAAAAGAAGATATATCCTGTTATTATTAGTGCTAACCTTTCAGAGCATGAAGAAGAGACATTATTGAAAACTCTGAGGAAGCACCGCACTGCTATTGGATATACTCTTGATGATCTTAAGGGCATTAGTCCCACTCTGTGTCAACACAAAATAAATTTGGAGGAAGATGCCAAACCAGTTTGTGATCATCAACGACGGCTGAATCATAAGATGAAGGAAGTGGTAAGAAAGGAAATACTAAAGCTCCTTGAGGCAAGTATAATTTATCCCGTTGCTGATAGTCAGTTGGTAAGTCCTGTCCATTGTGTCCCTAAGAAGGGAGGTATTACCGTTGTTCCTAATGATAAAGATGAGTTGATCCTGCAAAGAATTATTACAGGTTATAGGATGGTAATTGATTTCCGCAAATTAAATAAAGCTACTAAAAAATATCATTACCCCTTACCTTTTATCGATCAAATGCTAGAAAGATTATCCAAGCATACACATTTTTGCTTTCTAGATGGTTATTCTGGTTTCTCCCAAATACATGTGTCAGCCAATGATCAATCAAAGACTACTTTTACTTGGCCTTTTGGTACTTTTGCTTATAGATGTATGCCTTTTGGTTTATGTAATGCACCAGCTACCTTTCAAAGATGCATGATGGCTATATTCTCTGACTTTTGTGAAAAGATTTGTGAGGTTTTCATGGACGATTTCTCCGTCTATGGATCCTTTTTTGATGATTGCTTAAGCAACCTTGATCGAGTTTTGTAGAGATGTGAAGAAACTAACCTTGTCTTGAATTGGGAGAAATGTCACTTTATGGCTAATGAAGGTATTGTCTTGGGGTATAAAGTTTCTGAAAGAGGTATTGAAGTTGATAAAGCCAAGGTAGATTCTATTTAAAAGATGCCATGTCCCAAGGACATCAAAGGTATAAGAAGTTTCCTTGGTCATGCCGGTTTTTATAGGAGGTTCATTAAGGACTTCTCAAAAATTTCTCGGCCTCTGACTAATTTATTACAAAAAGTTATACCATTTGTTTTTGATGATGATTGCGTAGAAGCATCTGAAATACTGAAGAAAGCATTAATCTCTGCACCTATTGTTCAGCCACCTGATTTGAATTTACCCTTTGACATTATGTGTGATGCTAGTGATTATGCTGTAGGTGTTGTTCTAGGGCAAAGAGTTGATAAGAAATTAAATGTTATTCAATATGCTAGTAAAACTCTGGACAATGCTCAGAGAAATTATGCTACTACTGAAAAGGAATTCCTAGTAGTTGTATTTGCTTGTGATAAGTTTAGACCCTATATTGTTGATTCTAAAGTAACTATTCACATAGATCATGCTACTATTAAATATCTTATGGAAAAGAAAGATGCTAAACCTGGACTTATTAGATGGGTTCTCTTGCTACAAGAATTTGATTTGCATATTATTGATAGAAAGGGAGCTGAGAACCCCGTTGCAGACAACTTTTCTAGGTTAGAAAATATTCTTCATGACCCACTACCTATTGATGATAGCTTTCCTGTTGAACAACTAAATGTCATAAATGCTTCTCGTACTACTCCATGGTATGCTGATTATGCTAATTATATTGTTGCTAAATTTATACCACCTAGTTTCACATACCACCAAAGAAAAAGTTTTTCTATGATTTAAGACATTACTTCTGGGATGACCCACATCTTTATAAAGAAGGAGTATATGGTGTTATTAGACATTGTGTACCTGAGCATGAACAGGAACAGATCCTACGCAAGTGTCACTCCGAAGCTTATGGGGGACACCACGCTGGAGACAAAACTGCACATAAGGTATTGCAATCCGGTTTTTATTGGCCTACTCTCTTCAAGGATGCCCGTAAGTTTGTCTTGTCTTGTGATGGATGTCAAAGAATTGGTAATATTAGTAGACGTCAAGAAATGCCTATGAATTGTTCACTTGTTATTGAACCATTTGATGTTTGGGGCTTCGATTATATGGGACCTTTTCCTGCCTCTAATGGATATACACATATTTTAGTTGCTGTTGATTATGTTACTAAGTGGGTAGAAGCTATTCCAACTAGTAGTGATGTTCATAACACTTCTATTAAAATGCTTAAAGAAGTTATTTTTCTGAGGTTTGGAGTCCCTAGATATTTAATGACTGATGGTGGTTCACGTTTTATTCATGGTGCTTTCCATAAAATGATTGCTAAGTATGATGTTAATCATAGAATTGCATCTCCTTATCACCCCCAGTCTAGTGGTCAAGTAGAATTGAGTAATAGAGAACTCAAATTAATTTTGCAAAAGACTGTTAATAGATCTAGAAAGAATTGGTCCAAGAAACTTGATGATGCATTACGGGCCTATAGAACTGCATATAAAAATCCTATGGGTATGTCTCCGTATAAAATGGTTTATGGAAAAGCATGTCACTTACCTCTCGAACTAGAACATAAGGCTTATTGGGCTATTAAGGAGCTCAATTATGATTTCAAACTTGCCAGTGAGAAGAGGTTATTTGACATTAGCTCACTTGATGAATGGAGAACCCAAGCCTATGAGAATGCCAAATTATTTAAAGAAAAAGTTAGAAGATAGCATGACAAAAGAATACAAAAGCATGAGTTTAATGTAGGTGATTATGTATTGCTATACAACTCTCGTTTAAGATTTTTCGCAGGAAAACTTCCCTCTAAATGGGAAGGTCCTTACGTTATCGAGGAGGTCTATCGTTCCGGTGCCATAAAAATCAACAATTTCGAAGGCACAAATCCGAAGGTGGTGAACGGTCAAAGAATTAAACAGTATATCTCAGGTAATCCTATAAATGTTGAAACCAATGTTATTGAAACCGTAACCCCGGAGGAATACATAAGGGACACTTTCCAGAACATTTCAGACTCCGAAAAGGAATAGGTATGTGGTACAGTAAGTAAACCGACTCCAAAACAGTTTTTATGGCAATATTTCTCCGTTTTGGAATATTTAGAAAAATAGAAAAATAAGAAGCAGTCCGGGAAGGACACGAGGCCTCCACGAGGGTGGGGTAGGGCGCGCCCACCTACCTCGTGGGCACCTCGTGTGCTCTCCGGACTCCGTTTTCTTACACGTTACGTATTTTGGTCGGGAAAATTCATTATATAATCTCCCAAAGGTTTTGACTCCCGTATCACGCAATTATCCTATGTTTGTGTTTCGAGCTGTTGCTGCTGCAGATTAGAGCAAGATGTCTTCGCAAGAGTCAGTCGGAGAGAGCCGGATGTCTCATCCGGCACCGAGATCAATGACAAACAACAATGTTGACCACTTTGGGCCAGCAACGGAGTAAGAGATGGAGGCTGATTTGAACAGGATAGATGCCATGGAGGAGGATCAAGAAGTCACTTCTCGCTTCCGAGCTGGATTCACAATGGGGGGACTGCAGAGCTCGGCTATCCCAAACTCGGTTATCCCTTCCAATGTTAGATTTCTTTCTTATGAGAATATGAAAAGGAGTGTCACTTGTTGTCCCGCAGCTATGCAACACCCTTGGGTGCAGGGAGCTTTGGCTGTTACAGGAAAACTTCGAAAGGAAATCATGGACCTCAAGCAGCAAGTCAATAAGCTCGAGGAGGAGAATCGTATCCTGAGGGGCATCATCGCCAAGAATATCACATCACCATCCCCGAAGAAGGAGACATAATCACATGGGTATGTGCACTCCCCTTGGCAACTGCCAAGCTTGGGGGAGTGCCCCGGTATCGTATCACCATCACTTCTATCTTTACCATTTTTCTTAGTTCGATCCTTTTGGTAATATCTTGATCTAGTAGAATAAAGTTTTAGTATGATCTAGTTGTGAGTTTTGCTTTATGATCCTTCTATGTAATCGAGTCTGTGAGCTATATATAATAAATATTAGTGTTGACTCAAGCGCTTGATTATTTTGCCATGATCTAGTAGAACAAAGAGATCATATGGATCTTATGGATAGTAATGAGCTCACATAGAAAGAGTATGATGAATAAAAGTTGTTGAGAGTTGACAAACATAGTTTTGGTCATCGTTGTAATTAATAGGAAGTAATAAAGAAAGAGAGGTCTTCACATATAAATACACTATCTTGGACATCTTTTATGATTATGAGCACTCATCAAAATATGACATGTTAAAGAGTTGACGTTGGACAAGGAAGACAACCTAATGGGTTATGTTTTCTTACATCTGAGATAAATTATATTGTCATGGATCATCCAACATGATTGAGCTTGCCTTTCCCCCTCATGCTAGCCAAATTCTTTGCACTAAGTAGAGATACTACTTGTGCTTCCAAACACCCTTAAACCAGTTTTGCCATGAGAGTCCACCATACCTACCTATGGATTGAGTAAGATCCCTCAAGTAAGTTGTCATCGGTGCAAGCAATAAAAATTGCTCTCTAAATATGTATGACTTATTAGTGTGGGAGAAAATAAGCTTTATATGATCGTGTGATATGGAAGAAATAAAAGCGACGGACTGCATAATAAAGGTCCATATCACAAGTGGCAATATAAAGTGATGTTCTTTCGCATTAAGATTTTGTGCATCCAACCATAAAAGCACATGACAACCTCTGCTTCCCTCTGTGAAGGGCCTATCTTTTACTTTTATCTCCTACCTTACATAAGAGTCATGGTGATCTTCACCCTTCCTTTTTTAAATTTTATCTTTTGGCAAGCACAACGTGTTGGAAAGATCCTGGTATATATGGCTAATTGGATGTGAGTTTTCATGAACTATTATTGTTGACATTACCCTTGAGGTAAAACGTTGGGAGGCAAAACTATAAGCCCCTATCTTTCTCTGTGTCTGATTAAAACTCCATACCCATAAGTATTGCGTGAGTGTTAGCAATTGTGAAAGACTATACGATAGTTGAGTATGTGGACTTGCTGAAAAGCTCTTATATATTGACTCTTTCCTATGTTATGATAAATTGCAATTGCTCCAATGACTAAGATTGTAGTTTGTTAGTTTTCAATGAAGTTTATGATTCATACTTGAAATTGTGATTGAATTGTTACTCTAGCATAAGAGATCATATGACAAGAATTATATAAGCTGATGTTCTAAGAATGATCATGATGCCCTCATGTCCGTATTTTATTTTTATCGACACCTCTATCTCTAAACATGTGGACATATTTTTCGATTTCGGCTTTCGCTTGAGGACAAGCAGGTCTAAGCTTGGGGGAGTTGATACGTCCATTTTGCATCATGCTTTTATATCGATATTTATTGCATTATGGGCTGTTATTATACATTATGTCACAATACTTATGCCTATTCTCTCTTATTTTACAAGGTTTACATGAAGAGGGAGAATGTCGGCAGCTGGGATTCTGGGCTGGAAAAAGAGCAAATATTAGAGACCCATTCTACACAGCTCCAAAAGTCCTGAAACTTCACAGATGTCATTTTCAGAATATATAAAAAATACCAAGCATAAGAAGTTCACCAGGGGGGCCACACCCTGCCCACGAGGGTGGGGGGCGTGCCCCTGGGCGTGCCCCCTACCTCGTGGGCCCCCTGGTGGCCCTCCGATGGCCACCTTCTGCTATATGGAGTCTTTCGATGAGGAAAAAATCATAAGCCATCTTTCCGGACGAGACTCCACCGCCACGAGGCGGAACCTATCTAGGGCTCCGGCGGAGCTGTTCTGCCGGGGACACTTCCCTCCGGGAGGGGGAAATCATCGCCATCGTCATCACCAATGTTCCTCTCATCGGGAGAGGTCAATCTCCATTAACATCTTCACCAGCACCATCTCCTCTCAAAACCCTAGTTCATCTCTTGTATCCAATTCTTGTCTCCAAGTCCGGGATTGGTACCTGTAGGTTGCTAGTAGTGTTAATTACTCCTTGTAGTTGATGCTAGTTGGTTTATTTGGTGGAAGATCATATGTTCAGATCCTTTATGCATATTAATACCCCTCTGATTATGAACATGAATATGCTTTGTGAGTAGTTACGTTTGTTCCTGAGGACATGGGAGAAGTCTTGCTATTAGTAGTCATGTGAATTTGGTATTCGTTCAATATTTTGATGAGATGTATGTTGTCTCTCCTCTAGTGGTGTTATGTGAACGTCGACTACATGACACTTCACCATTATTTGGGCCTAGAGGAAGGCATTGGGAAGTAATAAGTAGATGATGGGTTTCTAGAGTGACAGAAGTTTAAACCCTAGTTTATGCGTTGCTTCGTAAGGGGCTGATTTGGATCCACATGTTTCATGCTATGGTTAGGTTTACCTTAATACTTTTGTTGTAGTTGCGGATTCTTGCAATAGAGGTTAATCATAAGTGGGATGCTTGTCCAAGTAAGGACAGCACCCAAGCACCGGTCCACCCACATACCAAATTATCAAAGTACCGAACGCGAATCATATGAACGTGATGAAAACTAGCTTGACGATATTCCCATGTGTCCTCGGGAGCGCTTTTCTCTATATAAGAGTTTGTCCAGGCTTGTCCTTTGCTACAAAAAGGATTGGGCCACCTTGCTGCACTTTATTTACTTTTGTTACTTGTTGCTCGTTACAAATTATCCTATCACAAAACTATTTGTTACCTATTATTTCAGTGCTTGCAGAGAATACCTTGCTGAAAACCGCTTATCATTTCCTTCTGCTCCATGTTGGGTTCGACACTCTTACTTATCTAAAGGACTACGATAGATCCCCTATACTTGTGGGTCATCAACCAACATGCTCTAAAAGATATAAGTGAAGCACTAGAGCAAAAACTATATAACTCAAAAGATATAAGTGAAGCACATAGAGTATTCTAACAATTTCCGAATCATGAGTGTCTCTCTCAAAAAGGTGTGTGCAGAAAGGATGATTGTGGAAAACTAACAAATAAAGACTCAAATAATACAAGACGCTCCAAGCAAAACACATATCATGTGGTAAATAAAAATATAGCTCCAAGTAAAGTTACCGATAGAAGTAGACGAAAGAGGGGATGCCTTCCGGGGCATCCCAAGCTTTGGCTTTTAGGTGGCCTTAGATTATCTTGGGGGTGACATGGGCATCCCCAATCTTAGGCTCTTGCCACTCCTTGTTCCATACTCCATCAAATCTTTACCCAAAACTTGAAAACTTCACAACACAAAACTTAAAGTAGAAAATCTCGTGAGCTCCGTTAGCGAAAGAAAACAAAATACCACTTCAAGGTACTGTAATGAACTCATTCTTTATTTATATGGTGTTATACCTACTGTATTCCAACTTCTCTATGGTTTATAAACTAATTTACTAGCCATAGATTCATCAAAATAAGCAAATAACACACGCAAAACAGAATCTGTCAAAAACAGAACAGTCTGTAGTAATCTGTAGCTAGCGCAAGATCTGGAACCCCAAAAATTCTAAAATAAATTGCTGAACATGAGTAATTTATCTATTAATCATCTGGAAAAATAATTAACTAAATAGAACTTTCCAAATAAAAATTACAGCACTTCTCGTGAGCGCTAAAGTTTCTGTTTTTTACAGCAAGTTCAACAAGACTTTCCCCAAGTCATCCCAACGGTTCTACTTGGCACAAACACTAATTAAACACAAAAAAACACAACCAAAACAGAGTCTAGATAAATTATTTATTACTAAACAGGAGCAAAAAGCAAGGAATGAAAATAAAATTGGGTTGCCTCCCAACAAACGCTATCGTTTAATGCCCCTAGCTAGGCATAAAAGCGAAGATAGATCTAGGTATTGCCATCTTTGGAAGGCAATCCATAAGTGGCTCTCATAATAGATTCATAAGTTAATTTAATTTTCTTTATAGGGAAGTGTTCCATGCCTTTCCTTAATAGAAATTGGAATCTAATATTCCCTTCCTTCATATCAATAATTGCACCAATCGTTCTAAGGAAAGGTCTACCAAGAATAATAGGACATGAAGGATTGCAATCTATGTCAAGAACAATAAAATCCACGGGCACATAATTCCTATTTGCAACAATAAGAACATCATTAATTCTTCCCATAGTTTTCTTAATAGTGGAATCCGCAAGGTGCAAGTTTGAAGAGCAATCATCGAAATCACGGAAACCTAGCAAATCACACAAAGTCTTTGGAATCGTGGAAACACTAGCACCCAAATCACATAAAGCATAGCATTCATGATCTTTAATCTTAATTTTAATAGTAGGTTCCCACTCATCATAAAGTTTTCTAGGGATAGAAACTTCCAACTCAAGTTTTTCTTCATAAGATTGCATCAAAGCACCAACGATATGTTTGGTAAAGGCTTTATTTTGACTATAAGCATGAGGAGAATTTAGCACGGATTGCAACAAGGAAATACAATCTATCAAAGAGCAATTATCATAATTAAATTCCTTGAAATCCAAAGTAGTGGGTTCATTAATATTTAAAGTTTTGTCTTCTTCAATCCCACTTTTAACAATTTTACCATCAAGATCTAAAGACTCCGGATTTTTGGAACGCCTTATAGGTAAAGGTGGATCATATTCAGTCTCGTCATTATCAAGATTCATATTAAAAAACAAAGATTTAATAGGGGGCACATCAATAACTTTTAGATCTTCATCTTTATTATCATGAAAACTAGAAGAACACACTTTTATAAAGCAATCTTTCTTAGCACGCATCCTAGCGGTTCTTTCTTTGCACTCATCAATGGAAATTCTCATGGCTTTGAGAGACTCATTGATATCATGCTTAGGAGGAATAGATCTAAGTTTCAAAGAATCAACATCAAGAGAAATTCTATCAACGTTCCTAGCCAACTCATCAATCTTAAGCAATTTTTCTTCAATCAAAGCATTGAAATTATTTTGCGAGGTAATAAATTATTTAATATTAGATTCAAAATTAGAGGATATGTTATTAAAATTTCCATAAGAATTATTGTAGGAATTACCATAATTATTAGAGGAATTACTAGGATACGGCCTAGGATTAAAGTTTCCTCTATACGCGTTGTTACCAAAATTATTCCTACCAACAAAATTCACATCCAAAGATTCATTATTATTCTCAATCAAAGTAGACAAAGGCATGTCATTAGGATCAGAAGAAACACTTTTATTAGCAAATAATTTCATAAGTTCATCCATCTTACCACTCAAAACATTAATTTCTTCTATCGCATGCACTTTCTTATTAGTAGATCTTTTAGTGTGCCATTGAGAATAATTAACCATAATATTATCTAGGAGTTTAGTAGCTTCTCCTAAAGTGATTTCCATAAAAGTGCCTCCCGCGGCCGAACCTAAAAGATTTCTAGAAGCAAAATTCAATCCGGCATAATAATTTTGTATAATCATCCACAAATTCAAACCATGTGTAGGGAAATTACGTATCATTAATCTCATCCTCTCCCAAGCTTGTGCAACATGTTCATGATCAAGTTGCTTAAAATTCATAATATCGTTTCTAAGAGAGATGATCTTAGTGGGAGGAAAATACTTAGAGATTAAAGCATCTTTACACTTATTCCACGAATCAATACTATTTTTCGGCAAAGACGAAAACCAAGCTTTAGCACGATCTCTAAGCGAAAAAGGAAATAGCTTCAATTTAACCAATATCATTGTCCACATCTTTCTTCTTTTGCGTATCACACAAATTAACGAAGTTGTTTAGATGGGTAGCGGCATCTTCACTAGGAAGGCCGGAAAACGGATCTTTCATGACAAGATTCAGCAAAGCAGCATTAATTTCACAAGATTCAGCATCGGTAAGAGGAGCAATCGGAGTGCTAATAAAATCATTGTTGTTGGTATTGGTAAAGTCACACATTTGGTATTATCTTGAGCAATCGTGACAAGCAAGCAATCCGACACACAAGCAAACAAGAAACGAGCAAAAAGAGGCGAATAGAGAAAGAGAGGGAGGATGGAGAGAGAGAGGGCGAATAAAACGGCAAGGGTGAAGTGGGGGAGAGGAAAATGAGAGGCAAATGGCAAATAATGTAATGCGGGAGATAATGGTTTGTGATGGGTACTTAGTATGTTGACTTTTGCGTAGACTCCCCGGCAACGGCGCCAGAAATCCTTCTTGCTACCTCTTGAGCACTACGTTGGTTTTCCCTTGAGGAGGAAAGGGTGATACAGTAGAGCAACGTAAGTATTTCCCTCAGTTTTTGAGAACCAAGGTATCAATCCAGTAGGAGGCCACGCACGAGTCCATCGCACCTACACAAACAAATAAACTCCTCGCAACCAACGCGATAAAGGGGTTGTCAATCCCTTCACAGTCACCTACGAGAGTGAGGTCTGATAGATATGATAAGATAATATTTTTGGTATTTTTATGATAAAGAGAAATAAATATGCAAGTAAAATAAATGGCAAAGGAAATGACTAAGTATTGGAAGATTAATATGATGGAAAATAGGCCCGGGGGCCATAGGTTTCACTAGAGGCTTCTCTCGAGAGCATAAGTATTACGGTAGGTGAACAAATTACTGTTGAGCAATTGACAGAATCGAGCATAGTCATGAGAATATCTAGGTATGATCATGTATATAGGCATCACATCCAAAACAAGTAGAACGACTCCTACCTGCATCTACTACTATTACTCCACACATCGACCGCTATCCAGCATGCATCTAGAGTATTAAGTTCAAGAGAACCGAGTAACGCTTTAAGCAAGATGACATGATGTAGAGGGATAAACTCATGCAATATGATATAAACCCCATCTTGTTATCCTCGATGGCAACAATACAATACGTGCCTTGCTGCCCCTACTGTCACTGGGAAAGGACACCGCAAGATTGAACCCAAAGCTAAGCACTTCTCCCATTGCAAGAAATATCAATCTAGTAGGCCAAACCAAACTGATAATTCGAAGTGACTTGCAAAGATAACCAATCATACATAAAAGAATTCAGAGAAGATTCAAATATTGTTCATAGATAAACTTGATCATAAACCCACAATTCATCGATCTCAACAAACACACCACAAAAGAAGATTACATCGAATAGATCTCCACAAGAGAGGGGGAGAACTTTGTATTGAGATCCAAAAAGAGAGAAGAAGCCATCTAGCTAATAACTATGGACCCGTAGGTCTGAAGTAAACTACTCGCACTTCATCGGAGAGGCTATGGTGTTGATGTAGAAGCCCTCCGTGATCGATACCCCCTCCGGCGGAGCTCCGGAAAAGGCCCCTAGATGGGATCTCATGGATACAGAAAGTTACGGCGGTGGAATTAGGGTTTTGGCTCCGTATGATTTGGGTGTACGTAGGTATATATAGGAGGAAGGAGTACATCAGTGGAGCAACGTGGGCCCCACGAGGGTGGAGGGCGCGCCTGGGCGGGTAGGCATGCCCCCCTACCTCGTGCCTTCCTGGTTGATTGCTTGACGTAGGGTCCAAGTCCTCTGGATCATGTTCGTTCCAAAAATCATGTTCCCAAAGGTTTCATTCCGTTTGGACTCTGTTTGATATTCTTTTTCTGCGAAACCCTAAAATAGGCAAGAAAACAGCAATTCTGGGCTGGGCCTCCAGTTAATAGGTTAGTCCCAAAAATAATATAAAAGTGTATAATAAAGCCCAATATGTCCAAAACAGTATATAATATAGCATGGAACAATCAAAAATTATAGATACGTTGGAGACGTATCACAGCGCGAGGGGGGGGAGGAGGTGGTTGGTGGGTAAAGCGCGGGCTGAAATGTCCCCCCACTAACCGCTTCCCGCTTATATGCAGGGCACCACAGCGGCGAGGGGGAAACCCGCGAATACCAGGTTGGGGCCGAGATTTTGCCGCGCCCCTCAAATTTTTTTGCGGGCCGGGGCGGGATGCGGGGTCTGATCGGGCAGGTTTTTCCGCCCGGCCCGCATTTTGGCGGTTATTTTGCGGGTCGGGGCGGGATGCAGTCTGCTAGAGTTGCTCTAAATGTGTGTAAGTCGTTCGCCATGGGTCCTAAAAATATTCCAACTATGTCAAGTAGTTCCTAAATTTTGCGGGTAAAATAGATGTATAGGACCGGCAGTGGACGATTTCAAACTTTTAGGAACTACCTTACACACTTGGAATACTTGTAGAGCCTCTAGTGTATTTTACTCTGTCACTATTATACCTATGGTTGTGTCGTTGTGTGTATGCTTGTTAATGTAGTAATGTGTATGCTTGTTGAAAGTGGTGTTCATATGACTGTGTGTGCTCCTAAACTCACTACTAAAAACAGAGGTTACCACACTCTATGTTTTTCACGTAACCGAACAAAAACACGTTGCATCTGAGGAACAAATATTTGCAACCAAAGGTAGTACTTCTATTTCTGTTCTCATGCAGCCTGGAGCTTTGTGGGCAACCAAATGCACTACAAAACATGGTTTACTGTCTCTATTTGCTCATCTGGACTCAACCGAACCACAGATGCAGGAGGCCCAAAATTCATGCACAGAACCAAACACGCGGCTTATGTTTCTTCCTCCCTCTCATCTAGGATCTAGCTTGTTTTTGTCTTCTTTGCTCGTGGTGTGAGGCTATAAGAGACCAAACTAATAATTAACTGATGCGTGGACATTTATAGTTATGTTATTTCCTTTTCATTTTAATGTAATATTGTGTTTTTTCTGTGCAGAGGATTGCAGATATCGGGTTTCGACGACGCCATTCTATTTTGACACCTTGTGCAAGGCGTTGTGCTGGACGCAGGCGCAAGTCATTGGCACCCGTGTCAAACAACAAACATGCTGGAGATTGGAGGACAACACCAGTTGTGTCTGTCTCTTCTGCAGAAAATAACCTTAATAAAGCAAGAAAAACAAAGGTTTCTAGCTTTCTGCTGAATAAAGCGCCATAGTGCATTTGTGACATGCTTTTCACAATCCTTCAAAGCTTTTCTAATAAATCCTATAGTTTTCTCCATTGTTAGAATTAGAGGAGCTATCGTCTATACTAGAAGGGCTGGGCGCATTTTGCTGCGCCATTGGTATTGTTGGGTTTTCATAAAAATATTACTCTCTGTTTCAAAATAGAAGGCATATTCTTTTTTGAAAAGCCAAACCTCTTTAAGTTTGATCAAATTAGAAGTATATCAAAATCAATAATATCAAATTGGTATCATTACATTCATCATGAAACGGATTTTTATATTTTATTTATTTAGTATTGTGGATGTCGATATTTTGGCTCTGAACTTAGTCAAAGTTAAAAGAAATTTGAGTTTTCAAAAAACTAAATGCACCTTCTATTTTAGAACTGGGGGAATGTTTAGCGAGCAGAGGAGATGATGGCGTGTCTTTTATTTTTATTCATATAAGGCGGTGTTTTGGTCAGCTTTTCACAATTTGATTCTATGTTATCTGCTAATCAAACCATATATATGACAGGAAATTCCTGAGTCGGTTGCTGCATGTACTATATTGGTGCTACAGTGTCACATGACGACCCTTCATTTTTCTAATTGGTGAGAGGGTGAGTGGGATTGATATGTTTTTATAGACCAGTTGTTGCTAATTGATTTGAAAAATCGTTGGCCCGGTCAAAATCGTAAACCAAATCTAGTATTGAATACCTCATTCGAATGGAAGAGCTCTAAAATTAGGGAGCATAGTAAATTAAAATAATTGAATAAGAGAGTGCCAGAGGATATAAAACCCAGCATATCTTCCATTCTGTAGACTAGAATATCTGCCGCACACTCTTTTGTAACTTTCCCTCCTCACCAAAACGGTGTAGGGACCATGTATGTACTTGTACATAACCCCCATTTTTTAAATATATATGCAGTAGGAGCTTCTACTGTTTTGACCCTAAAAAAGACGACCCAATTCTAAATTAGAGACCACAATTGACTGTGAGCTCTTAAAAATTAGGGAGCATAGTATATTAAAAATATAGTTGTCCAAACAAACTTCAGTTTTTCTGAAAACCCCAAGTTTGTATTTCATTTTTCTTAAGAAGAAAAAGGGCATCCAATCTCGCTAATTTTTTTAAAATAATACATTTTTTTTATTAATTTGCACAAATATTACGCTCAAAAAATAATTTTCGAAAATAATACACCGTCTGCCCACAGCCGGCCAAGTGGACCTAGTCGGCCCACAGCAGGCCGACTGAGACCCTATCGGCTAGCTGCTGGCCAATTGGCCTGTCGGCCACCAGTTCAGGTCCAGTCGGCCTAATTGGCCTGCTGTGGGCCGACAGCGACTAATTGGCCAGCTGCGGGCCGACAGGGACTAATTGGCCTGCTGTGGGCTGACCGGTGCATGCCACCATTTTTTTTCCCGAACGCTTCCTGGATTTTTTTATATAAACTATGACGTATTTCGTGCAACCCTTTGCCCGTAATATTTTCCCGCCATATGTTCGCGCCAACTCTTTCCCGCCATATATTCGCGCCAACTCTTTCCCGCCACCCGTTTCCCGCCAATCGTTTCCCGCCATACCGCAGTCGTTCTTTCCTGCCATTTTCTCATCCCTACCTATAAAACCCCCTTCAGACAGAGGAGGATAAACATTCCAGTGTAGTGTAATTGAGATGTCCCATTATCCTTTTGATCGTAGTTTTCACCCTGAGATGAGCAGGACTCTTCTGAGGCTAGCTACCGATTTCAGGATGGACAATAGGATAGTTCCATGGGACGAACTCACCGGTAGTGACACCATAATGAATGAGTTGGCTCACGAATTACGTATGTCTGGGTGGCCTGAAAGGACCTATGAGGAGGTACGTATAGAACTTCTTAGGTTGCATGCAAGGTGGAAGAAGGTAGTGGAGCCAGAGAGTGAAACTTTCAGAAGGACTGCAGAAAAGCATCCATTTTTATGGACTGAGGAGAGCGAGGACGAAGATGATATCTTCATGCCACCGCTTCCGGGTTCTGCATCGTCAAAGAGCAAGAGTTTTGCATCGTCCAAGGGCAAGAGTACTCCATCCTCGAAGGGCAAGAGTTCTGCATCGTCCAAGGGTAAGAGTTCTGCATCCTCGAAGGGCAAGAGTTCTGCATCGACGGAGGATGATGATGATGACTTCATCTAGTTTTTATGATGTATGTTGTAAGTTTAGTCGTATGTACCGTTAATTTAGATGTAGTTCTATCTAGTTGTTTATACTGTCTTGTTGTACGAGCATTATGTTCTATCTAAATATGATGTTGTAGTTCGGATAACAGGGTACTAAAATAGAGTAGGCATATATCTCATACATAAGTACATAGTCATTTGTCTCATACATAGAATAGACATAAGTCTCATACATAAGTAGATGGTCATGTCTCTACTGATAGATGGAAGCGTCAGTGACGACGTCTGGCCTGGCGGGGAGGCGGATCTGGAAGCGGCGACCATCCCAACCTGTTAGGTGGCCTAATGTTATGAGGAGGAATTTCAGACTCTCCCTAGTCATGTTGTGTATCCTGTGTGGGGCCTGATGGAGGAGTCGAATACATGTTCATCCACTGGGTGTGCTGCGACATCTGAGCATGTATGTTCTCCTCGGGATGTTGATCACTCCCCCACGTATCATGTGATGCTGACATAGACGCATGATATCCGTAGGCTCCTGCACGATGGAACGTTTAGTCATGAAGAATGAGGTCGCCTCAATTAATATTGAAAACAATAAAAATGAAGACACTTACCTGCTGGTTGTGACGGCTGCTCTGGCTCAAACACGAAGCTCGACGAGGGACCGTGCTGCTGTGGCTGTGGAGAAAACACGAAGCTCGACGAGGGACCGTGTTGCTGTGGCTGTGGAGAAAACACGAAGCTCGACGTGGGACCATATTGTTGTGGTTGCTGCCACGTTGAACTGCCAGGTTGGTCAGGACGGGGTGGCCTGGTTGTCGGCTGATGTGCTAGACGTGGACGTGGTTGATGTCGGTGCATGGAGTGACGCGGCTGCTGCTGGTGGTGCTAAACAACGTCGGTTCTCCGGGTGCACGTGATAGCCTCGTACACAGTCCATATCTTGTTCTGAATTCGTTCCAAGAAGGGCTGTAGCACTGGACGGTGCTGAAGAAGAGGTCCAGATGACAGTGATCGTCCAAAGGTGGTCACGTCCTGGTAGAGTTCGTGTGTCAAGGTAGCCTGCAAATTTCCATAACGATTAATAATGTATGTCTCTTGCACGTCAAAGTATGTGACAACATTACTTAAAGAAAATATATCTTACCGCGTACTGCCGAGAGCCCTCCAAGCTGGACAACAGAGTCATATGCATCAAAATAAGAACCAAATCTCCTCTCAAGCGCCGCATGCTTAGCCCTCCAAGCCTTGCCATAAGAAATTCTGTACTTGAACCTGGCGAAGACTTTTGTCTGGACTGCCTTCACTTCCATAGCTTTGCCCTGCACTATCTCATCGTAAAACAACCGAGCAATAAGCGTGGATGAAAGGTTGGCATGATCCTGAGGGATGCAGGGAATAAGACAAGTGTGATTAACTAAGTCACTTATCACCCAACTGGTGCCATACTTAGGGAGAAAGTCGTGCACCCTGGCGGGACAATCTGCGTTCTTGCATACTATTGTCAGGAATTTCTGACTGGACACCTGAGCTGTGAAAACCCTTTGCATGGACATTGCCCAGTTAATTATTGCATCTTTCAAGGCTTGCTTGTTCGGATACATAGCACCCGTCGCAATATTGTTCTGGTGATATTGCCAGGCTGAATCATGTCCATCATTCACGGTCATTACAGATGAGAAGTCATGATTCCACGATGCAGGATTCGGGACCTCCTCTGCATTTTCTTCTTCATCTGACTCGTCAGAATCATCGGCATGACCCCTTTCAACATCGGTGTCTTCTTCTTCCATCTGGTCCTGCATGTGCCCATCTACCTCGTCAGCGTCCACCTCGCCATTGTAATCACCATCGGCATTTCCTCCTTCTACCTGACTACTCTGCCCTGGTTCATAACCATAAGCATTTCCTCCTTCTACCTGACTGCTCTGTCCTTGTTCGTAACCATCATCTCCAGCATTTGACATAGATAACTGCCTCCCTACACTGCTATGACCAGGATCGTAGCCACCCTCGCCTTCATGTGCAGTGACCTCCTTCACGACGGGAAGAACTAAAGCAACAGGATTGCATCCCCTTCGTTCACAACCTTGTAACCACCGCACCCATTCGGAGTCTCGCTCTATCGGGCTCAAATAAAAGTAAATTATTGAACTTGACCGTGTCCACAATGCATGAACACCGACGGTGTGTGTTTCAGTATCAAGACCTAAACTTGCCGCAATCCATTCTTTCAACTGACTGACAGACCATGTTTGAGGTGCGCTCATTGGCACATCTATATGAGTAAATTCACTCAGATCTGCTCCCATCTCAGTTGTTTGGACAGTACCAGGACCATAGCAAAATCTGAAGTTCACTACATCAGACATCTCGGCTCACCTATTTTTTTTCAACAACGAAATACAGGTATTAAGCAACAACTTAATATACCCCCACTAAGAAATATTAGATATGTCTATATATTAGCTAGCTATATATTACAGAATATTAACGGAGCAACTAATACAAGTATTAAGCAACAACTTAAAATGCTCACCAAGAACACCTAAATATTTACGTTTACTACCGGAGCAACTCCAATTACTAACACACCTAAATATATTTACATTTACTACCGAAGCAAATAACAATAATCGCACACCGGAACCGGGAAATAAAATGCTCACCACAACCACCTAAATATATTTACGTTACTACCGGAGCAAATAACAATAATTGCACACCGGTACCGGGAAATAAAATGCTCACCACGACTACCTAAATATATTTACATTACTACCGGAGCAAATAACAATAATTGCACGCAACTTCGAAAATAAAAATGTTTGTTGAAATATACCCTTGTAGCGTGCGTGCGAACGACGAACGGCGGCCTTCAATCACCGGAACTGGAGCCGGAAACTCCACCAAACTACCGGAGCTTCACCTCCACCACACTGCCCCAGCTTCACCACCACCACCTCCACCTCCACCACCGCCACAACCTCCACCAATGTGCTGAAAAAATGCTTCAACAAAATGCTCACCATGACCACCACAAGCTACCCCATCAGTAGATCGAGGTCTCTTTTGGCTACCCTAACTATGTAGAACCCATTCACGGTGCCAAATCCGCGAAAAAACGGGTCATTTTGGTGTATTAATTGGAGCTAGTTCGTGTAAGAGAGAGGAGGAAGGAAGAATAGAGAGAAGCTTGCGGTGGGAGAAAGGGATAGAAGAAGGAGAGGAGAAAGAGACGTGTGCTGCAGGGCCGGCTCCCTGTCGGCCAGCAGCTGGCCGATCGGTCGGCAGCTGGCTGACTGGGTCGCCCGCGCCGACAGCCAGCGCCCGACGTGGCCTGGCCAATAGTCGGCCTCCGCGTGGCCGAGAAGCCACCTGTCGGCTCGCAGTTGGCCGATAAGACCCAGTCAGCCTGCTGTGGGCCGACTAGGACCAGTCGGCCAGCTGCTGGCCGACGGTGTATTATTTTTGAAAATAATTTTGTGGGCGTAATATTTGTGCAAATTACTAAAAAAATGTATTATTTTAAAAAAATTAGCTCCAATCTCTCTCTCTCTGTCTATATATATATATATATATATATATATATATATATATATATATGTGTGTGTATATATATATATAGGAAAATGGGTTAGTACTTCGAGGAGTACGTACTTCGTCAATCCTATATATATATTCCCTCCCTCCCTCTCTCTCCCTCTCTATCTATCAACATTTTTCACCACCCCGAAAGTGCATATGTTGAATTTCTTAAACTAAAAACAAAGATCATTTAGTCTTTATTTTTACACGCTCACATTTATTTTTAAAAGGCACACGAGTAAATTCGCATATCCATATGTTTTGGGGAAGGGAGACAGCTTTGCTTCAGTTGCTGCAAGAATTAGACCATTTCTATTGAAAATGCTCTTAGTTATTGTGGCCTATTAGACCGGCGTCAACACATGTGTTGTTTTTACTAATACGTATCGTTCAGCGAAAAACCTTAGCCTCTGCAATCCAAGAGAGCCTAGGTCATTTATTTTCTCTAGCCGGTAGCCGGGTGCCAACGCGAACGGCAGCAGTCACCAACGTATGAAAGCTTTCTTTGTGAGGCGGCCGCCGAATACTCTAACGCGATGACGTGACCGTCCGGGGATAAATGCTAGTGTGGCCACCCATGCATCCATTCTGACTACCTCCATTTAGCGTAGTAGTATCTCAAAGATACATAGGTATGGCTATTGAATATGAACATATCATTATTTATCAAGAGCATGCTATATATAGACATATGGACACAACATCGCACCGTGCTATCGGTGTTTATATTCCCTTGAGGTTCGGCAATAAAGAAACTTATCACTCCATCCATGGATGTCCGGCTTGTTGTTCTCCGTTTCCTCCTCCTAGTACTTGTGCTACATCCAAATCCTGCTGCCATGGCCGGTCTCCCCCCCCCCCCCCCCCCCCCCCCCCCCCCTCCCCTCTCTCTCTCTCTCCCACCCTCTCTCATTTTTTTAGGTTTGTTAACTTGATGCAGAAAAGATTGTTCTTATGTTTTTGTTAGCTTCGTGGATATGCTCGTGTAGTGAGACCTTGACAGACTGAATACTAACGCGTGGATGTCCGTGATTGTTTATTTCTGTGCAGAGAATTGCGGGAAAGGAGCTTATAGGCAGCCATTTTGTTTCGACGCTTGGTGCAAAGGGCTTTGCTGGACGAAGGCGGCTCTCATCGAGGGCGGCCATGTCAAAGATGCCTGGTGTTACAAAACACCATTGGATGCCATTTGTGTTTGTTTGTTCTGCAGCAAATGATTAATTAATCTCAACAACAAAAATAAAGGGTTTCCGCTAAATGAAGTACTTGCTGCTTTTTCTCTCTGAAAATGAGAATCAGCCACCCAAACTGATGCGCATAGTCATATACGTATTATTAATTCTTCAACAATCTCAACCGATGACCAAGTACAACTCAATACCGATGCCGAATAAATGAGCTTAAAAAAACCAACAACATCTACAAAAGGATCTTCCTCACAACAATGTCTCCACAAACTTAGCACGGACCCTATAATGTTTGACAAAGCAAAAACGCTACTCATAAACAAAGCTTTCAGGGAAGGATCACCACACCATGTCGATGTTAATGGGTCCAATCAAATATTACACTTAGAATTTTCATCCTCGGACTCAATATTCGAGACAACACCTTCAATAAAGGCACAACGCACGCATGTGACAAAGCCGAATCAAGCTGAAGAGACGAGAACATGGATTTCAACCCAAAGTATGCCCATATTTGTGGTTGAAGCCAAGCTAGATCCTGCCGATGTCGAACCCTGGATACAACCCTTCGGCTCTTGGAAAAGACATCTGGAGCAGGTCAAGGGCCTCGTTGCCCCGCTTTCGGACACTGCTGCACTGCCTTCGGTCCCTGTCGATATG
The DNA here is from genome assembly GCF_056163025.1 of Triticum urartu. Taxonomy (NCBI): domain Eukaryota; kingdom Viridiplantae; phylum Streptophyta; class Magnoliopsida; order Poales; family Poaceae; genus Triticum; species Triticum urartu. Next base: position 642,470,949 of record NC_141877.1, on the reverse strand, counting down.
GTTTATTTCCCATGCACTGTAGCATTGTCCATAATTAGTTCTTATAGATTTTTTATGCTTAACACTAACAATAGTACTCACATCTTAATTATGTACTTTTTAAAATTTCTACACTTTTAATCATACAATCTAAAAGAGCATCAAGTCATCAATTTCCTTTTGATGTAGGTGCAAAATTCTCCAGATATTAATGGCGTGCTTGTGTATTAACAACAATATCAATACATACATGATGGATTAATTATATTGATGGCCAGGAACGGGGAGATGCTAACCCGCCACCAGGGTGGCCATCCATCCATTCTCAGGGTACCGTCCAGCGTATCTCAAATCCCAAAGACATATAGTAAGCATTCATCGCATCTTAAAGATAGATACAATCATTCCGAATAAAAATGTTTATCAAGAGCATGCAAAGACTCTCTATATAGGTAGGATATTAATTCACTATAAAAAGGCAGGATGTTAATTGCATGTAGTGATGTAGATATATGGTGAAATATAATTAGACGTTGATATTTGATAGAAATTAATTGCATGATGCTATTTGAAAATATATTAATTGCCCATCAGATTTTATGTGATGACGTTGACTTGTTTATAACCGGTGACAGATATATATATGCATATAATTTTCTTGGAGATACTATTGGTGGCGTCTCCCTTAGGTTTGATAAGAAAGAAACTATCACTTCCATCACCATGGATGCCCGACATATGGTTCTCTGTTTCCTCCTTGTACTTAACGGAAATCCTACTGCCGTTGCCGGTTCGTCTCTCTCTCTCTCTCTCTCTCTCTCTCTCTCTCTCTCTCTCTCTCTCTCTCTCTCTCTCTCTCTCACTCACTCACTTGTTTTTCGCTTCTTTGCACGGCGTTATACACGAGAGACTGAAGCAAATAACTAAGGCAACATGTGTACCCTGCTAAAAAAACTAATGCATGTGTTGTTTTAGTATGGTTTTTGATGTGATTTTATTATTATTAGTCATTTTGTGTCGTCTTGTATTTCCATTATAATTATAGGATCTAAGATGCTCTTCAGCTGTGTTTTTCTTTAAAAAAACCTAGCTCGGTAAGTACGAATCACAAAATATAAACCGCAAACCCACTAAGATTTGGGAAAATTATACTTAATCCTGATAATTATTACTACCATCCAACCAGTGTACTCCCTCAATTCATTTATACTAGTTGACCCGTTGCGCCAAATGGCGCAGAGACCCGCTAAAGCCATGTTGTCGATGAAAATAGTTTCATTTGCAAGTACCATGTGTTAAATCATGATATATTGAAAATATGTTTATCACGTTGTTGAATCTGAGTTTGGAAAAAGAAAATATGTGTATAACATGTACAGACCAACTAAGGAAGCATTGTTTTTCACCTGAAAAAAAAGAAGAACAAGAAGCATTGTTTTAGTTTGAAAATATGGTCTTCATGATGAGAAACCTAAGTTTAAAAAACATATTTGTATAAGATGTATAGACCAGCTATGGATGTGTTCTTTTACCAGTGCTTGCACCAAACTTTAATTTTTCATATGCACGAAGAAACAAAAAAACTCTTTGTGTTGTGCATATGGAGGCATAGGTATTTGAATTGCCCATATGTTACCAGGCCCAACCCACGAAAAACAATGTGTGTGGCCCGTCAGGAGTAGAATAAGAAGCGGCAGGGACTGCATCCACCGAGCCTGTTCATCCCCTTTTCTTCCTCGGTTCCCCAGCTGGGCGAGAGAAGCGTTTCCAGAGAGGCATACTCAACTGGTGAGATTTCTTCTTCCTTTGATTTCGGGTTTCTCTGCATGCATGGATTTAGTTCTCATTTATCCAGCTCTTGCATTTTTTCCCTCTTTCTGTGGTGATTTTTACTCCTCCTGTGTCCTTTTTTAGGCATGGTAGATCATGTGTTGTAATTTTTTCTATTTAGGGATGTTGTATAGGATGCAAATAAACCCTTGTAGTTATTCCAATGGTTATTGGTGTATAGGATGATTAGGTTGCGATTCGATCTTTCTTTTTCAGCCACATTTCCATGGATATATGTTGTGCCAGATTTATACGTTAATGTGTCTTCATTAGACTGTTTTGATTCAAAATCCATGATCCCGTAGGTTTGTCCCACGGCTGAGCATGATGGGATCTCCTGTGGATATTAGTTCTGATGAAAGGGCTGACAGTAGCTCCGACGAACGTCCGGACAACATCTCAGATGAAAGTGCTGATAGCTCCGCATACACGAACTCTGATGAAGGGGTGTAATTGAGATCTGATGAAGGCAGGTACACCAGCTCTGATGAAGGCGCGTACACGAACTCTGCTGAAGGTAAATTTATACATATGGCTCTGAGCTAGATAGTTTCTATCCTGGGAGCCTTTGGTATGTATGTCAATATAAAGTTAGGCTCATCTGGATTGATTATCTTGAAAGTTTAGTATGTGTCACGATGAGTATTGAAGTTTACTATGTGTCTCTGATGGAGGCATCGACGGTACCATATGTTGCTTGAAATAGGCGAACATCACTGTCGTCAATAGAAGAAGAATGTGTGCTGACACATTAAGTTAGGTCTATTCTTGTTCATTCAATGTAGTGGGTGAGCCCAATTCTAATCTAAAGCCTGGGATCATATGTAGCCAAAGACATGTGAATATGATCATCAACAAAAGAAGTTGACCTTGTACCAGCATAAATAAATTGATTTTGTACGTTCAGTATCTCTATTGCTGTATTTGTTCAGTTATGCTAAAAAGATTCAGCCTTGAGCATTTTTTGTTTTTATAGTTTTCATAAATGTGCAACTTAATTTTGGATCATAGATGACTCGTTGCGCCAAATGGCGCAGAGTCCCATTTAAAAACCTGTACGCGTTGAAAATATTTGCAATTTTCAGTAACTTTATTTGTGAGCAAGCACAAAACCATGGCAAGCCTTAAGTATTTGAAAATATTTGACTCTGTTAGTATAAGTAGGTTGTAGCAACTACTTCGAGTAACAATTCAAACCATTTTAGGTGAAAAATGAAGGGCAATTTATCTTTGAATACATATATTTAAGCATGCATATTTCGTTATCTTATTGGAGTAACTTAGAGCCATGTTAGCTGTGACTTCAAAAGGTTTCACCACTCCAAAATCTATCTGAATCCATCGCAGTAGATTTTGCATAAGCTTCTACCTTTTTTTTTGAGATGGCATAAGCTTCTACCTAATCATCCTAACAACTTCACCTGAGTTGAAATGACCAATCAAACATCTTAAGATCTTTTCAACAACTCACAAAGACAAAAAATGATAGCGGGACACATGGCATGTATACATGTCTTTCCAAAGAATCCTGGAACACCTCTGCTCACATGATTTCGCAATGGTAAAGTCCACGAGTCTTCATTCAAAATTGTCGAGGACCAAACAATGTGGCCACTCCTGATGACCGCATACGTCAACCAGGCCCTCCTGAGCCACATATTTGTTCTTCACAAATGGCATTGAGGTAACATGTCGTTTAATCACATTTGTATATAGGAACACATGTGCATAGTCATATAATGGAGGTTGGCAAATGATAGCTAAAATAGGAAAGGGGCACGTGTATATCTATATCATGAGAATGTAAACCAAATGAATTACTAAGATAGACAAAACAAATAGCAGTCTGTAACACCAGTACATGGAGTAATGGAAAATCAGTTTGGCAAATTGTTCGACTAAACAAATGGCAGTCTATAACACCAATGTATAGAGCAACAAAAACATCAATTTGGCAGCAATGTTCGGTGATGAATAAGGGGAACATGGCAATATTATATGTGTGTGCATAGCCTAGGTAAATCACCCAAACAATGGGAGCATGACAATAATACATAGGTAAAAATAAACTTGCGAAGGAAGATCATCGGTTCTCTTCGGAAATGAAAGGTTCAAACCTCACAACCAGCTAAAATAGCAATCCTTTCTACAGAGGAAATGCTACATATACTTCTCTAGCGGTTGTATATAAGAGCACCACTTCCGCCATCTACTATATTGGAAGCAAAGTGAAGTGGTCTCACTCGTAATAGGCATACCGGAGTTCATGCCCAGGAAGAGAGCCTACACATTCTCTTTGTACATAGCTTTAGTTTCATTTTCAAATGTTTGGATAAGGTTCCAAGATAAATGAAGGATCAGCTATATCTCCTGATTGTCACTATAAAATGATGCAACATGGAGAAGATGCTGGTAACTATTTTGAGGTTTCAAGAAACAAAAACTCTAAAACAAAATGATCTAAAAAGAATCAGGGGAATAATGTGATAATTCATAGGCCAACAACAATATTTATTTGTCTCTCAAATAATTGGCATGCAAGGAGGAAAATAGTAGTCCTTGCCTCATTGGAAACATTGCAGAGATGTGACTCGGAAAATAAGAAACAGATAAAAAACAGAAACATTAATGTCCGGCAAATTCCAGTGCCTGATGAACTGTATACAGCATAATATTTCAAATGTATATGTAAGGCTGATCAAATTTCACCAAAGAAGCATTGGGTCATCCAGAAAATGTGAGCTACCATCTTATTTTGCAAAACCGTACCAAGTTCCAATTCTTACAAATATAGAGGTAACCCAACTTTCACATGCTTAGACTCTTTGACAGCCATGCAACTACATGGCAATTTCTGGTGTGTCGTCAGACCTGTGACACGGGAGTAAAGAGGTAAAGAGAAAGGAGCACTTACCAGAGATTTATCATGGGCTGACTATTGCTGCTACCATAGGATTATTTGGCCCCACCTTTGCAGCTATCTCATCTCACGCTGTTCGTTGACACTGCATATAGTTCAATGGACAGGAACTGTAAAAAAAGAGGTCTAGCTGAAAACTGCATATAGTTCAATGAGTAGTAACTGTAAAAAGAAGCTAACTAATCCGAGATGTCCTTTGTCTTCTGAAAACAAAAATGGGGAAAGTTTCGAGACATGAAACATCGGTTTTGGAAAAGCAATCTGCCGGCATCCTTTCATGTTCAACCCGCAGAAATGATATTAGACAGAGGTCTCGTACTTGATGAATTCACAACTGGTTGAATTCTGTAGATTTGGTCTTCACGATGATAAAAAATAAAGGGAAAATCTATAGACTGTTGTCACAAATCCAGGATAATGTTATCAAGGTTCAGAAAAAGCAAATCATCATATAGTCCACTAAAATGCAGTTATAAAAATACTTTAGAATTACTACGACTTGTGTGCTTTAGTGTGCTTGTTCGCCTTTCCCGTAGAGTGTTTCTTTATTCAGCTAGTTGATGGACTATTTTTGCAAATTTATTGTACATACTTTACTCATATAAAAAATAAGATACTACATGGTTATTTTCTATTAGTTCGTGTCACAACTCATGACAACATTACTGAGGATATATATACTAAAAACCTATAAAGTTTCTAGCTAAGTCGTCAAATGGCTAATCTACATGGACTGGAAACGGAATCACGCTTGATGCTCAGTCCTCAATAATGACTCATATATGTAGGTAAGACCAGACTATCTCGGTCCTTATTTACAAGATCAAATCTCACAATTTATGCTGAGTACAACCTGCTATAAATATAGCATAAGGGGCACATACCCTGAATATATGAGCTATTTGTGATTGCCCAGTCCCTTGCTTTAAGACCATTTTATATAAATTCATGGTAAACCTCAAGATTGGTCAAGCCCAGTTTAGTTACAAATGCAATGCACTTCCCACAAATACGGCTTAAAAATGTCAATCTAGCACTAATGATCTGGACTGGGTATTAGAGATAAATTATATGAGTATAAGTTATCTAGAGCAGAAATTCAGTATAGATACTTCTCTGCTGAGTGGACGCAAGGACGAGCAAAGACAAAATTGAACGGTGTTGAGAAGTTGAACAGCTGGGCCACCAGTCTGCCACAGTTCTTGGGCTCAACAGCTTAGTCAAAGGTGACGACAGGAGCAGAACAATCCTAGTAGATATCAATTTTCATAAACTCATGCTTCTAAGTAGATCAATCCAAATCATGTGCATACATGACAAATAGCAAAGCAAGTATAAAGTAAGAAAATAAGATCCAAAGTAGACCAATGCATACTGATTGGCAACAATACTCACAGTTAGTACCATGCATAGTGCATAATGCACCCAGATAATAAAGAAGAGACCAAATCTCTATGAACTTTTTATACTGACAAAAGCAGAGTTGAATGCTCAATTAAAAACCTTTGTAACCTAAAGAGCACTGGTGGTGAATCAAACCTAACATTGACGTTGTTGTGAATTATCATCTAAATCTTGCTAACTCAGAAGGGAATAACATTAAGTATGATGCAGACATGTATGAAAGCAAATTTAATCCATATATCGAACAACTTTGCATAGCACATTGACCAATCAAAGAGTGTTAAGTACCTGAAGAAGGGAAGATTCCGAATCAAATCAATTCCCTTACTATCAATCGCACTTGCTGCAATTTTTTCTGAGTACTTCATCTCGCTACGTTGGACGATGCAGCTTCACTGAAATTGACAGAGAGCGGATAGAAATCAGGTGGCCAAAATATGTACAGGAGATCGAAACCTAGGGAATAAGAGAAAGTATGTAGATGCAAATCTGAACCACCTCAAGGTCTTTCTCCTGCTGCTCCGGTGGGCAACCCTCCCTCAACCGTTGACCCCGCCCGTATTCGACGCTCCACCAACCCCTGCTGCTTCTTCTAGAGGCGCAAGATTCGCCATGGCCTTCTTTCCCGGCCCAGACGAGGGAGGTTCGTGCGACGGTGGCTGACAAGGGAGTGAGGATGGAGGAGGAGGGAGTGGACCGGCAGCTGTGATGCCAAGGACGGAGGAAGCACGAAGCAGGGATGGAGGCAGAGGCAGCGCCTCCTATGGCGCAGAGGAGGTGAGGACGCGGTGGCGCGACGAGTCGACCAGCCAACCGCCGCGGGGAGGAGGATGGTGTGCGAGGCATCCCCCTTCTCCTTCCCCCCTGCTTCTTGTCCTCCTCGCCAGCCACCTCCTTCGCCCTGTCGTCCGCATCCTCCCCCTCCACTCCTCCGCGAAAACCCCGCTGCCCTGCTCTCGCACGACGGCGACCTGCGCCCAATCTGGAACCATGGCGGCATGGAAGAGGAGAAGAGGAGGTGAGCGAAGAGGCAAGGCCGTCGGCGTAGGGGAAAGGAGAGGAGGCGGCTGCTGTGGGGATCGGGGAAAAGGGGCTAGGGTTCAGCTGGTGTGGGACGAGGGGATTGGGCAAGGACGTCAATGCGGCTCGTGAGGAGTGATTGGGCAAAAATCTCCCGCACATGCGCGGGGCTGACCCAGCCAATGCGAGCTGGAGGGCGAGCCCACCCGTCATTGGACACGAAAAACAACTGTGAGGTGAAAAAGTTTTGACCGTAAAGAAAATATCCAACGATCCAGACGCACCAAAAGCCAGATCGGACGGCCACAAAGGGCTGCGCGCGAGGGAGCCCTCTGGAGGCGAGTTGGCTAGCCTCATTATATGTTTAAACAAACTAGATTACGATTGCGCGCGTTGCTGCGCCCGTATATTTTTAAATTTTTTAGAATATTGTGTAAACATTTGAAAATATATATATCAAAAAAACAAAGTTACATAAAAGATAATTTAATCATTCACATAATGGGAGACTTTCTGCCTCGTTATACTGTTTCTTAATTTATATATATGAGATAGGCATCCCAACCTCACCAACTGAGAGACACAAAAACAAAGAAATTGACTATATCAACGCCATCTCCAAAGAAGCATACATATAGGATTAACGAATCATCCACCGTTTATTCGCAGATAATCTATATACGGATACTTCTTACCATGCCTGACTTAACCCCAAAAGGCTAGGAATGTCCGCATGTGCAGCACACATTAACCTCAAAATTTTCCATAGTGATCAAGAATATCACAATTTAGCTCAACGGGTGGGTATAGAAGTTTTTCCCAGGACAAATAAGTAATAGGCTTGTATCCAAAAAAAAGTTTAGAGACTAAAGCACGAGCAATGCTCACGGGGGGTGGGATGGACGCACCTTTTGGGCTAGAATCATGTTTCAAACTTCATCAGTTGGGTTAAACGCACGCAACCGCCGGCCCAATAAGCACACGTGGCCCGAACAATCATAGCCGGCCTAGATAGCTCCACCGAGCAGCGGCCCAAGAGAAACATCAGGACATCCAAGATCGACCTGATCGGACAGTTAGTGATGGCAAACGCCGTGGAGGCTCGTAGCTCGTTCCGTTATACTGTTTTTCAATAAAGTGTATTTGTTTTTTGATAAAATTCCAGAATGTAAGATGCATTTCTTCTAATTCTTCATAATTTTCTTGTTAGCCCTCCAGAAAAAAAGGAAAGTATCTCTCTCCTAATTGTCTGTATCCTCTCTGTTGATTGCATGTATGTCTTACTTTCCCGGACTAACTGATTTACTTGCCACTAACCAACAAATTCGCCAAGGGTAATTTGGTCCTAACATGTCTATAATTATGTGTCTTGGTCACCGTGCCAAAAATAATACACACATAAAGAAATGGAGGGAGTATTTGACATGCTCTCCATCCATTCCATCCCCGGTGTTTCTGAGAAACCATCACATCATATACTACTACATGGACGCCAGACATGCTACCTTGGGCGTGTTTGGTTGCCTACATCATCTCTAGCAATCTGGGAAGGTAATTTTGGTCGTTTGGTTAGATGCGTGTGCGGTTAGGCTTGCATAGCACACTACTCAAAGCAGCCTAGAGCCCGGCTTTGGAGTAATGGCCGAATCAACCGTTTCTAGCGAGTCGGGCACGAGCGAGCGCAAGGAGGCCACGTGGCTGCACACGCGGGGACGAGAGGGAGAGGGTGCATAGTTTCTCAAAACCACCCCATAAATCTCCTCATCCCTCTCTCACCGCCCACTCTCCCCTGTCTATGCCACCACTCCCTCACAGGTAGCTTTGTGATTATCGACGGTGGGAAGATCTGCACGGCGACCACCGGCGGCGACCTTCCGCATGGTGATACGTCTCCAACGTATCTATAATTTTTGATTGCTCCATGCTATATTATCTACTGTTTTGGGCATTATTGGGCTTTATTATCCACTTTTATATTACTTTCGGGACTAACCTATTAACCGGAGGCCCAGCCCAGATTTGCTGTTTTATGCCTATTTCAGTGTTTTGAAGAAAAGGAATATCAAACGGAGTCGAAACGGAACGAAATCAACTAGAGAAGTTATTTTTGGAACGAAAGCCACCCGATGGACTTGGACCCCACGTCAAGGAAGGAAGGAGGAGCTCACGAGGGTAGGGGCGCACCCACCCCCCTAGGGCGCGCCCCCTGCCTCGTGGGGCCCTCGTGGCTCCCCTGGCATGCTTCTTCTGCCTATATAACTCCATATACCCTAAAACTTCCAGAACGGACAATAGATCGGGAGTTCCGCTGCCAGAAGCCTCCGTAGCCACCGAAAGCCAATCTAGACCCGTTCCGGCACCCTGCCGGAGGGGGCAATCCTTCCCCGGTGGCCATCTTCATCATCCCGGTGCTCTCCATGACGAGGAGGGAGTAGTTCTCCCTCGGGGCTGAGGGTATGTACCAGTAGCTATGTGTTTGATCTCTCTCTCTCTCTCTCGTGTTCTTGATTTGGCACGATCTTGATGTATCGCGAGCTTTGCTATTGTAGTTGGATCTTATGTTTCTCCTCCCCCTCTTCTCTCTTGTAATGAATTGAGTTTCCCCTTTGAAGTAATCTTATCGGATTGAGTCTTTAAAGATTTGAGAACACTTGATGTATGTCTTGCCGTGGATATCTGTGGTGACAATGGGATACCACGTGCCACTTGTTGTATGTTTTAGTGACCAACTTGCGGGTTCCGCCCATGAACCTATGCATAGGGGTTGGCACACGTTTCCGTCGTGATTCTCTGGTAGAAACTTTGGGGCACTCTTTGAGGTCCTTTGTGTTGGTTGAATAGAATCTGAGATTGTGTGACGCATATCGTATAATCATACCCACGGATATTTGAGGTGACATTGGAGTATCTAGGTGACATTAGGGTTTTGGTTGATTTGTGTCTTAAGGTGTTATTCTAGTACGAACTCTAGGGCTGTTTGTGACAATTATCGGAATAGCCCAGCGGATTGATTGGAAAGAATAACTTTGAGGTGGTTCCGTACCCTACCATAATCTCTTCGTTCGTTCTCCGCTATTAGTGACTTTGGAGTGACTCTTTGTTGCATGTTGAGGGATAGTTATGTGATCCAATTATGTTAGTATTGTTGAGGGAACTTACACTAGTGAAAGTATGAACCCTAGGCCTTGTTTCCTAGCATTGCAATACCATTTACACTCACTTTTATCATTAGTTACCTTGCTGTTTTTATATTTTCAGATTACAAATACCTTTATCTATTATCCATATACCACTTGTATCACCATCTCTTTGCCGAACTAGTGCACCTATACAATTTACCATTGTATTGGGTGTGTTGGGGACACAAGAGACTCTTTGTTATTTGGTTGCAGGGTTGCTTGAGAGAGACCATCTTCATCCTATGCCTCCTACGGATTGATAAACCTTAGGTCATCCACTTGAGGGAAATTTGCTACTGTCCTACAAACCTCTGCACTTGGAGGCCCAACAACGTCTACAAGAAGAAGGTTGTGTAGTAGACATCAAGCTCTTTTCTGGCGCCGTTGCCGGGGAGGTTAGCGCTTGAAGGTATATCTTTAGATCTTGCAATCGAGTCTTTTAGTTTCTTGTTTTATCACTAGTTTAGTTTATAAAAGAAAACTATAAAAAATGGAATTGAGTTTGTCTCATACGCTTCACCTTTTTAATATTTTTCATAAGTATGATGGAAAGGAAAATTGTGCTCAAATGCTAGAAGAAGAATTACATAGAATGCTTGGCATAAAATATGTGAATGATGAGCATGATTGCAATGTTGTTAGTACGAATTCTTTGAATATCCATGACACTAATGATGATTGCACTAGTTATGATGAAAATGTCTCCTATAAACATGTCAATTTTTGTGGAGTGCATTGGGTTTGTAAGTACACACCAAATAGGGAAGATAGATAGTGCATGAGGCATAAGTACTTAGAAACTAAATTGTTGCAAGAAAGGCTAGATGATTGTGCTGAAAATTTAAATTTTCTTGGCCGTACTTGTGGACTTTGCAATGAAAGTGGTCATTTAGTTATCCGATGCAAATTGTTTCATGATCTAATCGTGTCTAAAAATTGTGATGACTTGATTTCCCTTGCACACTATAATGAACTTAGTTTGCTTATGGGCTATGAAGAAATGAAATGTATAACTAACTATCTTCCGGAATTTGCCCGTTATAAACTTCTTGGTTTTGATCTAGAGGAAATTTATATGTATTGTGCGGTGAATTGTATTGAAAATCCTTATATTGCCAACTACATAAAGAAAAGAAAAGAAATAGAAGACAAAGAGAATACTAATGAAAGGGAAGAGGCTTCCCTATACCCTCCTATTATTTCTTATGATGAATCAGGTAACGAGGAGGAGCCTCCTATTCGACCAATCTCATTAATGAGGAGCTCCAAAAAGAGGATTGAACCCACACATGATGTGGTGAAGAAGAAGAAAAGAAAAAGGAAGAGAGGTAAAAAGGTATCTCTCCCAAATAAAGTTGCTCCTATTATTGTTGTGCCTCATGAAAATGAAGATGATACACTTGATGATGATCTCATTATGCCTATTGCTTGTTGTGATGATTATGATTGGGAAGATAATGATACTTCTTATGATCTTGAAAATCTTTTTGGCACTTGCTTGGAAGAATATAATAATTGCTATACTATCGGTGCTATCTATACTATTAATGATGAGAGTGATTATGCTTATGATATGAAAAGGCCCAAGCTTGGGGAAGCTATGTTTGATGAGGATGACATATTTGAGAATATATTTTCTGCAATTAATGTTTGTCCCAAGCTTGGGGAAGCTATGATTAATGAAGATGATATTTTTAGTCTCCCAAGTTTTGATATGCAAGTTTATAATGATGATGGCATGCCCCCTACTTATGATGATTATTGTGATGATACTTATGCTATAAAAAGTAGTGATTATATTTATAAAACTTGTCATGATTATGATTACCCCTTATCTGAACCTTACTCTTTTAACATGGAAACAATTTATAGTATTCGAGTTTCCTATGATACTCCCATTATTCATGAGAAGAATTTTGCTTGTGTGGAGAGTAATAAAATTTCTATGCTTGTAGATTATGAAAAGAATGCTTTAGGTGCTGGTTATATTGTTGAATTCATTCATGATGCTACTGAAAATTATTATGAGGGAGGAACATATGCTTGTAGGAATTGTAATAATATCAAGTTTCCTCTCTATGTGCTTAAAGTTTTGAAGTTATGCTTGTTTTACCTTCCTATGCAAGTTGATTATTGTTCCCATAAGTTGTTTGCTCACAAAATCCCTATGCATAGGAAGTATGTTAGGCTTAAATGTGCTAGTCATATTCTTCATGATTCTCTCTTTATGTTTCAATTCTTATCTTTTATGTGAGCATCATTGAAATCATCATGTCTAGCTAGGGCCATTAAACGATAGCGCTTGTTGGGAGGCAACCCAATTTTATTTTTGTTCCTTGCTTCTTGTTCTTGTTTAATAATAAATAATCCATCTAGCCTCTTCTTAGATGTGGTTTTATGCTTTTAGTTACTGTTTGTGCCAAGTAGAACCTTTGGAAAGACTTGGGGAAAGTCTTGTTGATCTTGCTGTAAAAAACAGAAACTTTAGCGCTCACGAGAATTGCTGCCATTTTTATTTGGAAAGTGATATTTAGTTAATTCGTTTTTAAGATGATTAATAGATAAATTCCTCAGGTCAAGCAATTTATTTGAGAATTTTATGAGTTCCAGAAGTATACGTTTGATCCATATTACTACAGACTGTTCTGGTTTTGACAGATTCTGTTTTTCATGTGTTGTTTACTTATTTTGATGAATCTATGGCTAGTAAAATAGTTTATAAACCATAGAGAAGTTGGAATACAGTAGATATTACACCAATATGAATTTAGAATGAGTTCATTACAGTACCTTATGATGGTGATTTATTTTCTTATACTAACGGAGCTTACGAGTTTTCTGTTAAGTTTTGTGTTGTGAAGTTTTCAAGTTTTGGGTAAGGATTCGATGGACTATGGAGTAAGGAGTGGCAAGAGCCTAAGCTTGGGGATGCCCAAGGCACCCCAAGGTAATATTCAAGGATAGCCAAGAGCCTAAGCTTGGGGATGCCCCGGAATGCATCCCCTCGTTCGTCTTCGTTCATCGGCAACTTTACTTGGAGCTATATTTTTATTCACCACATGATATGTGTTTTGCTTGGAGCGTCAATTTATTTTGTTAAGATTTGCTTGCTTTTATTTATAACAATGTTTGGCATCTTTCATTTCAATAAAAGTGGCATTGATAGCCTTTAATATGCCAATTTTAGAAGTCCACATGTTGCTGTTTGAAAACAGAAAGTTTACCGCTGTTGCAATAATTCCCTAGAAAATTCAGAATGTGATAAAATGTTGAAACCTTTTGCATATTAAGCTCTGATAAATTTACTACAGTGGGAATTTCCTTTAATAATTTTTGGAGCTAAGGAAGTATGGATGTTGCTGCATTCTTTACAGACTGTCCTGTTTAGGCAGATTGCTGTTATGTTTGCATTGTTTGCGTATGTTTGCTTCTTTAATGACTCTATTTGAGGATATGAATATTAAATATGCAGAGGCATTTAGTATGCAATGTTGAATAATAATTTTAGTGATTTGCTACAGTAGAGTATTATAAGGTTTTTGCAATGGTTTATACTAACTTATCTCATGAGTCCTTGTTGAGTTTTGTGTGGATGAAGATTTTGACATTTAGGGAGACCGTGATATGAGAGGAATTAAGGAGACACAAAAGCTCAAGCTTGGGGATGCCCAAGGCATCCCAAGATAATATTTCAAGAAGTATCAAGCATCTAAGCTTGGGGATGCCCCGGTTGGCATCCCACCTTTCTTCTTCAACAACTATCGGTTAGTTTCGGTTGATCCTAAGTTTGTGCTTCTTCACATGATGTTTGTCATTCTTAGAATTTTATTTCATTATGTTTTGCTTGCTGTTTGAATAAAATACCAAGATCTGAAAATCTTAAATGTTAGATAGTCTTCACATAGTTGCATAATTATTCAACTACTCATTGATCTTCACTTATATCTTTCGGAGTAGTTTGTCGTTTGCTCTAGTGCTTCACTTATATCTTTTTAGAGCACGGTGGTAGTTTTATTTTGAAGAAATAGATGAACTCTCATGCTTCACTTAGATTATTTTGAGAGTCTTAAATAGCATGGTAATTTGCTTAAAATCCTAATATGCTAGGTATTCAAGAATAATAAAATTCATGCTAGTTTGATACTTGATGATTGTTTTGAGATATGAGGATGGTAATATTAGAGTCATGCTAGTTGAGTAGTTGTGAATTTGAGAAATACTTGTGTTGAAGTTTGTGATTCCCGTAGCATGCACGTATGGTGAATCGTTATGTGATGAAGTCGGAGCATGATTTATTTATTGATTGCCTTCCTTATGAGTGGCGGTCGGGGACAAGTGATGGTCTTTTCCTACCAATCTATCCCCCTAGGAGCATGCACGTAGTACTATGTTTCGATAACTAATAGATTTTTGCAATAAGTATGTGAGTTCTTTATGACTAATGTTGAGTCCATGGATTATACGTACTCTCATCCTTCCACCATTGCTAGCCTCTCTAGTACCGCACAACTTTCGCCGGTACCATAAACCCACCATATACCTTCCTCAAAACAGCCACCATACCTACCTATTATGGCATTTCCATAGCCATTCCGAGATATATTGCCATGCAACTTTCCATCATTCTGTTCATCATGACACATTCATCATTGTCATATGCTTAGCATGATCATGTAGTTGACACAGTATTTGTGGCAAAGCCACCGTTCATAATTCTTTCATACATGTCACTCTTGATTCATTGCACATCCCGGTACACCGCCGGAGGCATTCATATAGAGTCATACTTTGTTCTAGTATCGAGTTGTAATCATTGAGTTGTAAATAGATAGAAGTGTGATGATCATCATTCAATAGAGCATTGTCCCAAAAAAGAGAAAGGCCAAATAAAAAAAGGGAAGGCCAAATAAAAAAAGGAAAGGCCAAATAAAAAATAAAAAATAAAATAAAAGGGACAATGCTACTATCCTTTTACCACACTTATGCTTCAAAGTAGCACATGATCTTCATGATAGAGAGTCTCCTATGTTGTCACTTTCATATACTAGTGGGAATCTTTCGTTGTAGAACTTGGCTTGTATATTCCAACAATGGGCCTCCTCACACTAGTGCAGAACCGGGCAATAGCACTGGTTCGTAAGGCCCTTTAGTGCCGGTTCGGTAACCGGCACTAAATTGTGGGCACTAAAGCCCCCCCTTTTAGTACCGGTTCAGCACGAACCGGTGCTAAAGGGCAACCACGTGGCACGAGCCAGCTCCGTGGGCGCGTAGGACATTAGTACCGGTTGGTAACACCAACCGGTACTAAATGTTTGGGTGTGTTTTGGTTTTATTTTTTATTTTTACTTTAATTTTGTGTTTTCAATTTAATTTAGTGATTGTTTTACATTATAATGAGTTGTTAAATCATTAGGTGAATGTACCGCAGACCCTGTTCAAGAATTCATCCGATTAACCAGTTAACTTGCCGATTAATCCCTACTCATAGGGTCCCCGAGTAGCCGATTACCCGATAAATCGTCCGACTAATTGATTAAATGGCCGATTAACTTGCCGATTAGCCTATTAATCGCCTACTCACCAGCCGACCGAGCAGCTACCAGTTAACAATTTCCTCAACAATAACCGCAGATTAGTTTGACTGGATGCATGGATCCTAGCTAAGTCATCAAGTATATGTCATATCCATATTATATATACTTGATCACCTACTTAAGTGATCGAGGTAATATGGATATGGCATATACTTGATCACTTAGCTAGAATCCATCCAGTTGAAACTAATATGCAATTTCTTTCATAAATGATATAATAACTCATCATCATCATCATATTAATATAAAAACTCTTGCATCATATATATCATCACCAACGGTTTTCATAGCAAAGATATCATCAAGTTCAACATGGTAATGATATTATAAGCGTTCATAACACCACAAAAGCAAATCACTTTTTGAGATTAAGTTCAGGACGAAGAACACGGACATGAGAGGACAAGTACTAAGAGCATGAACTAGCTAATTAATCACTCCTGCTGCTCTCTCTCAGGTAAAATAGCATAGAACATGTATAGCTTTGCTGATTCATCATATTGGAGCATGCAGATGAACCTGTCTCCTAATCGTGGGTTGCGCTTCTGATTGCTGCCCCCTAGTACTTCTCTGTGATCGTTCACAATTTTGCTCCAGTCTTTTACTATTAAGCATTCCTCGCTATTAGAAATCCTGAATGCACTAAAGTGCATTGTAGGATATCTTGGCCGTAAGCTAACAATATTCATGGTACCTTTAGTCTCGATCCAATCAGGCACAACATTCATCGGGAGTCCCTGTGGAAGAACATCGTATAGTAACATACTTAGCAATGAAGTTTAGCTTAAAAAATAATGTATGCAAAAGATGCACTGAGGAGAAATAGTAGAAATCTTACCATCTTTCCTAAATATATGTGACCGTAGTTCAGTACGAACACTATTGGTCGCACATTTTGAGTACTAACATTTCTAAGTGCAGGAAAGAAATTTGTCTTGACAGCATCAAGATCCTCAAGCCACGAAGCATAATGACTTGTCTCCTCGCAGTTTAGTTCAGCCCCGGGACAGTGGACGGTCCTGTCTACCAAGCGCCGGACATGTTTGCTTGATTGGAAGTAAGCTGTCAATATAAATTGAGATCTATTAATTATTCAACTGGTTCAAATAATCTCATATCGAAGACATAAATATGGTTGAGAAACTCACATAATGGTAGAACTGGAGGCGTCTGCACATCAACCCAGATGTCTCTATTACCTTCAATATCATCTTCCGGACGAATATCAAAGGTGATAACCATATCAGGCTCAAATGCATAAGCCTTGCATAGTGCTTGCCAAGTTTTGCATTCAAAATAGGTGTATGTGTCTGCATTGTATAATTTAACGTTGAAGGTATAACCATACCCGGTCTTCAAGTAAACTCTTTTTACCTCCATAGTTTCGTTAGGACTGAAACCTATCTTATCCAAGACAAAAATTCTTGCATGGCAGAGGATACGCTAGTAGAATAGTGAAAAATTAAAATTAAAATTTGAAGCAAATGAAGCATAAGTCATGCTTAATTACGAAAAAAGACTTGTCATTGTGACTTACTGTATCCACTTCGAAGTTCTCATCCAGCTTGATGCTGAAGCGTCTATCATCAACTAGAAAATTTCTGCCGCACAGGCCGCGCTGGTCTTCGCAGTATTCGCACATAATGAAATCGTGTTCGTCGTCAGACGACATTCCTATGTTCATAGGTGAAACATTAAACACTTATTAGTTCTATTAATTCAACTAATTCTGTTAATTCAACTAGTTCAACTAATTAATTGAACTAATTCAACTAAGCACTTACAAAAAAATATACCTAATTAATTGAACTAATTCAACTAACTAGTTCAACTAATTAATTCAACTAATTCAACTAAACTAGTTCTATTAATTTTCTTACTAAAATAAGGTAGCTAGTTCTATATAATAAAATGTTAATTAGATAATGAAATCTCATATAACTAAATTAAATATATATCTAACATATAATTCATATCTAATTCATCTAACATTTGACATTAATATCTAACATATGTTCATATATAGGTGAAACATTAAACACTTACTAGCTAGTTCTATTAATTCAACTAAATAAACTAGTTCTATTAATTCAACTAAGCATTTACTAAAAATAAACTAGTTCTATTAATTTCTTATTAAAATAAAGTAGGTAGTTCTATATAGTAATATTTTGATTAGATCATCAAATTTCATATACCTAAATTTTCTTACTAAAAATAAACTTCTTCTATTAATTTTCATACTAAAAATAAACTAGTTATATTAATTCAACTAGTTCAAATCTCATATATATACCTAATTAATATCTAGCTATACTAATTCAACTAGTTCAACTTGTTCTAATTCATGTAAAATTGACATTAATATTTAACATCTTTTCCATATAATTCATCTAACATTAACATTATAACATTATTATCTACGCAATTTATCTAACATTAATCTAAACAACAGAAAATAGAAAATAAGTAAAAACAATGTGTGTGTGTGTGTGTGTGTGTATGTATGTGTGTGTGTGTACGAGCGGGGGGCGGCGGCGTACGGGCGGCGACGGGCGATGTGACGGGGACGGGCGGCGGGCGAGGCGACGGAGGGGGCGACGGCGGTGACAGCAACGACGGGTGGCGGGGGCGACGGCGGTGACGGCGACGACGGGTGGCGGGGGCAACGGCGGTGACGGCGACGACGGGCGGCGGGGGCGGCGAGGGCGGCGCGCGATGGGCGACGGGCGCGGCGAAGAAGTTGGATCGAGAAGAAGTGGTGGTCGATGAAACTGAATTTTTTTAAGTGCCATATATATAGGAGGGGCCTTTAGTACCGGTTGGAGCCACCAACCGATACTAAAGGCCAATTTTTGCCAGGCCAAGGGGCGGGAAACGGCCCCTTTAGTACCGGTTCGTGCCACGAACCGGTACTAAAGGCCCAATCATTAGTACCGGTTGGAGCCACCAACCGGTACTAATGGTTGTGCGCTGCCACCGGCGGTGCACAATGTTTAGTCCCACCTCGCCAAGCGAAGGGCAGCCGCACTGGTTTATAAACCCAGCCGCGGCTGCTCCTTCGAGCTTCTCTATATATCTGTCTTCTGGGCCTAACTAGGGCGCGCTGCCCTGTGAGTCTGCTGGGCCTAACTGGGGCGCATTTGCACACCCTAGGTCTGGCAGGCCCACTGGGCAGCGCCCCAACAATTTTTTTATATAGTTTTTTCTTTTCTGCATTATTTATTTTCTTCTATTTATTTTTGAGTAATTTTTTATATAGTTTTTTCTTTTCTGCATTATTTATTTTCTTCTATTTATTTTTGAGTAATTTTTATATAGTTTTATTCTTTGCTGCTTTATTTATTTTCTTCTATTTATTTCTGAGTAGTTTTTTTGTGACCCTCTCTACTCTGATACTCCGAAATGATAATACCATTGCAAGTTTCAACATTTTCAGAATTAATTTTGTAGTGATTTTCAATTTCACGGTCATTTAGCTCTCTAAACAATTAGGTAAATGACCGAAAAACAACAAATGATGTCAGAACATGTTGGAAATTGATGACGTCGCTTTGAATGCTGCATACTGAACACAAAAGAAGTCCGGAGTTCAAATAAGTTTAAAAAACATTGAAGTGCCCGTGTAACAGATGAGTTCTCGTCCGAAACCCTGATACTCCGAAAGAGTTTGTCCAGTTTGTACACGAAGTGCGTCCAGTTTTTTCCGTGGCCCTCTCTACTCTTTCGCACATGCTATGCTGGTGAAATGATGATACCATGCCAAGTTTCAACATTTTCAGAGTTCATTTTGTAATGATTTTCAATTTCACGGTCATTTAGCTCTCTAAACAATTAGGTAAATGACCGAAAAACAACAAATGATGTCAGAACATGTTGGAAATTGATGACGTCGCTTTGAATGCTGCATACTGAACACAAAAGAAGTCCGGAGTTCAAATAAGTTTAAAAAACATTGAAGTGCCCGTGTAACAGATGAGTTCTCGTCCGAAACCCTGATACTCCGAAAGAGTTTGTCCAGTTTGTACACGAAGTGCTTCCAGTTTTTGCCGTGACCCTCTCTACTCTTTCGCACATGCTATGCGGGTGAAATGATGATACCATGCCAAGTTTCAACATTTTCAGAGTTCATTTTGTAGTGATTTTCACTTTCACGATCATTAAGCTCTCTAAACAATTAGGTAAATGACAGAAAAACAACAAATGATGTCAGAACATGTTGGAAATTGATGACGTCGCTTCGAATGCTGCATACTGAACACAAAAGAAGTCTGGAGTTCAAATAAGTTTAAAAAACATTGAAGTGCCCGTGTAATAGATAAGTTCTCGTCCGAAACCCTGATACTCCGAAAGAGTTTGTCCAATTTATGCCGTGACCCTCTCTACTCTTTCGCACATGCTATGCGGGTGAAATGATGATACCATGCCAATTTTCAACATTTTCAGAATTCATTTTGTAGTGATTTTCAATTTCACGGTCATTTAGCTCTCTAAACAATTAGGTAAATGACCGAAAACAACAAATGATGTCAGAACATGTTGGAAATTGATGACGTCGCTTTGAATGCTGCATACTGAACACAAAAGAAGTCCGGAGTTCAAATAAGTTACTAAAAATAAAAAAGAGGTGCAATGCTGGTTAATTTGCTTCAAGCCTTTCGGAATAGTGTAGACTGCACTGCACATAGCTCAGTGCAATCTATGCTATTCCGAAAGGCTTGAAGCTAATCAACGTGCAGGTGAGCATTGCGCCTCTTCGTCATTGTCTCTGCACTCACGGCTTATAAACCGCTCATACTGCCTCTCTCTTGGCGAGGTGGGACTAAAAATCAGCTTACTAAGAAACTCTAGTACCGGTTCATGCCATGAACCGGTACTAAAGGTCTTCGTGGGGGCCCCAGCCTGACCATAGCCGCACTGGCCTCATTAGTACCAGTTCGTGGCATGAACCGGTACTAAAGGTTGCCCATGAACCGGTACTAATGATGCCCGCCCGCCTAGCCGTTGGAACCGGCACTAATGGTCACATTAGTGCCGGCTCAAATTCAAACCGGCACTAATGTGCTTCACATTTGACCCTTTTTCTACTAGTGTCAATTGCCCTAGGTCTTCATGAGCAAGCAAGTTGGATGCACACCCACTTAGTTTCTTTTTGAGCTTTCTTATACTTATAGCTCTAGTGCATCCGTTGCATGGCAATCCCTACTCACTCACATTGATATCTATTGATGGGCATCTCCATAGCCCGTTGATACGCCTGGTTGATGTGAGACTATCTTCTCCCTTTTTGTCTTCTCCACAACCACCATTCTATTCCACCTATAGTGCTATGTCCATGGCTCACGCTCATGTATTGCGTGAAGATTGAAAAAGTTTGAGAACATCAAAAGTATGAAACAATTGCTTGGCTTGTCATCGGGGTTGTGCATGATTTAAATACTTTGTGTGGTGAAGATGGAGCATAGCCAGACTATATGATTTTGTAGGGATAGCTTTCTTTAGCCATGTTATTTTGAGAAGACATGATTGCTTAGTTAGTATGCTTGAAGTATTATCATTTTTATGTCAATATGAACTTTTGTCTTGAATCTTTCGGATCTGAATATTCATATCACAAGTAAGAAGAATTACATTGAAATTATGACAACTAGCATTCCACATCAAAAATTATCTTTTTTATCATTTACCTACTCGAGGACGAGCAGGATATAAGCTTGGGGATGCTTGATACGTCTCCAATGTATCTATAATTTTTGATTGCTCCATGCTATATTATCTATTGTTTTGGGCATTATTATCCACTTTTATATTACTTTCGGGACTAACCTATTAACCGGAGGCCCAACCCAGATTTGCTGTTTTATGCCTATTTCAGTGTTTTGAAGAAAAGGAATATCAGACGGAGTTGAAATGGAACGAAATCAACTAGAGAAGTTATTTTTGGAACGAAAGCCACCCGATGGACTTGGACCCCACGTGAAGGAAGGAAGGAGGAGCTCACGAGGGTAGGGGCGCGCCCCCCTGCCTCGTGGGGCCCTCGTGGCTCCCCTGACGTGCTTCTTCTGCCTATATAACTCCATATACCCTAAAACTTCCAGAACGGACAATAGATCGGGAGTTCCGCCGCCATAAGCCTCCGTAGCCACCGAAAGCCAATCTAGACCCATTCCGGCACCCTGCCGGAGGGGGAAATCCTTCCCTGGTGGCCATCTTCATCATCACGGTGCTCTCCATGACGAGGAGGGAGTAGTTCTCCCTCGGGGCTGAGGGTATGTACCAGTAGCTATGTGTTTGATCTCTCTCTCTCTCTCGTGTTCTTGATTTGGCACGATCTTGATGTATCGCGAGCTTTGCTATTATAGTTGGATCTTATGTTTCTCCTCCCCCTCTTCTCTCTTGTAATGAATTGAGTTTCCCCTTTGAAGTAATCTTATCCGATTGAGTCTTTAAAGTTTTGAGAACACTTGATGTATGTCTTGTCGTGGATATCTGTGGTGACAATGGGATACCACGTGCCACTTGATGTATGTTTTGGTGACCAACTTGCGGGTTCCGCCCATGAACCTATGCATAGGGGTTGGCACACGTTTTCGTCGTGATTCTCTGGTAGAAACTTTGGGGCACTCTTTGAGGTCCTTTGTGTTGGTTGAATAGAATCTGAGATTGTGTGACGCATATCGTATAATCATACCCACGGATACTTGAGGTGACATTGGAGTATCTAGGTGACATTAGGGTTTTGGTTGATTTGTGTCTTAAGGTGTTATTCTAGTACGAACTCTAGGGCTGTTTGTGACAATTATAGGAATAGCCCAACGGATTGATTGGAAAGAATAACTTTGAGGTGGTTTCGTACCCTACCATAATCTGTTTGTTCGTTCTCCGCTATTAGTGACTTTGGAGTGACTCTTTGTTGCATGTTGAGGGATAGTTATGTGATCCAATTATGTTAGTATTGTTGAGGGAACTTACACTAGTGAAAGTATGAACCCTAGGCCTTGTTTCCTAGCATTGCAATACCGTTTACGCTCACTTTTATCATTAGTTACCTTGCTTTTTTTATATTTTCAGATTACAAATACCTTTATCTATTATCCATATACCACTTGTATCACCATCTCTTCGCCGAACTAGTGCACCTATACAATTTACCATTGTATTGGGTGTGTTAGGGACACAAGAGACTCTTTGTTATTTGGTTGCAGGGTTGCTTGAGAGAGACCATCTTCATCCTACGCCTCCTACGGATTGATAAACCTTAGGTCATCCACTTGAGGGAAATTTGCTATTGTCCTACAAACCTCTTGGAACGCCCT
Organism: Triticum urartu; assembly: GCF_056163025.1. Lineage (NCBI taxonomy): Eukaryota > Viridiplantae > Streptophyta > Magnoliopsida > Poales > Poaceae > Triticum > Triticum urartu. Next base: position 642,447,707 of record NC_141877.1, on the reverse strand, counting down.
CGATGCGGCTATATCTCCCACGTGTCGAAGCACGACTTAGAGGCATAACCGCATTGAAAGCAATGTCGCAAGTGAGGTAATCTTCACACAACCCATGTAATACATAAGGGAAAGAGATACATAGTTGGCTTACAATCGCCACTTCACACAATTACATGAATAAAGCATTACATCAACCAGATACAATCAAGGCCCGACTACGGAGCCAAAATAAAAGAAGAATACCCCAAAAGCTACACAGATCCCTGATCGACCCCAACTGGGCTCCACTACTGATCAACTAGAACGAAAACAACACAAATGACAAGATCTTCAACGAGCTCCTCCTTGAGCTTGGTTGCATCACCTGCACGATATCATCGGCATCTGCAAACTGGTTTTGGAAGTATCTGTGAGTCATGGGGACTCAGCAATCTCACACCCTCGTGATCAAGACTATTTAAGCTTATAGGTAAGGTAAGGTATGATGTGGAGCTGCAGCAAGCAACTAGCATATTTGGTGGCTAACATACGCAAAAGAGAGCAAGAAGAAAAGGCAAAGCACGATCGAGAAACTGTGATCAAGAAGTGATCCTAGAACAACCTACGTCAAGCATTACTCCAACGCCGTGTTCACTTCCCGGACTCCGCCGAGAAGAGACCATCACGGTAACACACGCGGTTGGTGCATTTTAATTAAGTTAAGTTTCATGTTATCTACAACCGGACATTAACAAATTCCCATCTGCCCATAACCGCGGGCACGGCTTTCGTAAGTTCAAATCCCTGCAGGGGTGTCCCAACTTAGCCCATCACAAGCTCTCACGGTCAACGAAGGATATTCCTTCTCCCAAGACATTCCGATCAGACTCGGCATCCAAGTTACAAGACATTTCGACAATGGTAAAACAAGTCTAGCAACACCGCCCGAATGTGCCGACAAATCCCGATAGGAGCTGCACATATCTCGTTCTCAGGGCACACTCAGATGAGATCTCCATACAACTAAAACCAAACCTCGAGTTTCCCCAAGGGGGCGATGCACAGGGCTCTAGTTTGGACCAACACTCAGAGGAGCACTGGCCCGGGGGGTAAAATAATGATGACCCTCAGGAGCGCGACTCCCAAGGGAAAAAGAGGCTAGGTGGCGAATGGTAAAACTAATGTTGGGCATTCCTCGAGGAGTTTTATTCAAGGCGAACTGTCAAGGGGTTCCCATTATAACCCAACCACGTAAGGAACGCAAAATCCGGGAACATAACACCGATATGACGGAAACTAGGGCGGCAAGAGTGGAACAAAACACCAGGCATAAGGCCGAGCCTTCCACCCTTTACCAAGTATATAGATGCATTAATTAAATAAGAGATATTGTGATATCCCAACAAAATATCCATGTTCCAACATGGAACAAGCTCCAATCTTCATCTGCAACTAACAACGCTATAAGAGGGGCTGAGCAAAGCGGTAACATAGCCAAACAATGGTTTTCTAGGACAAGGTGGGTTAGAGGCTTGGCTCAACAATATAGGAGGCATGATAATCAAGTGGTAGGTATCGCGGCATAGGCATAGCAAAAGAGAGAGCAACTAGCAAGCAAAGATAGAAGTGATTTCGAGGGTATGGTCATCTTGCCTGAAATCCCGCAAGGAAGAAGAACAAGTCCATGAAGAAGACAAACGGACATAGATGAACGGATCCTCACAACTCCGGAACAAAACCGAAGCTAACGCGAGAAGTAACCCAGAAAGAAAGAAACAACAAAGTAAACAACCATCACATAAACATGGCATGATGCACAATCGAGTATGATGCATGTCCGGTTTAATGAAGCATGGCATGGCAAAATGCACAAGCAATCCTACAAATTAAGTGGAGCTCAATATGCATCGGGATGCATATTGACAAACACCACATTCGAGTTATTTAGTTCGATCTCGTTTATGTACCCAACAATATTAAATGTTGATTAACATGGCAAGGGGTGAAGCAAATGATAACTACCTATCTAGGCAAGTTTAAATGAGGCCGGAACAACAAACAACAAGTCCGGAAACTCCTCATGCGCATATTATAGATTTGGTACTGTTCTGCCCTAAACCATATTTTATAGTTGTTAAACATGCAAAGTGAGGACACCATGTTAAACTAGGCATTTTCCACCCCATTTACATATAAAGTTTATTAAATTCCGAGTTACAGTTATTTAGTTATGAAATAAATCATTTTAGCATGGCATAGGAGCAAATTTAACCAAACAACATTTTAAACATTTTAAACATGGATGAAAGTTGCAAATGATTAACCTACACATAATTCTAAGCATTTTCATATATAATTCATTTTAATCCGATGCACCAATTGGGAGTTATTATATGCAAGAACTATGCGGGGTTTTCTGTAAAGCTGGCAGCCTCTGGAAAAAAAGACAAAAACACCAGATCTAAAAAAAACATTACGGGCCGAAACAAGAATCTGGACCAACAGCGGGAAAGGAAGGTGGGGCGCTGGGGTGTGGCTTCACCTAGTGGGCTGAGGCCCAGTTGGGGGGGACGCAAGGCTGCTGGCAGAGACGCTAGTTGGGCCTTGCCGCGGCTGCAACCCTTGCGCGCGATGAAGAAGCAGTCGTCCTCTGCTCGGACGAGGACGAGGCAGAGGCAGGAACCTGCACGGGGACGGCACGGCGAGGCCAGAGGTCGGGGATGTGCGGAGGAGTCCGATCTGACGCGGGAGCTCAGCGGCGTCCAGATCCGAGCAACAGGAGGTCTTCGATCCGTGCAGGAGGTGGCTGCTCGAACTCGAAGGTTGCTGCAACTCCTAAAGAAAGACAGAGAGTTCAGAGAACTTGGAGAGCGACGGGAAAGGAAAAGGGGGGAGAGAGAAGAAAGAAGAGGAGTACAACAGCAGTGCTGGGGTGCTCCCCGATGACGAGGCGCCTGGCGAAGCGGTGGCGACGAGGGACTGGAACTGGAGGTCAAACGGGGCGGCGCAAAGAGTCGAACATGGGAGGCTGCCCATGGAGTTCGATAAAGGGTTGCAGGAGAGGACGGGGATGCGCGGAACCCGTGCATGGGCATGCTGAGGGCGCCAAATCCGGGCGCGGGCGACGCGACTTGAAGACGAGGGTGGCCATGGCGTGTCCCTCTGCAGGTCGATGGCGACGAGGCGAGGAGGTGGCCGAAGGAGGCAGAGCTCCAAGCGGCAGCGCCATAGATCCCTGTGAGAGAAAATAGAGAAAGGAAAGGGAAGATCGTGAGAAGGAGAGGTTGAGAAGCAGGAGGGAAAAAGGAGCAGGGCTGTTGAGGCACTCATCTCCGGCGAGGTTTCGGTCGCCGATGTCGGCCGAACGACGAGGCAGGGTCGAGGGCGATGGGGAGCTGCGGGAGGAGCTCGGGCAGAGGGGATCAAGAGAGGTCTGGTGATTGGTGGGTTTGGATCGGGAGGGATCCCGAGAAAGAGTGTGGCGGCGGCACGAGGTAGGATCCCTAGAAATTAGGTGGGTTGTCTAGATATATATAGTAGGTGGGTTTGAGTTAGGGGCATCTGGTCCCTCCGATCTTAATCGGACGGTCGCGAATAAAATAGCTAGGGAGTCCAAATAAGAAAACAGTGATATTTTGTAGATGTTTGTGGATGATCCGGACATGACGGTGGCGATAGTCCGGGTCGGGTCCGGGACAGCTTTTCGGACACGCGCGCGAGGAGGGTCGCGGGCTGACAAGAGAGGTTAGGTAGGGCTTGGCGGTGATAGGTAGTGCAGAAGGCAAAGGGCTGAGAAGAGAGAAGAGGAGAGGCCCGGCGACTGTTTCCGGAGACCGAAAACGTCCGACGTGTGCCCGGCTATAATTCCGCTATAGTTTAACGGTTGGGCTATCAAACGAACTCCGAATGCGATGAAACTTGACAGGTGGTCTATCTACACTATAATAAGACCACAGGCCAACTTTCAACCCAACCCGAGAACATTTTCCGGCCACTTATAAAATAATATTTCGGACGTGCCGCGGGCGCGTGCAAGTGTGTCTGGGCTCAGAACGGACAACGGACGGATGCAAGTTTTGAAAACATGATGATGCAATGCGGATGATGACATGATAAAATGCAACACACAAGCAAATGACATGGCAACGTTGGCGAATAACAGGAGGACACCTGGCACATCGGTCTCGGGGCGTCACACCTCTGCACTTGGAGGCCCAACAACGTCTACAAGAAGAAGGTTGTGTAGTAGACATCACATGGCGATAAGCCCTTCCCAGCCGGATTAGGGTTCGATTTAGCATCCGTTTTAGGGTTTTACAGGCCTCTATTGTGACGCCCCGAGACCGTTGCGCCAGGCGTCTTCCAGTTATTCGCTGTTGTTGCCATGTCATTCGCTTGCGTGTTGCATCTTGCCATGTCATCATGTGCATTGCATCATCATGTTTTCAAAAATTGCATTCATCCGGGTCTCCCAGTTCTTTCCGTCATCCGTTCTGAACCCGTCCACACTTGCACGCGCCCGCGGCACGTCCGAAATAGTATTTTATAAGTGGCCGGGAAATGTACTCGGAATGGGTTGAAAGTTGGCATGCGGTGTTGTTATGTTGTTAGTAGGTCGCCTGCCAAGTTTTATTGCATTCGGAGTTCGTTTGATGCCCCAACGGATAACTATAGCGGCAGTATAGCCGGTCTGACGTCGGACGTTTTCGGTCTCCGAAAACCTTGCCGGGCTGCACTTCTCTTCTCTGCTCTCAGTTCATGGCCCTCTACACAGCCCACAACCAGCTCTCTAACCCCCCTCCGATCGGAACCACCGGATCCCAATCGGATGCTTCGAAACGCTCCAGAAAACCCCCCTAACCCTAGAAAACCATCGAATTTCAAAGCAGTCATTTTCATTTTCAGTAGGTTGAGTAGGTTGAGGAGCAACTCTTTGCTCTACTGGTCGGGGTGAAGATACCCCGAACAAGCCCCTCAGAGGATTACTTTCCATAATAACAAGTGACAGTAAATTTCAGCACACTATATAAATTTTTCCTTACCAAATTCCACCTACCAAAGGCGCTTCACTCCCCGGCAACGGCGCCAGAAAAGAGTCTTGATGACCCACAAGTATAGGGGATCTATCGTAGTACTTTTGATAAGTTAGAGTGTCGAACCCAACGAGGAGCAGAAGGAAATGATAAGCGGTTTCCAGCAAGGTATTCTCTTCAAGTACTGAAATAAGTGGTAACAGATAGTTTTGTGATAGGATAATTTGTAACGAGCAACAAGTAAAAAAAGTAAATAAAGTGCAGCAAGGTGGCCCAATCCTTTTTGTAGAAAAGGACAAGCCTGGACAAACTCTTATATAGAGAAAAGCACTCCCGAGGACACATGGGAATATCGTCAATCTAGGTTTCATCACGTTCATATGATTCGCGTTTGGTACTTTGATAATTTGGTATGTGGGTGGACCGGTGCTTGGGTGCTGCCCTTACTTGGACAAGCATCCCACTTATGATTAACCTCTATTGCAAGCATCCGCAACTACAACAAAAGTATTAAGGTAAACCTAACCATAGCATGAAACATATGGATCCAAATCAGCCCCTTACGAAGCAACGCATAAACTAGGGTTTAAGCTGCTGTCACTCTAGCAACCCATCATCTACTTATTACTTCCCAATGCCTTCCTCTAGGCCCAAATAATGGTGAAGTGTCATGTAGTCGACGTTCACATAACACCACTAGAGGAGAGACAACATACATCTCATCAAAATATCGAACGAATACCAAATTCACATGACTACTAATAGCAAGACTTCTCCCATGTCCTTGGGAACAAAAGTAACTACTCACAAAGCATAAACATGTTCAAAGGGGTATTAATATGCATATAGGATCTGAACATATGATCTTCCACCAATTAAACCAACTAGCATCAACTACAAGGAGTAATTAACACTACTAGCAACCTACTAGCACCAATCCCGGACTTGGAGACAAGAATTGGATACAAGAGATGAACTAGGGTTTTGAGAGGAGATGGTGCTGATGAAGATGTTGATGGAGATTGCCCTCTCCCGATGAGGGGAGCGTTGGTGATGACGATGGCGATGATTTCCCCCTCCGGGAGGGAAGTTTCCCCGGCAGAACAGCTCCGCCAGAGCCCTAGATTGGTTCCGCCAAGGTTCCGCCTCGTGGCGGCGGAGTTTCGTCCGAGAAGATGGCTTCTTATTTTTTTCCCATCGAAAGACTTCATATAGCAGAAGATGGTCACCGGAGGGCCACCAGGGGGACCATGAGGTAGGGGGCGCGCCCAGGGGGGTAGGGTGCGCGCCCCACCCTCGTGGGCAGGGTGTGGCCCCCCTAGTGAAGTTCTTGCTCTTAGTATTTTTTTATATATTTGGAAAACGTCTTCCGTGGAGTTTCAGGACTTTTGGAGCTGTGCAGAATAGGTCTCTAATATTTGCTCCTTTTCCAGCCCAGAATCCCAGCTGCCAGCATTCTCCCTCTTTATGTAAACCTTGTAAAATAAGAGAGAATAGGCATAAGTATTGTGACATAATGTGTAATAACAGCCCATAATGCAATAAATATCGATATAAAAGCATGATGCAAAATGGACGTATCAACTCCCCCAAGCTTAGACCTCGCTTGTCCTCAAGCAAAAAGCCGAAATCGAAAAATATGTCCACATGTTTAGAGATAGAGGTGTCGATAAAAATAAAATACGGACATGAGGGCATCATGATCATTCTTAGAACATCAACTTATATAATTCTTGTCATATGATTTCTTATGCTAGAGTAATAATTCAATCACAATTTCAAGTATGAATTGTAAACTTCATTGAAAACTAACAAACTATAATCTCAGTCATTGTAGCAATTGCAATTTATCATAACATAGGAAAGAGTCAACATATAAGAGCTTTTCAGCAAGTCCACATACTCAACTATCATATAGTCTTTCACAATTGCTGACACTCATGCAATACTTATGGGTATGGAGTTTTAATCGGACACAGAGAAAGATAGGGGCTTATAGTTTTGCCTCCCAACATTTTACCTCAAGGGTAATGTCAACAGTAATAGTTCATGAAAACTCACGTCCAATTAGCCATATATACCAGGATCTTTCCAACATACTGTGCTTGCCAAAGGATAAAATGTAAAAAGGAAGGGTGAAGATCACCATGAATCTTATGCAAGGTAGGAGATAAAAGTAAAAGATAGGCCCTTCGCAGAAGGAAACAGAGGTTGTCATGTGCTTTTATGGTTGCATGCACAAAATCTTAATGCGAAAGAACGTCACTTTATATTTCCACTTGTGATATGGACCTTTATTATGCAGTCTGTCGCTTTTATTTATTCCATATCACACGATCGTATAAAGCTTATTTTCTCCCACACTAATAAGTCATACATATTTAGAGAGCAATTTTTATTGCTTGCACCGATGACAACTTGCTTGGAGGATCTTACTCAATCCATAGGTAGGTGTGGTGGACTCTCATGGCAAGACTGGTTTAAGGGTGTTTGGAAGCACAAGTAGTATCTCTACTTGGTGTGATGAATTTGGCTAGCATGAGGGGGAAAGGCAAGCTCAACATGTTGGAGGATCCAAGACAATATAATTTTTCTGAGATGTAAGAAAACATAACCCATTACGTTGTCTTCCTTGTCCAACGTCAACTCTTTAGCATGTCATATTTTAATGAGTGCTCACAATCATAAAAGATGTCCAAGATAGTATATCTATATGTGAAGACCTCTCTTTCTTTATTACTTCCTATTAATTGCAATGATGACCAAAACTATGTTTGTCAACTCTCAACAACTTTTATCCATCATACTTTTTCTATGTGAGCTCATTACTCTCCATAAGGCTCACATGATCTCTTTTTTTCTTTTTATTTCTTTCTCTTTTCTTTTATTCACTTAGGATCATGGCAAATAATCAAGCCCTTGACTCAACACTAATCTTTATTATATATAGCTCACGGACTTGATTACATAGAAGGATAATAAAGCAAAACTCACAACTAGATCATACTAGGAACTTTTATTCTACTAGATCAAGATATTACCAAAAGGATCGAACTAAGAAAAACGGTAAAGATAAAAGTGATGGTGATACGATACCGGGGCACTCCCCCAAGCTTGGCAGTTGCCAAGTGGAGTGCCCATACCAGATACTCAATTCTTCTTTGTTGGTGGAGACGGTGGTGACTTTGTTGATGGCGTAGGCTTGTCGTCCTTCTTCCAAGGCATAGGCTCACCATCATAGAAGGATGACCGAGTCTCCGGGATCCTCAAATCTGCAGCCAAACTCATCCTTTTGAATCTATATTCATACTCACAGTTTTGGCTTTGCAGGTCATAGATTTGAGCTTGAAGGTGCTCGATTTTCTCGTGAAGCTTGAAGATGGTCTCCCTGATGTTGTCGGCATCCAGCTTGTGTTTGTTGGTGAACTCTGCGATCATCATGTGGTTGGAGTTGAGTCCACGCTCCACCATCCCCTGACACTTGAAAACTTGTTGCTCCATTGCTTCGAGCCTCGTCTCCATGCTTCCGGTCCCCTTCGGTCCCTCAGCATCACGGATGTGCAGCAACCCATCACGCATCTCAATGGTTTGAGGGTGTCGGTACACCTCCGCGAGGTAAGGGTTGATGACCTTCTCGAAGAACTTGTCCTTGGGAGCACTTGGAGACGTCATGATAATCTAGATCTGTCAGAAAAACAGCTCGAAACAAAGACAGAAGATTTTTGCGTGATACGGGAGTCAAAACCCCTGGGAGATTATATAATGAATTTTTACCGACCAAAATACATGTCGTGTACGAAAACGGAGCGGAAAGCGCACGAGGTGCCCACGAGGTAGGGGGCACGCCTAGTAGGGTAGGGGGCGCCCTCCACCCTCGTGGAGCCCTCGTGTCCTTCCCGGGCTGCTACTTATTTTTCTATTTTTCTAAATATTCCAAAACGGAGAAATTTTGCCTTAAAACTGTTTTGGAGTCGGTTTACTTACCGTACCACATACCTATTCCTTTTCAGAGTCTGAAACGTTCTGGAAAGTGTCCCTTATGTATTCCTCCGGGGTTACGGTTTCAACAATATTGGTTTCAATATTTATGGGATTACCTGAGATATAATGTTTGATTCTTTGACCGTTCACCACCTTCGGATTTGTGCCTTCGAAGTTGTTGATTTTTATGGCACCGGAATGATAGACCTCCTCGATAACGTAAGAACCTTCCCATTTAGAGAGAAGTTTTCCTGCAAAAAATCTTAAACAAGAGTTGTATAGCAATACATAATCACCTACATTAAACTCACGCTTTTGTATTCTTTTGTCATGCCATCTTTTAACTTTTTCTTTAAACAACTTGGCATTTTCGTAGGCTTGGGTTCTCCATTCATCAAGTGAGCTAATATCAAATAGCCTCTTCTCACCGGCAAGTTTCAAATCATAATATAGCTCTTTAATAGCCCAATATGCCTTGTGTTCTAGTTCGAGAGGTAAGTGGCATGCTTTTCCATAAACCATTTTATACGGAGGCATACCCATAGGATTTTTATATGCAGTTCTATAGGCCCATAATGCATCATCAGGTTTCTTTGACCAATTCTTTCTAGATCTATTAACAGTCTTTTGCAAAATTAATTTGAGCTCTCTATTACTCAATTCTACTTGACCACTAGACTGTGGGTGATAAGGAGATGCAATTCTATGATTAACATCATATTTAGCAAGCATTTTGCGGAAAGCACCATGAATAAAATGTGAACCACCATCAGTCATTAAATATATAGGGACTCCAAATCTTGGAAAAATAACTTCTTTAAGCATTTTAATAGAAGTGTTATGATCAGCACTACTAGTTGGAATAGCTTCTACCCACTTAGTAACGTAATCAACAGCAACTAAAATATGTGTATATCCATTTGAGGAAGGAAAGGGTCCCATATAGTCAAAGCCCCAAACATCAAATGGTTCAATAACGAGTGAATAGTTCATAGGCATTTCTTGACGTCTACTAATATTACCAATTCTTTGAAATTCATCACAAGATAAGACAAACTTACGGGCATCCTTGAAGAGAGTAGGCCAATAAAAACCAGATTGCAATACCTTATGTGCAGTTCTATCTCCAGCATGGTGTCCTCCATAAGATTCAGAGTGACACTTGCGTAGGATCTGTTCCTGTTCATTCTCAGGTGCACAACATCTAATAACACCATCTACTCCTTCTTTATAAAGATGTGGGTCATCCCAAAAGTAATGCCTCAAATCATAGAAGAACTATTTCTTTTGCTGGTATGTGAAACTAGGTGGTATAAACTTAGCAACAATGTAATTAGCATAATCAGCATACCATGGAGCAGTATGAGAAGCATTTATGGCATTTAATTGCTCATCCGGAAAGCTATCATCAATAGGAAGTGGGTCATCAAGCACATTTTCTAACCTAGACAAGTTGTCTGCAACGGGGTTCTCAGCTCCTTTTCTATCTATAATATGTAAATCAAATTCTTGTAGCAAGAGAATCCATCTAATAAGTCTAGGTTTAGCATCTTTCTTTTCCATGAGATATTTAATAGCAGTGTGATCAGTGTGAATAGTTACTTTAGAATCAACAATATAAGGTCTGAACTTATCACAAGCAAATACAACTGCTAAGAATTCTTTTTTAGTGGTAGCTTAATTTCTTTGAGCATTGTCTAGGGTTTTACTAGCATATTGAATAACATTTAATTTCTTATCAACTCTTTGTCCTAGAACAACACCTACAGCATAATCACTAGCATCACACATAATTTCAAAGGGTAAATTCCAATCAGGTGGCTGAACAATAGGTGCAGAAATCAATGCTTTCTTAAGTATTTCAAATGCTTCTACACAATCATCATCAAAAACAAATGGTATATCTTTTTGTAATAAATTAGTCAGAGGCCGAGAAATTTTTGAGAAGTCCTTAATGAACCTCCTATAAAATCCGGCATGACCAGGGAAACTTCTTATACCTTTGATGTCCTTGGGACATGGCATCTTTTCAATAGCATCAACCTTGGCTTTATCAACTTCAATACCTCTTTCAGAAACTTTATGCCCCAAGACAATACCTTCATTGACCATAAAGTGGCACTTTTCCCAATTCAAGACAAGATTAGTTTCTTTGCATCTCTGCAAAACTCGATCAAGGTTGCTTAAGCAATCATCAAAAGAAGATCCATAGACGGAAAAATCATCCATGAAAACCTCACAAATCTTTTCACAAAAGTCAGAGAATATAGCCATCATGCATCTTTGAAAGGTAGCAGGTGCACTACATAAACCAAAAGGCATACGTCTATAAGAAAAAGTACCAAAAGGGCATGTAAAAATAGTCTTTGATTGATCTATGGCTGACACAGGTATTTGAGAGAAACCAGAATAACCATCTAGAAAGCAAAAATGTGTATGTTTGAATAATCTTTCTAGCATTTGATCGATAAAAGGTAAGGGGTAATGATCCTTTTTAGTTGCCTTATTTAATTTGCAGAAATCAATTACCATCCTATAACCTGTAATAATTCTTTGAGGAATCAATTCATCTTTATCATTAGGAACCACAGTAATACCTCCCTTCTTAGGGACACAATGGAGAGGACTTACCCACTGACTATCAGCAACGGGATAGATTATACCTACCTCAAGGAGCTTTAGCATTTCCTTTCTTACCACTTCTTTCATTTTAGGATTCAGCCGTCGTTGATGATCACGAACTGGTTTAGCATCTTCTTCCAAATTAATTTTATGTTGACATAGAGTGGGACTAATGCCCTTAAGATCATCAAGAGTATACCCAATAGCAGCACGGTGCTTCTTCAGAGTTTTCAATATCTCTCTTCCTCATGCTCTGAAAGGTTAGCACTAATAATAACATGATATATCTTTTTCTCATCAAGATAAGCATATTTAAGAGTATCAGGTAATGGTTTAAGCTCAAACACGGGATCACCCTTGGGTGGAGGAGGATCCCCTAGGATTTCAACAGGTAAATTATTTTTCAGAATAGGTTCCTGTTTAAAGAATACCTCATCTAATTCCCTTCTTTCATTCATAAACATATCATTTTCATGGTCTAGCAAATAATGTTCTAAAGGATCACTAGGAGATACGGCAATAGAAGCAAGACCAATAATTTCATCCTTACTAGGTAATTCTTCTTCGCGGTGTTGTCTACTAAATTTAGAGAAATTAAATTCATGAGTCATATCATCTAAACTGATAGTAACAACATCCCTTTTGCAATCTATGGTAGCATTAACAGTGTTCAAGAAGGGTCTACCAAATATAATGGGACAAAAGCTATCTTGTGGGGAACCAAGAACAAGAAAATTAGCAGGATATTTAGTTTTCCCACACAAGACTTCAACATCTCTAACAATTCCCATTGGTGAAATAGTATCTCTATTGGCAAGTTTAATTGTGACATTAATATCTTCTATTTCAGGAGGTGCAATCTCATGCGTAATTTCTTTGTATAAGGAATGAGGTATTGCGCTAGCACTGGCACCCATATCACATAAGCCATGATAACAATGATCTCCTATTTTAACAGAAATAATAGGCATGCCTACCACATGTCTAGGTTTATCTTTAGCACGGGGTTTAGCAATTCTAGCAGTTTCATCACAGAAATAAATAACATGCCCATCAATATTATCGGACAAGAGATCTTTAACAATAGCAATATTGGGTTCAACTTTAACTTGCTCAGGAGGTGTATATATTTTAATATTGCTTTTACGAATTAAAGTTGAAGCTTTAGCATGATCCTTTATCCTAACAGGGAAAGGTGGTTTCTCAACATAAGAAGTAGGAACAATAGGATCATTATAAGTGACAATCTTTTCTTCAACTTTAATAGGTGCAGCTACTTTTACTTCTATGGGAGGATGCTATTTAAACCACTTCTCCTTGGGGAGATCAACATAAGTAGCAAAAGATTCATAGAAAGAAGCTACTATCTCAGAGTCAAGTCCATATTTAGTGCTAAATTTACGAAAAATATCGGTATCCATAAAAGATTTAACACAATCAAAACTAGGTATTATACCTGACTCCTTAACTTTGTCGAGGTCCCAATCTTCAGAGTTGCGTTTAATTCTTTCCAATAAATCCCATTTGAATTCAATAGTCTTCATCATAAAAGAGCCAGCACAAGAAGTATCAAGCATGGTGCGATTGTTATCAGAAAGCCGAGCATAGAAATTTTGAATAATCATTTTTCTCGAGAGCTCATGATTGGGGCATGAATATGACATTGATTTAAGCCTCTCCCAATCTTGAGCGATGCTTTCTCCTTTGCGAGGCCAAAAATTATATATGTAATTGCGATCACGATGAACAAGATGCATAGGATAAAACTTATGATGAAATTCCAATTTCAATCGTTTGTAATTCCAAGACCCCATATCATCACATAGCCTATACCATGTCGATGTGTCTCCCTTAAAAGATAAAGGGAAGACCTTCTTCTTAACAACATCTCCTAAAAAGGGATTAGCTAGCAGTTTTTCTATCATACCCGAAGGAATTTCAAAGCCGTCATTTTCATTTTCATTTTCAGTAGGTTGAGGAGAAACTCTTTGCTCTACTGGTCGGGGTGAAGATACCCCGAACAAGCCCCTCAGAGGATTACTTTCCATAATAACAAGTGACAGTAAATTTCAGCACACTATATAAATTTTTCCTTACCAAATTCCACCTACCAAAGGCGCTTCACTCCCCAGCAACGGCGCCAGAAAAGTGTCTTGATGACCCACAAGTATAGGGGATCTATCGTAGTCATTTCGATAAGTAAGAGTGTCGAACCCAACGAGGAACAGAAGGAAATGATAAGCGGTTTCCAGCAAGGTATTCTCTGCAAGTACTGAAATAAGTGGTAACAGATAGTTTTCTGATAGGATAATTTGTAACGAGCAACAAGTAACAAAAGTAAATAAAGTGCAGCAAGGTGGCCCGATCCTTTTTGTAGCAAAGGACAAGCCTGGACAAACTCTTGTATAGAGAAAAGCGCTCCCGAGGACACATGGGAATATCGTCAAGCTAGGTTTCATCACGTTCATATGATTCGCGTTCGGTACTTTGATAATTTGGCATGTGGGTGGACCGGTGCTTGGGTGCTGCCCTTACTTGGACAAGCATCCCACTTATGATTAACCTCTATTGCAAGAATCCGCAACTATGACAAAAGTATTAAGGTAAACCTAACCATAGCATGAAACATATGGATCCAAATCAGCCCCTTACGAAGCAACACATAAACTAGGGTTTAAGCTTCTGTCACTCTAGCAACCCATCATCTACTTATTACTTCCCAATTCCTTCCTCTAGGCCCAAATAATGGTGAAGTGTCATGTAGTCGACGTTCACATAACACCACTAGAGGAGAGACAACATACATCTCATCAAAATATCGAACGAATACCAAATTCACATGACTACTAATAGCAAGACTTCTCCCATGTCCTCAGGAACAAAAGTAACTACTCACAAAGCATAAACATGTTCATAATCAGAGGGGTATTAATATGCATATAGGATCTGAACATATGATCTTCCACCAATTAAACCAACTAGCATCAACTACAAGGAGTAATTAACACTACTAGCAACCTACTAGCACCAATCCCGGACTTGGAGACAAGAATTGGATACAAGAGATGAACTAGGGTTTTGAGAGGAGATGGTGCTGATGAAGATGTTGATGGAGATTACCCTCTCCCGATGAGAGGAGCGTTGGTGATGACGATGGCGATGATTTCCCCCTCCGGGAGGGAAGTTTCCCTGGCAGAACAGCTCCGCCAGAGCCCTAGATTGGTTCCGCCAAGGTTCCGCCTCGTGGCGGCAGAGTTTCGTCCGAGAAGATGGCTTCTTTTTTTCCCATCGAAATACTTCATATAGCAGAAGATGGTCATCGGAGGGCCACGAGGTAGGGGGGCGCGCCCAGGGGGTAGGGCGCGCCCCCCACCCTCGTGGGCAGGGTGTGGCCCCCCTAGTGAAGTTCTTGCTCTCAGTATTTTTTATATATTTGGAAAACGTCTTCAGTGGAGTTTCAGGACTTTTGGAGCTTTGCAGAATAGGTCTCTAATATTTGCTCCTTTTCCAGCCCAGAATCCCAGCTGCCGGCAGTCTCCCTCTTTATGTAAACCTTGTAAAATAAGAGAGAATAGGCATAAGTATTGTGACATAATGTGTAATAACAGCCCATAATGCAATAAATATTGATATTAAAGCATGATGCAAAATGGACGTATCACCCATCGGCCCAGCACGCCCCTCTCCCAAAGCCCAGCCGCGGCCTCCTGCTTGGCCCAGCTCCAAGCCTGCCTGCCTCACCACCGAACCGGGCCTTAGCCCATGAGTGAGCAGCTCCTACAGCCCCTCTGCTCTATGGTGGCCCAGCCAGTTTCGGCCCGTGGCTTATTTTTTTTCCTGTTCTACGATTTTCCTAATATTCCAGAGAACGTTGTTTTACAGAAAAGACCCTAATGTTCATACATTTAATATCTCACAAACTATGCATCACATGTAAAAACTTTATATATGAAAATGCTTAAATTGTGTCTAGTTTCATAATATGTCACTTTCACCCATATTTAAAATGTTTAAATTGCTGTTTGTGTAGATTTACTCTTATGCCATGCTAAAATGGTTTATTTCATAAGTAAATAACCGTAGCTCCATTTTAAATAAACTTTATATGTAAATGGGGTAGAAAAATGCCTAGTTTAACATGGTGGCTTTACTTTGCATGCTTAACAACTCTAAAATATGGTTTAGGGCAGAACAGTACCAAACCTAAAAATATGCACATGAGGAGTTTCCGGACTTGTTGTTTGTTGCTACGGCCTCTTTTAAACTTGCCTAGTTAAGTAGTTTTATTATGCTTCACCTCTTACCATGCTAACCAACATTTAATATTGTTGGGTACATAACCGGAAGAGAACTAAATAAGTCATGTGGTGTTCCATCAATATGCAACTCGTTGCATATTGAGCTCCACTTAATTTGTAGTTTTGTTTGTGCAAATTGCCATGCCATGCCTCTTTAAACCGGACATGCATCATACTTGGTTGTGCATCATGCCATGGTTATGTGATGGTTGTTTACCTTGTTGTTTGCTTCTTTCCGGTGTTGCTTCTTCGGGTTAGTTCCGATAACATCGCGTTTGTGAGGATTCGTTCGACTTCGTCTGTTTGTCTTCTCCATGGACTCGTTCTTCTTCCTTGCGGGATTTCAGGCAAGATGACCATACCCTCGAAATCACTTCTATCTTTGCTTGCTAGTTGCTCGCTCTATTGCTATGCCGCGATACCTACCACTTGCTATATCATGCCTCCCATATTGCCATGTCAAGCCTCTAACCCACCTTCCTAGCAAACCGTTGTTTGGCTATGTTACCGCTTTTGCTCAGCCCCTCTTATAGCGTTGCTAGTTGCAGGTGAAGATGGAGTTTGTTCCTTGTTGGAACATGTTTATTGTTGGGATATCACAATATCTCTTATTTTATTAATGCATCTATATACTTGGTAAAGGGTGGAAGGCTCGGCCTTATGCCTGGTGTTTTGTTCCACTCTTGCCGCCCTAGTTTCCGTCATACCGGTGTTATGTTCCTTGATTGTGCGTCCTTACACGGTTGGGTGTTATGGGGACCCCTTGACAGTTCGCTTTGAATAAAACTCCTCCAGTAAGGCCCAACATTGGTTTTACCATTTGCCTCACCACCACCTACTTTTCCCTTGGGAGTCGCGCTCCCGAGGGTCATCTTTATTTTAACCCCCCCCCCCCCCCAGGCCAGTGCTTCTCTAAGTGTTGGTCCAACCTGAGCGATGTCCGGCGCCCCCTGGCCAACGAGGGTCTATGCCAACCCGACGTCTGGCTCATCCGGTGTGCCCTGAGAACGAGATATGTGCAGCTCCTATCGGGATTTGTCGGCACATTCGGGCGGCTTTGCTGGTCTTGTTTTACCATTGTCGAAATGTCTTGTAATCAGGATTCCGAGTCTGATCGGGCCGTCCTGGAGAAACTTGTGATGGGCTAAGTTGGGACACCCCTGCGGGGTTTTGAACTTTCGAAAGTCGTGCCCGCGGTTATGGGCAGATGGGAATTTGTTAATATCCGGTTGTAGAGAACTTGACGCTTAACTTAATTAAAATGCATCAACTGCATGTGTAACCGTGATGGTCTCTTTTCGGCGGTGTCCGGGAAGAGAACACGGTCTCGTGTTATGCTTGAACGTAAGTAGTTTCAGGATCACTTCTTGATCTTTGTAGCTTCTCGACCATGCTTTGCTCCTCTTCTCGCTCTCATTTGCGTAAGTTAGCCACCATATATGCTAGTGCTTGCTGCAGCTCCACCTCACTACCCCCCCTTTTCCTACCTTAAGCTTAAATAGTCTTGATCTCGCGGGTGTGATATTGCTGAGTCCTCGTGACTCACAGATACTTCCAAATAGTTGCAGGTGCCGATGATACCAGTGCAGGTGATGCAACCGAGCTCAAGCGGGAGCTCGATGAAGACCTTTTCGTTGTGGTGTTTCATTTCCTTTTAATCAGTAGTGGAGCCCAGTCGGGATGATCGGGGATCTAGCATTTGGGGTTGTCTTTCTTTATTTGGTTCCGTAGTCAGACTTTGATTGTATTCTGGATGATGTAATGCTATTTTTATGTATTGTGTGAAGTGGCGATTGTAATCCAACTTTTTATCCCATTCTTATTCAGTACATGGGATGTGTAAAGATTACCCCTCTTGCGACATGCCTACCATGCGGTTATGCCTCTAAGTCGTGCCCCGACACGTGGGAGATATAGCCGCATCATGGGTGTTACATCTATTTAGGGGTTGATAGGGCTCAGTTTGTGTGTCAATATAGGGTTATATTTTTGGAAAGCTAAGTTCTATTAGGGGGTATATCAATCTGAATTGGGGGAAGAACAATTTAACTTGGACTGTCTTGAGCAATGATCTTCACTGATGTGCAGTCCATGTATTAGGGTGATCGTTGGTATGAGGGTTGGTTCTGCACATTGTAGTTCTGATCCTTGTACCACCTTTATCCTTCTATATGACAACAAGCAGTGAAGATCATCACCCATGACATACACATTGTCATGATCCTACACATTGTAGTTCAATGGCGTGTTGAGCCTAATGTTCTTCATTGCATTGCCCTTCCGACAAGTTGGTCATTGACAATGATTCTTCGGGCAGCCGTTCCAAGGGCAAGGTTGTAGTACAAGGCAACAGTTCATAGAGGAGTCAAGGGAGGCCGACAAATATCGGCCGCTTTCATGAGGACCTAAGTCCATCCCACTTCTGCAATGTGCTTAGCACCTGGGTTATATTTACTTCTAATCCATGATGCCTTCCACTGGCACATGGGCACCGTCAGGAAATCATTCTGAGGACGAACACCAGCTGCATCTAAAGGGTCAAGCTCCGAGATGTCAACGGGAGGCATGCCATGGATCAAGGGTGGGTTTGTTTTGCCATAGGTCCTCACTGTGGATAGTTTCAAGTCCATCGTGTTCGACATTTCTGACGCGGGTGTGGTGGTCAAGTGCGTCCATCATGACCCAACTTGTCATGATCCAAGAGTTGTAATATTTGTTTGTTAGTCTGTCAGTCCTGAGCTATTATGCCTACGATTGTGTGGTTATGCATATGTTTGCTTGTCACTAGTATGCCTGTGATTGTGTCGCTATGTGTATGCTTGTTAATGTAGCCATGCGTACACTTGTTGAAAGTGGTGTGTATGACTGTGTGTATGCTTGTTGAAAGTGGTGTGCCTATGACTGTGTGTGCTTGTAACCTCACTGCTCAAAAAAGATGTAACCACATTGTATGTCTTACACGTAGCCAAACAACAGTAAGTTTTACCTGGCGAGCAAAGACTTGCCACCAAACGTCGTACGTCTGTTGTGCTCCCATGCAGCCTGGAGCTTTGTGGGCAACCAAACGCACCGCACAACATGGTTTACTGTCTATATTTACTCAGCCGGACTCAACCGAACCACACATGCAGGAGGCCCAACTTCATGTAGAGAACCAAACATGCCCCTTACGAGTTTCTTCCTCCCCCACATCTAGGGTCTAGCATGTTTTTCTCTTCTTTGCTCGTGGTGTGAGGCTACGAGAGACCAAACTAATAGTTAACCGATGCGTGGACATTTACAATTACACATGTAATGCAATAATGTGTTGTTTCCTTTTTCTTTTAATGTAATAATGTGGTACAATTACACATGTAATGCAATAATGTGTTGTTTCCTTTTACTTTTAATGTAATAATGTGGTGTCTGCGTGCAGAGGATTGCAGATACCGGGTTTCGACGATGCCATTCTGTTTCGACGCCTTGTGCAAGGCGTTGTGCTGGTCGCAGGCGCAAGTGCAGGATCGAAAGTATGTCTAGAGGGGGTGATTAGACTACTTGACCAAATAAAAATATAGCCTTTTCCCAATTTTAGTTTTTGGCAGATTTTAGCAACTTGGCACAAACAAGTAATCAACCTACACATGAAATTCTAAGAGTATAGCAGCGGAATGTAAAACAATTGCATATGAAGGTAAAGGGAGGAGTTTGAGGGAGCAAACGCAATGTTGACACAGAGATTTTTGGCGTGGTTCCGATAGGTGGTGCTATCGTACATCCACGTTGATGGAGACTTCAACCCACGAAGGGTAACGGTTGCACGAGTCCATGGAGGGCTCCACCCATGAAGGATCCACGAAGAAGCAACCTTGTCTATCCCACCATGGCCGTCGCCCACGAAGGACTTGCCTCACTAGGGTAGATCTTCACGAAGTAGGCGATCTCCTTGCCCTTACAAACTCCTTGGTTCAACTCCAGAATCTTGTCGGAGGCTCCCAAGTGACACCTAGCCAATCTAGGAGGCACCACTCTCCAAGAAGTAACAAATGGTGCGTTGATGATGAACTCATTGCTCTTGTGCTTCAAATGATAGTCTCCCCAACACTCAACTCTCTCTCTCATAGGATTGGATTTGGTAGAAAGAAGATTTGAGTGGAAAGCAACTTGGGGAAGGCTAGAGATCAAGATTTATGTGGTTGGAATGAAATATCTTGACCTCAACACAAGTGTAGGTGGTTCTCTCTCAGAAAATATGTATTGGAAGTGTAGGCATGTTCTGATGGCTCTCTCCTCGAATGAAGAGTGGGTGGAGGGGTATTTATAGCCTCCACACAAAATCTAACCCTTACACACAAATCACCAAACTCGGTGGGACCGAATCATGAAACTCGGTCAAACCGATTTAATTCAAAATGTGAACGCTGGGATTCTCGATGGGACCGACATGTCAACTCGGTGGGACCAATTTCGTTAGGGTTAGGGCATAACATAATCTCGATGAGACCGATTACACAAACTCGGTGAGACCGATTTTGGTAATGGACTAACAGAGAGTTGGTCAGGTAAACTCGGTGGGACCGATTCGCTCATCTCGGTTGGACCGAAGTGTTACGAAAGGGAAACAGAGAGTTTACATTGCAATCTCGGTGGGACCGATCGCTCATCTCGGTTTGACCGAAACGTTACGAAGGGAAACAGAGAGATTACAATCCCATCTCGGTGAGACCGAGATCCCTATCGGTGAGACCGAAAAGACTAGGGTTTCTGGCAGTGGCTATGTTAACTGAACTCGGTGGCGCCGGATAGAAAGAATCGGTGGGGCCGAGTTGTATATTTGGTGTGGGACATATGTGGATATGAGAAAGTAGTGGAGGGTTTTGGATCATATCACTAAGCATTTTGAGCAAGCACCTCATTAAGCAACACCTCATCCCTTCTTAATAGTATTGGCTTTTCCTATAGACTCAATGTGATCTTGGATCACTAAAATAGAAAATGTAGAGTCTTGTGCTTTGAGCTTGAGCCAATCTTTTATCCTTAGCATTTTGAAGGGTCCACTTTCTAATCCATGCCATGCCAACCATTGAGCTTTCCTGAAATATTCATCTTGGAATAGCATTAGCTCAATGAGCTATATGTTGTTAGGAATTACCAAAACCACCCAGGGATAGTTGCACTTTCAGTCTCCCCCTTTTTGGTAATTGATGACAACATATAGATCAAAGCTTTGACAAATGATAAATAAGATTGAAAAACATAACCACTTTGAGAAGTATGTGATAAGCAAGAGCTCCCCCTAAATTTGTGCGTTATTTAAAATTTGCTTTTGAATGCAAATGCACAATCGATTAGGATCATGGGTTACTCTTCCATGTCACATGCATCTTGGTGAAGCGCTCAAAATGATAGAGATTAACAGCATGCACTCATCACCAAGCAAGTGAATGATCATATAAGAGATATAAAAGATAGCATCATTCAACCAAACATTAAGGGTAGCATATGATCAAACACATGATCAACAAGTATCTCACAAGGACATAAAGTATCTCACACAAGCACTCAATAAAGAAGTAACCAAAATAGCAAGAGAGATAAAAAACAACACTCTCTCTCGAAGCCTATGATCTATACATTTTTCTTCCCCTTTGACAACAAGTTACCAAAAAGTTCAAAAATGCATAGTGCTAAACGACTCTCAGGCTTGATCTTCGGGAGGTGGTGTAGAGAGAATTCCAAGGACGAAGGCTTCCGATGAAGTAGTTGGAGCTGATGGAGTGGGTGCTGGAGGTGGCACTAGAGCTATGGCTGCTGGTGCTGACACTGAAGCTCGAGTATCTGTCACAGGCACTGCAGCAGACCTTGGACCTCGTGGCACTCGCTTGAAAGCATCAGTAGTAGACTTGCCCTTCCTCTCCTCTGCTTCCTCCTGTAGCTGCTCAACTACAGTTTGGATCTCAGTTACCTTGACATCCAGATCATAGAACTTCTGCTCAACGATCCTCTCCAAACTCTCTTGGTTCTTAGTCAGGGTGGCCAAGCCCTTCTCAATCCTCAGGGTGGATTGGATCGGATATCCAAGTTGATCTTGTTTGTATTTCAAGAACACTTGAGATGCCTCTTCAACAGTTGGCATTTTGCAGCTTTCTCTGCCTTTGCCTTCTCTCTCTTCTCATGTGCTTGAGCTAAAGATGGTTCATTTTCATCCATCACCACAGTGTTGTCTTCAAATTCAGGATAGATGGACAGGTGTTCCTTGTCCAAAAGATATGTGCCGGTGCCCATCTTTGAGTTAATGAGCTCCTAAATGTGTGGAGCATACCCACAACTCCTCTTCTGATCAGCAGCAGTCATCTTGATTGTCTCAACAATCAGGCTCATGACCTTGAACTTCTGTGGGACATCAAATATGTGTAGCACAATTATAGCATGTCCTCTGATCATCTTGTGATCACCTGACTTGGGTAGTAGTGTGTGCCTTAATTGTTGGGGAACGTAGCATAAATTCAAAATTTTCCTATGTGTCACCAAGATCTATCTATGGAGTCATCTAGCAACGAGGGAGGAGTGGATCTACATACCCTTGTAGATCGTGCGCGGAAGCGTTCAAGAGAACAGGGTTGATGGAGTCGTACTCGTCGTGATCCAAATCACCGATGATCCTAGCGCCGAACGGATGGCACCTCCGCATTCAACACACGTACGGAGCAGCGACGTCTCCTCCTTCTTGATCCAGCAAGGGGGAGGAGAGGTTGATGGAGATCCAGCAGCACGACAGCGTGGTGGTGGAAGTAGCGGGATTCCAACAGGGCTTCGCCAAGCGCTGCGGGAGGAGGGAGATGTGTCATGGGAGGGAGAGGGAGGCGCCAGGGCTTAGGTGCGGCTGCCCTCCCTTCCCCCCACTATATATAGGGCCAAGGGAGAGGGGGGGCGCAGCCTTGGCCCTTCCTCCAAGGAAGGGTGCGGCCAGGGAGGAGTCCATCCTCCCCAAGGCACCTAGGAGGTGCCTTCCCCTTTTAGGACTCTTTCTTTCCCTTATCTCTTGGCGCATGGGCCTCTTGGGGCTGGTGTCCTTGGCCCATATAGTCCAAGGCGCACACCCCTACAGCCCATGTGGCCCTCCGGGGCAGGTGGACCCCCTTGGTGGAACCCCGGACCCCTTTCGGCACTCCCGGTACAATACCGATAATGCGTGAAACTTTTCCGGCGACCAAAACAAGACTTCCCATATATAAATCTTTACCTCCGGACCATTCCGGAACTCCTCGTGACGTCCGGGATCTCATCCGGGACTCCGAACAACTTTCGGGTTACCGCATACTAATATCTCTATAACCCTAGCGTCACCGAACCTTAAGTGTGTAGACCCTACGGGTTCGGGAGACATGCAGACATGACCGAGATGACTCTCCGGTCAATAACCAACAGCGGGATCTGGATACCCATGTTGGCTCCCACATGTTCCACGATGATCTCATCGGATGAACCACGATGTCAAGGACTTAATCAATCTCGTATAGAATTCCCTTTGTCTATCGGTACAATACTTGCCCGAGATTCGATCGTCGGTATCCCGATACCTTGTTCAATCTCGTTACCGGCAAGTCTCTTTACTTGTTCTGTAACACATCATCCCGTGATCAACTCCTTGATCACATTGTGCACATTATGATGATGTCCTACCGAGTGGGCCCAGAGATACCTCTCCGTCACACGGAGTGACAAATCCCAGTCTCGATTCGTGCCAACCCAACAGACACTTTCGGAGATACCCGTAGTGCACCTTTATAGTCACCCAGTTACGTTGTGACGTTTGGCACACCCAAAGTATTCCTACGATATCCGGGAGTTGCACAATCTCATGGTCTAAGGAAATGATACTTGACATTAGAAAAGCTTTAGCATACGAACTACATGATCTTGTGCTAGGCTTAGGATTGGGTCTTGTCCATCACATCATTCTTCTAATGATGTGATCCCGTTATCAATGACATCCAATGTCCATGGTCAGGAAATCGTAACCATCTATTGATCAACGAGCTAGTCAACTAGAGGCTTACTAGGGACATGGTGTTGTCTATGTATCCACACATGTATCTGAGTTTCCTATCAATACAATTCTAGCATGGATAATAAACGATTATCATGAACAAGGAAATATAATAATAACCAATTTATTATTGCCTCTAGGGCATATTTCCAACAGTCTCCCACTTGCACTAGAGTCAATAATCTAGTTCACATCGCTATGTGACTAACACTCAAGGTCACATCCCCATGTGACTAACACCCAAAGAGTTTACTAGAGTCAATAATCTAGTTCACATTACCATGTGATTAACACTCGATGAGTTCTGGGTTTGATCATGTTATGCTTGTGAGAGATGTTATAGTCAACGGGCCTGAATCTTTCAGATCCGTATGTACTTCGCAAATTTCTTATGTCATCTTGTAGATGCAACTACTACGCTACATTTGGAGCTATTCCAAATAACTGTTCTACTATACGAATCCAGTTTACTACTCAGAATAATATGGATTAGTGTCAAAGTTTGCATCGGCGTAACCCTTTACGACGAACTCTTTTACCACCTCCATAATCGAGAAAATTCCTTAGTCCACTAGTTACTAAGGATAACTTTGACCGCTGTCCTGTGATCTATTCTTAGATCACTCTTGTACCCCTTGACTGACTCATGGCAAGGCACACATCAGGTGCGGTACTCGGCATGGCATACCGTATAGAGCCTATGACAAAAGCATAGGGGACGACATTCGTCCTTTCTCTTTCTTCTGCCGTGGTCGAGCTTTAAGTCTTAACTTCATACCTTACAACTCAGGCAAAAACTCCTTCTTTGACTGATCCATCTTGAACACCTTCAAGATCATGTCAGGGTATGTGCTCATTTGAAAGTACCATTCAGCGTTTTGATCTATCCTCATAGATCTAGATGCTCAATGTTCAAGTAGCCTTATCCAGGTTTTCTATTGAAAAACACTTTTCAAATAACCCTATATGCTCTACATCATTTCTGATCCATAATATGTCAACAACATATACTCATCGGAAATTCTATAGTGCTCCCACTCACTTCTTTGGAAATACAAGTTTCTCATAAAATTTGTATAAACCCAAAATCTTTGATCATCTCATCAAAGCGTACATTCCAACTCCGAGATGCTTACTCCAGTCCTTAGAAGGATTGCTGGAGCTTTGCATACTTATTAGCATCTTTCAGGATTGACAAAACCTTCCGGTTGTATCACATACAACCTTTCCTCAAGAAAATCGTCGGGGAAACAATGTTTTGACATCCTATCTGCAAGATTTCATAAATAATGCAGTAATCGCTAACATAATTCCAACAGACTCTTAGCATCGCTACGAGTGAGAAAGTCTCATCATAGTCAACTCCTTGAACTTGTCGGAAAAAACTTAACGACAAGTCGAGCTTTCTTAATGGTGATACTTACCATCATTGTCCGTCTTCCTTTTAAAATCCATATGTACCTAACAGCCTTATGACCATCAAGTAGTTCTCCCAGAGTCTACACTTTGTTTTCATATATGGATCCTCTCTCGGATTATATGGCCTTGAGCCATTTTGGAATCCAGGCCCACCATCGCTTCTCCATAGCTCGTAGGTTCATTGTTGTCTAGCAACATGACTTCCAAGACAGGATTACGTACCACTCTGAAGTAGTACGCATCCTTGTCATCCCACGAGATTTGGTAGTGACTTGATTTGAAGTTTCATGATTACTATCATAAGCTTCCACTTCAATTAGTGTAGGTGCCACAGGAACAACTCCCTGTGCCCTGCCACACACTAGTTGAAGAGACGGTTCAATAACCTCATCAAGTCTCCACCATCCTTCCACTCAATTCTTCCGAGAGAAACTTTTCCTCGAGAAAGGACTCGATTCTAGAAACAATCCCTTATTGCTTTCGGATCTGAGACAGGAGGTATACCCAACTGTTTTGGGTGTCCTATGAAGATGCATTTATCCGCTTTGGATTCGAGCTTATCAGCCTGAAACTTTTTCACATAAGCGTCGCAGCCCCAAACTTCTAAGAAATGACAGCTTAGGTTTCTCTAAACCATAGTTCATATGGTGTCATCTCATCGGAATTACGTGGTGCCCTATTTAAAGTGAATGTGGTTGTCTTTAATGCCTAACCCATAAACTATCGTGGTAATTCGATAAGAGACATCATGGTATGCATCATATCCAATAGGGTGCAGTTATGATGTTCGGACACACCATCACACTATGGTGTTCCAGGCTGTATTAGTTGTGAAACAATTTCCACAATGTCTTAATTCTGTGCCAAACTCGTAATTCAGATATTCATCTCTATGATCATATCATAGATATTTTATCGTCTTGTCACGACGATCTTTCAACTTCACCCTGAAATTACTTGAACCTTTCAATAATTCAGACTCGTGATTCATCAAGTAAATATACTCAACATCTACTCAAATCATCTGTGAAGTAAGAACATAACGATATCCACTACATGCCTCAGCACTCATTGGATTGCACACATCAAAATGTATTACTTCCAACAAGTTGCTTTCTAGTTCCATTTTACTGAAAACGAGGCTTTCAGTCATCTTGCCCATGTGGTATGATTTGCATGTCTCAAGTGATTCAAAATCAAGTGAGTCCAAACGGTCCATTTGCATGGAGTTTCTTCATGCATATACACCAATAGACATGGTTCGCATGTCTCAAACCTTTCAAAACAAGTGAGCCCAAAGATCCATCAGCATGGAGCTTCTTCATGCGTTTTATACCGATATGACTTACGTGGCAGTGCCACAAGTAGGTGGTACTATCATTACTATCTTTTGGCATGAACATGTGTATCACTACGATCGAGATTCAATAAACCATTCATTTCAGGTGTAAGACCATTGAAGGTATTATTCAAATAAACAGAGTAACCATTATTCTCTTTGAATGAATAACCGTATTGCGATAGACATAATCCAATCATGTCTATGCTCAACGCAAACACCAATCTCGATGGTAGAGGGAGAGTACGATATTTGATCAACCTTGGAAATACTTCCAACACATATCGTCATCTCACCTTTAGCTAGTCTCTGTTTATTCCGTAGCTTTTATTTCGAGTTACTAACACTTAGCAACCAAACCGGTATCTAATACCCTGGTGCTACTAGGAGTACTAGTAAAGTACACATTAACATAATACATCCAATATACTTCTATCGACCTTGCCAGCCTTCTTATCTACCAAGTATCTAGGGTAATTCTGCTCCAGTGGCTGTTCCCTTTATTACAGAAGCACTTAGTCTCGGGTTTGGGTTCAACCTTGGGTTTCTTCACTAGAGCAGCATCTGATTTGCCGTTTCATGAAGCATCCCTTTTTGCCCTTGCCCTTCTTGAAACTAGTGGTTTCACCAACCATCAACAATTGATGCTCCTTCTTGATCTCTACTTTTGTGGTGTCAAACATCGCGAATATCTCAAGGATCATCATATATGTCCCCGATACATTATAGTTCATCACGAAGCTCTAGCAGCTTGGTGGTAATGACTTCGGAGAAACATCACTATCTCATTTGGAAGATCAACTCCCACTCGATTCAAATGATTGTTGTACTCAGACAATCTGAGCACAAGCTCAACAATTGAGCTTTTCTCCTTAGTTTGTAGGCTAAGAAAATCGTCAGAGGTCTTATACCTCTTGACGTGGGCACGAGCCTGAAATCCCAATTTCAGCCCTCGAAACATCTCATATGTTTCACGACGTTTTAACACGTCTTTGGTGCCTCAACTCTAAACCGTTTAACTGAACTATCACATAGTTATCAAAATGTGTATGTCAGATGTTCGCAACATCCACAGACGACGTTCGAGGTTCAGCACACTGAGCGGTGCATTAAGGACATAAGCCTTTTACTGTCTGCATAATTGCTACTATCAACTTTCAACTAAATTTTTCTCTAGGAACATATCTAAACAGTAGAACTGAAGCGCGAGCTACGACATAATTTGCGAAGACCTTTTGACTATGTTCAAGATAATTAAGTTCATCTTATGAACTCCCACTCAGATAGACATCCCTCTAGTCATCTAAGTTATTACATGATCCGAGTCAACTAGGCCGTGTCCGATCATCACGTGAGACGGACTAGTCAACATCGGTGAACATCTTCATGTTGATCGTATCTTCTATACGACTCATGTTCGACCTTTCGGTCTCTTGTGTTCCGAGGCCATGTCTGTACATGCTAGGCTCGTCAAGTCAACCTAAGTGTTTCACGTGTGTAAATCTGTCTTACACCCGTTGTATGTGAATGTTAGAATCTAACACCCGATCATCACGTGGTGCTTCGAAACAACGAACTGTCGCAACGGTGCACAGTTAGGGGGAACACTTTCTTGAAATTATTATGAGGGATCATCTTATTTACTACCGTCGTTCTAAGTAAACAAGATGCATAAACATGATAAACATCACATGCAATCAAATAGTGACATGATATGGCCATCATCACTTTGCTCCTCTTGATCTCCATCTTCGGGGCTCCATGATCATCATCGTCACCGGCATGACACCATGATCTCCATCATCATGATCTCTATCATCGTGTCTTCATGAAGTTGTCTCGTCAACTATTACTTCTACTACTACAGCTAACGGTTAGCAATAAAGTAAAGTAATTACATGACGTTTATGTTGACACGCAGGTCATAAATAAATTAAGACAACTCCTATGGCTCCTGCCGGTTGTCATACTCATCGACATGCAAGTCGTGATTCCTATTACAAGAACATGATCAATCTCATACATCACATATATCATTCATCACATCCTTTTGGCCATATCACATCACATAGCATACCCTGCAAAAACAAGTTAGACGTCCTCTAATTGTTGTTTGCATGTTTTACGTGGCTGCTATGGGTTTCTAGTAAGAACGTTTCTTACCTACGCAAAAACCACAACGTGATATGCCAATTGCTATTTACCCTTCATAAGGACCCTTTTCATCGAATCCGATCCGACTAAAGTGGGAGAGACAGACACCCGCTAGCCACCTTATGCAACTAGTGCATGTCAGTCGGTGGAACCAGTCTCACGTAAGAGTACGTGTAAGGTCGGTCCGGGCCGCTTCATCCACAATGCCGCCGAATCAAGATTGGACTAGTAACGGTAAGCATATTGAACAAAATCAACGCCCACAACTACTTTGTGTTCTACTCGTGCATAGAAACTACGCATAGACCTAGCTCATGATGCCACTGTTGGGGAAGGTAGCATAAATTCAAAATTTTCCTACGTGTCACCAAGATCTATCTATGGAGTCATCTAGCAACGAGGGAGGAGTGGATCTACATACCCTTGTAGATCGCGCGCGGAAGCGTTCAAGAGAACGGGGTTGATGGAGTCGTACTCGTCGTGATCCAAATCACCGATGATCCTAGCGCCGAACGGACGGCACCTCCGCGTTCAACACACGTCCGGAGCAGCGACGTCTCCTCCTTCTTGATCCAGCAAGGTGGAGGAGAGGTTGATGGAGATCCAGCAGCACGACAGCGTGGTGGTGGAAGTAGCGGGATTCCAACAGGGCTTCGCCAAGCGCTGCGGGAGGAGGGAGATGTGTCATGGGAGGGAGAGGGAGGCGCCAGGGCTTAGGTGCGGCTGCCCTCCCTTCCCCCCACTATATATAGGGCCAAGGGAGAGGGGGGGCGTAGCCTTGGCCCTTCCTCCAAGGAAGGGTGCGGCCAGGGAGGAGTCCATCCTCCCCAAGGCACCTAGGAGGTGCCTTCCCCTTTTAGGACTCTTTCTTTCCCTTATCTCTTGGCGCATGGGCCTCTTGGGGCTGGTGCCCTTGGCCCATATAGGCCAAGGCGCACACCCCTACAGCCCATGTGGCCCCCCGGGGCAGGTGGACCCCCGGACCCCTTTCGGCACTCCCGGTACAATACCGATAATGCGCAAAACTTTTCCGGCGACCAAAACAAGACTTCCCATATATAAATATTTACCTCCGGACCATTCCGGAACTCCTCGTGACGTCCGGGATCTCATTCGGGACTCCGAACAACTTTCGGGTTACCGCATACTAATATCTCTATAACCCTAGCGTCACCGAACCTTAAGTGTGTAGACCCTACGGGTTCGGGAGACATGCAGACATGACCGAGATGACTCTCCGGTCAATAACCAACAGCGGGATCTGGATACCCATGTTGGCTCCCACATGTTCCACGATGATCTCATCGGATGAACCACGATGTCAAGGACTTAACCAATCCTGTATACAATTCCCTTTGTCTATCGGTACAATACTTGCCTGAGATTCGATCGTCGGTATCCCGATACCTTGTTCAATCTCGTTACCGGCAAGTCTCTTTACTCGTTCCGTAACACATCATCCCATGATCAACTCCTTGATCACATTGTGCACATTATGATGATGTCCTACCGAGTGGGCCCAGAGATACCTCTCCGTCACACGGAGTGACAAATCCCAGTCTCGATTCGTGCCAACCCAACAAACACTTTCGGAGATACCCGTAGTGCACCTTTATAGTCACCCAGTTACGTTGTGACGTTTGGCACACCCAAAGTATTCCTACGGTATCCGGGAGTTGCACGATCTCATGGTCTAAGGAAATGATACTTGACATTAGAAAAGCTTTAGCATACGAACTACATGATCTTGTGCTAGGCTTAGGATTGGGTCTTGTCCATCACATCATTCTTCTAATGATGTGATCCCATTATCAATGACATCCAATGTCCATGGTCAGGAAATCGTAACCATCTATTGATCAACGAGCTAGTCAACTAGAGGCTTACTAGGGACATGGTGTTGTCTATGTATCCACACATGTATCTGAGTTTCCTATCAATACAATTCTAGCATGGATAATAAACGATTATCATGAACAAGGAAATATAATAATAACCAATTTATTATGGCCTCTAGGGCATATCTCCAACATTAATATCCAGTTTATGGTAGGCATACCAGACAACAGGTAGTGGACAGGTCCAAACTTGTGTGTATCCAAGGCAGCATCTGGGATCTCCTTGTACACGTTGGCCATAGTGTTGTGGTCTTTATTCTTCTCTGCATAAACATCCAAGTCATCCTCATGTTCCTGAGGAGCATTTATAAGCTTGGCCCAATCATCAACCGTGGATTGGTACCTAGTACCCTCACACATACATACAATCTTCCCATCTGGATAGAAATGGGCAGTGGAGTAGAACTGCATGATCAGCTCATCATTCCACTTGGTGAGCTTTTGTGCAACGAATTCATCAACTCCACATGCCTTAAAATTGTTATACACTCCAGGATAGTGATCTTCATTCTTCTGGATGTACTCCCAGTCTACCCATTTCATGTCACACACAATGGGCTTCTTGTCAAGCAACACTGTCTCATAGAAGTCCTGATGTTCCTTAGTGTGAAACCTGTAGTCCACGACAGTTCTTCTCCTGATAGCATATGGATCAGACTCTCTCCACATTCTCAATCCTGCATCCTTCCTGGTTTTCATGTTTTCTGCAACTGGATGTGCATCATTGTGGTCAGGGATCTTGGGTTTCAGATTCCTTAGCACTTGAGTTCCATCTTCTTCGGCAGCTTCAGGCACTGGGGCCTTATTCTTTTCCTCAGCAGAAATGTTTCTAGTGCTTCTCTTGGGCTTCTGAGCTGGAGCAGCTGCCTTGGAAGCAGCTTTGGGCTTAGATGGAGCAGCCCCTGATCTGATTGCATCTCCCATGAGCTTTTGAGCTTTGGGTGTTGGTGCAGCATCCTCTTCATCATCGTCTCTCATAATTGATGATCTGCCAAGCACTCTGGCAGTGGTCTTCTTGACCCTTTCCTTCCTTTTCCTGCCTTCTCCATCTGCCTCTTCAGAAGGCTTGGAGGCTTCAGCAGTGGATGCTTTGGCCTTAGACATGGGGACTCTCTTTGCTGGTGCCTTCTTATGCATCCCTGGCTTGACTGTAGCAGCTGAGCCGTACTCCTTTTTTAGCATCTTTTTCTTGGAGCTGACTTCTTCCTCAACAGCCGCATAATCCTCATCCTCTGAATCTAAGGTCTTCTTCTTTCTTGTTCTGGTGGCTGCCTTTGGCAAGTTACTTGGTGTGCTCCTACTGCCATCATCAGATGAACTGGAGGGACTAGTGCCCTCACTCAGTTGAACCTGCTCCTCAGACTTGTTTTGGCTATCACTTTGGTCAGACATCGTGCAGGCAAACTATCAGCAGACCCTGTGAATGGATTATAGATGAGGTAGAGTAGATGAGCATCACAAAGTACATGAGTTTTGCAAAAATAATTGACTCAAAAACTTAGTTTTAGTTCTTCACAGAAAGCATTTCGGATCTACCGATTTGTAAACTCGGTGATACCGAAGCAGTTTTGGAACCTAAACTAGTGAACTTGGTCAGACCGAGTCACAGTTCGGTGGCAGCAAGACTGCTAGGGTTTCACAGAGAATTGAACTCAGTCACACCGATTTGCAATTTTCGGTCAGACCGAAAACGCGTGTGCTCTGGCCTAAGCCAAAATCGGTGAGACCGATTTCTACAACTCGGTCGGTCCGAGATGAATTCGGCGGAGACCTAACCCTAAATTTTCAAATCAAAACTAGTCTACGGGATGTTTTCGCTGGACAGGTTGATTTCATTCATGGCAAGAATCATGGTAAAGCAATGTGCTAAGAATCGGAGTTAAGGATTAGCACAATGATCAAGTTCGTACCCTAGTTCGACGACGAACTTGCTACGGCGGCAACGGCGGTGAAGATTTCCGTTGACGGCGGCGGAGACCAGCGGCGGTAGGTCGCTGGCGACGAGAGGACGATCCAGAGACCCGAGGAGGCAGAGTAGGTTATGCGCGGGCGAGGAGGTTCGGAATTTTTTTCAAATTTTGGCCCGGCCGTATATATAAACTGACCCTGTCGGTGTGACCGAGTGGGACGACTCGGTGGCAAGAATGCAACTATCCCTGGGTGGTTTTGGTAATTCCTAACAACATATAGCTCATTGAGCTAATACTATTCCAAGATGAATATTTCAGGAAAGCTCAATGGTTGGCATGGCATGAATTAGAGAGTGGACCCTTCAAATTGCTAAGGATAAAAGATTGGCTCAAACTCAAAGCACAAGACTCTACATTTTCTATTTTAGTGATCCAAGATCACATTGAGTCTATAGGAAAAGCCAATACTATTAAGAAGGGATGAGGTGTTGCTTAATGAGGTGCTTGCTCAAAATGCTTAGTGATATGCTCCAAAACCCTCCACTACTTTCTCATATCCACATATGTCCCACACCAAATATCCAACTCGGCCCCACCGATTATTTCTATCCGGCACCACCGAGTCCAGTTAACATAGCCACTGCCAGAAACCCTAGTCTTTTCGGTCTCACCGATAGGGATCTCGGTCTCACCGAGATGGGATTGTAATCTCTCTGTTTCCCTTCGTAACGTTTCGGTCAAACCGAGATGAGCGATCGGTCCCACCGAGATTGCAATGTAAACTCTCTGTTTCCCTTTCGTAACACTTCGGTCCAACCGAGATGAGCGAATCGGTCCCACCGAGTTTACCTGACCAACTCTCTGTTAGTCCATTACCAAAATCGGTCTCACCGAGTTTGTGTAATCGGTCTCACCGAGATTACGTTATGCCCTAACCCTAACGAAATTGGTCCCACCGAGTTGACATGTCGGTCCCACCGAGATTGAAAGTGCAACTATCCCTAGGTGGTTTTGGTAATTCATAACAACATATAGCTCATTGAGCTAATGCTATTCCAAGATGACTATTTCAGGAAAGCTCAATGATTGGCAATGGCATGGATGTGAAATTGGAACCCTCAAAATGCTGAGGACAAAGGATTGGCTCAAGCTCAAAAGCTCAAGACTCTTCATTTTATATTTTAGTGATCCAAGATCACATTGAGTCTTTAGGAAAAGCCAATACTATCAAGGAGGGATGAGGTGTTGCTTAATGAGCCTCTTGCTTCATGTGCTTAGTGATATGCTCCAAAACCCTCAACTACTTTCCCATATCCACATATGACCTAAACCCTAAGCCAAACTCGGTCCTACCGATTCTTTCTATCCGGCGCCACCGAGTTTCACTTGTCATAAGCCACTGCCAAACCCTAGCAATTCGGTTCTACCGATAGGGATCTCGGTCTCACCGAGATGGGATTGCAAACTCTCTGTTTCCCTTTCGTAACTTTTCGGTCTCACCGAAAAAGCGAATCGGTCCCACCGAGATTGCAATGTAAATTCAGTGTTTCCTTTTTGTAACTTTTCGGTCTCACCGAAAGAGAAAATCGGTCCCACCGAGTTTGCCTGACCAACTCTCTGGTTAGCTAATTACCAAAATCGGTCTCACCGAGTTTGTGTAATCGGTCTCAACGAGATTACGTTATGCCCAAACCCTAACCATATCGGTCCTACCGAGTTGCATGTCAGTCCCACCGAAAATCTCTAACGGTCACTAGGTTTACCTTTTCGGTTCGACCGAGTTTGTTGATTCGGTCCCACCGAGATTGGAAAACTGTGTGTAACGGTTGGATTTTGTGTGGAGGCTATATATACCCCTCCACCTCCTCTTCATTCATGAAGAGAGCCATCAGAACACATACACAATTCCAACTCATATGTTCTGAGAGAGAACCACCTACTCATGTGTTGAGACCAAGATATTCCATTCCTACCATATGAATCTTGATCTCTAGCCTTCCCCAAGTTGCTTTCCACTCAAATCTTCTTTCCACAAAATCCAAATCCTATGAGAGAGAGTTGAGTGTTGGGGAGACTATCATTTGAAGCACAAGAGCAAGGAGTTCATCATCAACACACCATTTGTTACTTCTTGGAGAGTGGTGTCTCCTAGATTGGCTAGGTGTTACTTGGGAGCCTCCGACAAGATTGTGGAGTTGAACCAAGGAGTTTGTAAGGGCAAGGAGATCGCCTACTTCGTGAAGATCTACCGCTAGTGAGGCAAGTCCTTCGTGGGCGATGGCCATGGTGGGATAGACAAGGTTGCTTCTTCATGGACCCTTCGTGGGTGGTTGCTTCTTCGTGGACCCTTCGTGGGTGGAGCCCTCCGTGGACTCGCGCAACCATTACCCTTCGTGGGTGGAGCCCTCCGTCGACTCGCGCAACTGTTACCCTTCATGGGTTGAAGTCTCCATCAACGTGGATGTAGGATAGCACCACCTATTCGAACCACGGGAAAAACATCCGTGTCTCCAATTGCGTTTGAATTCTCCAAACCCTTCCCTTTACATTCTTGCAAGTTGCATGCTTTACTTTCCGCTGCCAATATACTCTTTGCATGCTTGCTTGAATTGTGTGATGATTGCTTGATTTGTCCTACAATAGCTAAAATCTGCCAAGAACTAAAATTGGGAAAAGGTTAAGTTTTTATTTGGTCAAGTAGTCTAATCACCCCCCCCCTCTAGACATACTTTCGATCCTACAAAGTCCTTCGTGGGTGACGGCCATGGTGGGATAGACAAGGTTGCTTCTTCGTGGACCCTTCGCGGGTGAAGCCCTCCGTGGACTCGCGCAATCGTTACCCTCGTGGGTTGAAGTCTCCATCAACGTGGATGTACGATAGCACCACCTATCGGAACCACGCCAAAAATCTCCGTGTCAACATTGTGTTTGCTCCCTCAAACTCCTCCCTTTACCTTCATATGCAATTGTTTTACGTTCCGCTGCTCATATACTCTTTGTATGCTTGCATGCTTGCTTGATATGTATTGTGAATGTTTAAACTTGTGGTAATACTCCATATGAACCTAAAGAATTAAAAACTGCAACTTTTCTTGATTAAAGTCTATTCACCCCCCCCCCCCCACCCCTCTCTAGACACCTCTTCTCGATCCTTTCAGCAAGCCATCGGCACCCGTGTCAAACAAGAAACGTGCTGGAGGTCGGAGGGCAGCACCAGCTGTGTATGTCTCTTCTGCAGAAAATAACCTTAATAAAGCAAGAAAAATAAAGGTTTCTGCTGAATAAAGCGCCACAGTGCATTTGTGCCATGCTTTTCACAATCCTTCAAAACTTTTCTAATAAATCCTATAGTTTTCTCCGTTCAGTTTTCTTTTTCTGAAACCCCCAAGTGTGCCATGCTCCCTCCCTCCCTCTCTCTACATCTTCCGCAACCCCGGAGTGCATATGTCGAATTTCTTGAGCTATAAATAAAGATCATTAAGTCTTTATTTCTCCTTTTGCCAGAAACATGAGTATGCACGCTTTACACGCTCACATATTTTTCCCAGAGACACGAGTGAATTCGCATATCCATATGTTTTGGGGAAGGGAGACGGCTTTGCCTCAGTTGCTGCAAGAATTAGACCATTTCCTTGCGTTTCTGGCTTTCTGCACAAATCAGGCAGAAATTCAGTTTTACCAAGAAAGTATCAATGGCTCAACTATCGACGTTGCTGAGCTCAGGAATTCCCATATGCTCCCAGAGAGCAGAAACCCTTCGTTTCAAAGGGTGGAGGGCACACAGAGTGTACTTCCCCAGGACTGCAAATGTCCAAGTGCAAAGAATTACTACGAAAACCTTGTGGTTTTCCAGGATTACAAGTTTTACAGCACAAACTACAAGCTCTTTTCGCGTTTGCTTCCTGTCGTAGCTTGTCTAGTGTGGATGCTTAGGTTTTCATTAATGAAAATCGGAAGGGGGAAGCCCTTCTTTTATCAAAAAAAAAAAAAACTACAGGCTCTACAAAAAGGTCGTAGTATAATTTGCCCCGGATTCGATGCTCTCCTTCAGCCCCATTCGATGAGAGGACAAATAGGTTTAGTTTTTTACATAGTATTACAGTGGTTAGTGGTTGTATTTAGTTGTATAATCTACTTATGCACCATTGGAATGCACCTCATCTGAAGCTCGGCCGAGATTTTTGTGGCATTGCTGTTAACTACCACAAGCTTCAGGTTCTTGCCTCTAGAGAGCTCTCGATTTCTGCACTTCGAATCAGTGGGGTGCTTCTGCTCGTCGAGGTCCATGGCCTCAGGATTGCTCGGGGCTCTCGGAAACAAAACCGGATTCTTCTGCGAGGACTGAGAGTTCCTGGTCGCCGCTCAGGAGCTGAGTGGAAGGAAGGTACATAGTCAGTTCGTGAACACATAGGAAGCATAGTGCTTTCATCATCTTAGGAAGCATGGGCAAGCCATGACGTAGTGTAGTGACCGACAACATCATATGTGGAAAACTAAAGCTAGATGCGTGCAACTGCGAAGTAAAACAGAGGATGTCATCTTTGGATAAGCTGCAGATTCAGTGTGTGCCCAATACTGGCAGAAATGCACATGTGCACCGAGAACTTAAATCGTGCCTCAACATAAAACGCTGAATGGGTGTCATCATGAACTTGAACTTTAATGGAAACATCCAAGTTATGGGGAGTACCTTCCCGTTGATGACCCATGTTGGAAAACCTTCCAGACCAGTGGCTACACATTCGTTGGCCATTTTCTTCCCCTTACCGGCTCCATTAGGGAAGCATTCCACATAATCCAGAATTTCCATAGCTTCACGACCAAACAACTGCATGACCATATATGCTAAGAATTATAAAGTAGGTCTTGATTGATTTTGCTCTACTTCATTTTTGGAGATCTAGCACAGCAACAATCAGGTCCTGTGGTAGTAACTATTAAAAGCTGTTGATTCAAGGAAGATGAAAGAACTCGTACTTGTTTTTGGTCATTGCAGTGAGTACACCAGAATGCTCCATACATCTTAGCACCTATAGAATGTAGATGTCTTGCCAGTGAAATAGCAAAAGGGGTTGATTCTGATGTTACCTCTGTTTTGTATGGTTCTAATACGAAATCACCTGTGCTGCATAAAATGAAGGAAAAAGGAAAGTCTATTAGTCACTTGTGATGATCTTAAAGGAAACGAACCATGTAGACTAAAATTCACATTGACCTCAAATCAAAATGGCTGGTTCCTAAGTAAAAAAGGAAAAGTAAAATGGTTGTCTGGAAGAGAAAATCACTATGGGATATGAAACATACAACCATAATAGAGAGTAAAATGTAACGTTTTGCTGCACGTTCGATGAAACTTCAAGTAAATGGCAAAAAAAGACGCCTTATAATTTGTATTTCCGCTGAGGCAATCCCATCATTCAACGTTTATAACCAATGTGAGAGGAAGTCTCACCCCTTTAACTGAGTAGTAGCTGAACTGTATGAGTTTGTTAAAGCAAGAGCAACAATGACAGCTACAGCTAATTGAAGACCAACAAACTTCTGGATACGTGCCAAGCCAATGTCCTGCAACAATTCCGTGGAGCACAAGGTTAGTTGGATGGGCTACTTGATTATCAAAAGGTCTAAATGAAGAAGAGGAACACACTGATATGTTTAAGAAAAGCACACACCTTTAGTCTGATGAAAAATAATGTGAAGGAGATAAATGCTGATGATAGGCAGTATAAGCAAGACGTCCCGACAAATTTGGTGTTCAGGATGAAAAGAAAATAAGCGCTCGCAGTCGCCAGTGAAGTAGCAAGCAGAAGCAAGGTTAGGCGGATATCCAAGTCATCGAGTCCAGGGAGTAACTCCTCTCCGTTTTCTTGCAGAGAAAGTGCAGTCACCACACCATATGTCACCATACCAACTAATGGAAGAGGGATCCCTACAGAATTAAGACAGACCAATTGTTACCTATGAGCATCCATAGCACTGTATTATGTGAAAGTGTATCTTAGCACACACACCACGGCAGAATGATAAAAGGGAAATTCATACATAGTTGTATAAATTCTGAATCTGCAACCATGCGCAACATTTGAAATACAATGGGCACCGGATCTCGAATGTCGCTAAGTTATCAACATACAATCCTACCTACATACTGACAATGCAAGCATAATGAAAGCAGTACAATTTTCAGAACTAGCCCTCAATCCCATGAGCAGTGGGGCTGTGGGCGAGGAAATTACCGAAGACGACGGAGTAGTCGCTGTCGAGCACGTCGCCGCAGCCTCCCCCGGAGACGGGGCAGAAGGCCTCGGAGCCCGTGAGCTTGAGGTAGCTGAGGTAGCCGGTCTCCAGGAGCCCCAGCCCCGCGACGCCCGCGGTCCAGGCGCTGGTGGAGACGCCCCACAGGGACGAAGGCAATTCCGGCGGGGAGGGAAGCGGCGCGGGGGTCTCCTGCTGCTGCGGGGAAGGAGGCTCGGCGCAGCACCTGAACCGCGCGGCTCTCTGCGTGGACCACGGAATCAGAGGACGCGGCGAGGGCGCTCGAAAGTGCGGCTGGTGGGTGTGTCTATACCTTGACACGCGGCGGGGAGGAGGAAGTGGCGGTGGAGACGGCGCGGCGGGCAGCGGGCGAGAGGAGGGAGACGGAGAGAGCTGCCGAGATGGTCGCCATGGCCGGAGACGGAGGTGAGTGGTGAGAGCTCGCCTGACCTCTCAGCTCTCACGACTGTTCTGTGGGCCACACTTCTCAGCTGAGCTTGCTTACTGGACCTTGCATTTGATCCATACACTAATGGAAAGAAGGCTGGGCCCATCAAATAACACTGTTTTTTTTCTTTTAAATTTCCATTTCAACCTTGCTATGGGATGATGGCGGGAATTCTCACCGCAGAAGAAAATACTGAAATCCAGAGAACAAGAAAGTGGGAGAATAATCCAACCATGGTGGAGAAAAGACATTCTCCCATGCATGGTATATACCTTGCATCTATCAGCCACTCACTCTCTTTAAGATTCGGATCCATGCATGCATGTTTTCATTGTACTGTTTAGTAAACCACAATTTATGACCCTGTCAACCTGTCACTTTTTCTCCATGTGCAGACAACTTTTTTCTATAGTAACCTGCAATATCTCTCCTCTCACCCCCGAAGTAAATATCAACAGTACTACACTCACTCATGCCTTATTTTTATATGAGAGTATGATTCTAAAATTTAAATTTATTTTATCTTTTGAACCATTAGTTTGATTTACGATACATTTGCTTATTTGTGTTCCTTTTGAAGGGAACTTGAAAATAAGATCACTGTTGAATATATTTTGACAAGTTTTAAAATTCGAATCTGAAACATGGCGAGACCTTACGAAACTGTAAAAAAAACTATGTACCAAGTTTCATCAAGTTTTCTATAGATCAATTTGATGAGCACAAAAACTCATGGTACATAGATAAGTTTTCTACAAGTCTTGTTTAAAATATATCATCGGTATGAAAACATTTGTCTAAATAGAATATAAAAGAAACTTTTATTTCAGAAGATATCAAGGGATTACAAAAAGGCTGACACACAAACTGACCATATGACAGAAGTGAGACGTACAGCAGGTGATTAGTACACTAGTATGATAGCTTTCCCACCTTGTAGACAATGCACGGTATGTACTGTGCATGATAGAAAATGCACTCTCAACCATGGTGTTCATATACTACTACAAAACTACAAATCCTAGAGTCATGCACACGCATGTTCTCACTTTCTTTTCTTTTTTTCAGGCGTCTTTTATCGACTCATACTGTAGCATCGAGTGATATAATTATAATGAATACACATCCAACCTCTGCATAGTTAGAATGAGCATAGTCAACGCAAAGATCATGACTATTGCATCTTGGCGAAGATCTTGTCAAGGTGGAACAGGTGCTTGCGTACGCGGTACACGTGCAGCGTGTACATGGCCGCAGCGCAGGTCACCAGCAAGAAGGAGAGCGCGATGAGCTCGCCGAAATCCTGTAATAATTTGGTTGCACACGGAGATCATCATCACCATTCACCAAAGTCATACTCGTCTCGCCGTTTGGCAACACAACTGACCGAAACAAAAGACACGAGTGAACCGCGTGCGTACCCTGGGGTCAGAGATGATGATGCCCATGACGTAGGTGAGCAGGTCGAACACGGACTGCAGCGAGCTCTGGACGCCTCCGACGGCGCACCGGTCCGCGTCGGGCACGCCGTCCTGCATCAGCTGCGTGACGGCCAGGTCGAACATCCAGAGGCCGAGGCGCGAGGCGGCGACGCCGGCCATGAGCACCCACGCCGACGCCACGCGGCCGCCCACCCAGACGGAGCCGACGCAGAGCAGCAGGCAGCACCACTGCGTCCAGATGGACCAGAGCCCCGTCCGGAGCGTGGACAGCCGCGCGTGCGCGGCCGGGTACACCACCGTCGCCGCGATGCCCACCATGGCGCTGAACCCCCGGGCCAGGCTGGTCACGTACGCCGGGATGCCCTCCCAGTCCAGCGTCGCCGTCATCAGCGTGCCAAAGCTGCAGCAGCAACGGAAACAAGATCAAGGTCCAATAAATTGTACCAAGTT
The DNA here is from genome assembly GCF_056163025.1 of Triticum urartu. Taxonomy (NCBI): domain Eukaryota; kingdom Viridiplantae; phylum Streptophyta; class Magnoliopsida; order Poales; family Poaceae; genus Triticum; species Triticum urartu. Next base: position 642,406,468 of record NC_141877.1, on the reverse strand, counting down.
ATTGCTGAATCCGTGCATCAAATTGGGTAAAAAAAACTCATCATGCAGCTTAATGAATTGCCTTAGCACGGAGAAGTAGAGTATGGCGAGAGCAACACCCGGCAGCACCACCTCCTGCCTCGCGTACACGGCCCAGGACTCCCAGCAGGGCAGGACGGAGAGCCGCGCCGTCAGTCTCTCGCTCCAATCTGACGACGCGTCCTGGGAGTAACCCTGCACCGCCTCGTCGGCCTCCGGCGCCGAGGCCGCCGCGTCCCTTGCCAGGCTGTTGGCGCCGAGAGCGGGCACGCTGTTGTACACCGACACGAAGAGCCAGTACACCAGCCACGCCGAGGCGACGTTCCACAGCGCCAGCGCCACCGCAGAGGCCTGCGTGGACACGAAGCTGATCACGAACCCCGACAGCACCGGCGCCAGAAGCTTGCAGCTCAGGTCGATCCTCCGGATCGCCGAGTTGGTTCGGGTCAGCACCGCCGGCGGATGCCCGCCGCACATCACCACCACCCTGCATGCATCGTCGCGGCCATCAAGTTCTAACAACAACACGTACGTACAACTAATACAGTTAGGCCCTCTTTGATTCATAAAATTCTCAAAACGCGGGAATAAGAAAAATAAAGAATTGAAATAGCATGCCCACTTGAATCTCATAGGATTAGCACAGAGTGTTTGATGACATAGGAAAAACAAAAAAAGTGAGAAAAGAGATTTGAGTGAATGCTAGATTTCCAATGAAATGTAGTACACATGATTCCGTAGGAGAAATTCCTATATGATTCAATCTTATGAATCAAACGACCAATGAAGGAAAAATTTCTAAGGATTCTAACCCTTCAAAAATTCTATGAAATTCTTTTGAATCAAAGCCCTTAGTTAAGTTGTGGGTGTCGAACGGAATTGTGTACCATTCTCTCTCGATCAGTATGGTTCCGGCGAGAGTCGAGAGCGCCGCGAGCGCGCCTGACACGTTGGTGACCACGACTAGAGCCACGAAGACGGGGAAGCTCGTCACTTTCAGGTCATCGTAGACCAGCAGCGCGGTTACCGAGACTCCAGCAACGATGAAGGATAAGCTTTGAACTAGCAGCCACAGGCCCAAAACCTGCATTTTGCCATGTATATTAAGACACTGGCGACTGCTAATCATGATTAAGAAATTCCTCTTCGTCAGCCCATCCTTACTGCTCATCCAAGACAGTTCTGTAAAACATTCACATATATATGAGGTATATCAGAGTCACATTTTTACATAATTAGTTTATATCCAAGATGGTTGTTTCATAATACCATTGTTATGATAAGTAATATATTCGAGACAGTTTTTACAATGTGGAGGACTAACTTGTACTCCCTCCATCTCAAATTATTTATCTTAAATTTTTTATTAAGAGGGTGTTTGAATCCAAGAGACTTATTTTAGAGGGTGCTTGGATACGTTTTAGTCTCATGACTAAAAGTAGTGGGACTAAAACTTGCTAGCCTTATCCATGCTTGAATCCAAATACTAAAGAGACTAAAATTAAGTTAATGAGCATTTATTATTCTCCAAAGCCTCCAATCCAGAACTCGCATGTGTTAAAGGAGAGAAGTTAAATGAGGAGAAAGATGACTAATCCACATTTTAGTAGGGGTATCCCTGACTAAAAATTTTTAGTCTCAAGACTAGTTTTAGCCTCTCTTTAGTCAGGGGTGCTTGGAACTTTAGCCTCTTAAAGAGACTATTTTTAGTCTTTTTAGTATTTGGATCCAAGCATGAGTAAAGCTAGCAAGTTTTAGTCCCACTACTTTTAGTCATGAGACTAAAACGTATCCAAGCACCCTCTAACATAGTTTACATGAAACCTAACATTCTCAATTATTTAGTAATCCCTATTCATGATTGATTTATTACTTGGTTATTAAATATAGTTATTGGGGGCATGACATACATGGGTTATTTGATAAGATGATGATTATGTTGGGGTATTGATATTGTACCGAGCTGCTCTTGCAAGTATATTGTTGTGGTAAACATTGCATAGCTTGGTGCTTGTGGATTTCATGATATGGTTCAGATTTCCTGCATGCACACAAGGTGTTTGCTGAAATGCATATCAACAAATAGCTCGTTGTTTTGATCGTTTCCGCTGCAATCTACGCTCACATGGGCTGATTCTACGAGGTCCCCCAAAAAAATCGCGTTTACGAGATCTGTTGGGGTAGTTTCTTTTTTCTTGTTTGCCGAAATCCCCTTAAAACAGCTTTTTACACGGGAAAGAGAACTTGTTGAGATGCCCTGTTTCTAGTCATAGGTTCAATGAGCAATTTCTCGTGATCTTCTGGAAACAGAGAGTGAAAGAGAGCGTTGAACAACCTGGAGGTACGTGAGGCTGTCGACGAGGGTGCCGACCATGGGGCCGAAGACGGCGACGGAGGCGGACTCGACGACGCCGTAGACGGCGGCGAAGAGCAGCGAGCCCGGCCAGACGCGGATCATGTACAGCCCCACCGAGAACTCCCACATGCTGCGACGCGACGCGAATGCGATCGAATGAGGGTGGGATGGGATTAATCGCCGAACCGATAAGGGAAAGGCCCGTAGTACGTACCGTGCGCCCCATCTGGCGAGGAAGTGACCGGCGTAGAGGCGGCGGAGGAGGGCCGCGTCCAGGCCGCCGCCGCCGACGCCGTCGAGGAGAGGCACCAGATGGCCGCCGCTCCCCGTCTCCGCCAGGGCCTCCATCTATCTACCGAAGCACGGCGGACGGGGCGGGTTCGCCGGAGAATGGCTGGGGATGGGGGGAGCGATCGAGCGGGGTTTTGTTTTTTTGTGGGGTTTGGGGGAGGGCGAGAGTTTGACTTTGACACGGTAGCCAGATGGGCTTTTCTAGGCCTTTGTAGAAGAAATTGCTTCAGACAGAGAGCATGGCACTGGAACACTTTATGGATGTCAGACATGGCCGTATACTAATGTAGTGTCAAAAACGCTCTTATATTATGGATACCAACCAAAATATATACTGATAATAATTCAAATCATCATTTCAAGTCCTTTTCTAAAAAAACATCATTTCAAGTGATCACGTCATGGAGGAACCAATGGTCAACTCCCCCTGGAACTCATGCAGGATAGGGGGGGACAAGAAAGTGGGAGAATAATAATCCAAACATGGTACAGTTCCTGGGTTTCCAGATGCAGAATCACAAAGCATACAGTCATGCATAAGCAATTTTTTTTATTTTCTTTGTGTGTGTGTATACAGACCTGGATGGCATTAAAATCACAAAATATCTGAGGAACACTAGGAATATAAACCAAATGATGGCTTGGAATTTGGACTTCCAAATGTATGTGCCACCAGAACATTCTTTGGCATGTGGTTCCGGTGAAGGGTGGCATTTCCTTTTTGGTCTTCCATGTACAGGTTTCAGGTAATACAGCTATATCCTGCAGTTCGCCGCTGTAGAATTATGCAGAAAGATGCAAGTTAGTGAACAAGGGCGGTAAAACCTTCCATCCGTCTTTGAGGAATATATAAGGTTGTCTAGACTCTGACGAGCATGAGATATAAGCAGTTCGGTAGATAGAGGGGGGCGGAAACTCACTGCAGTAGACGAACTGGTTGAAATCCAATGTCACTTTCCCTTGCTTGGTTGTGTCAAATGAGCTGAACAAGTTACTGGAAAGCAAGAAAATGTTTCATCAGTAATTGGGAGTAAAATTTAGCACATGGCACTTTGGGAGAGACAAATCACGGAACACAATTCTGCAAAATGTTCCTTGTTATTCAAATGTAAATCAAGTAACCACAGACCAGTCTACAATTAGGTTTTAGTTGCAAAGTAGAAGATGTCCAACAGCTGTGTACTGTGAAACATTGAAAAGCACGTCGGAAACATGTTGTGCGTACCGAGCTGACTGCACAAAGATGCAGATCGATATGAACTCATCCAAACGAACCATCCCCTTCTTGCTCTTGTCGAAGCTCTGAGAATAGACAGGTATGAAATTAGCTAAACAAAATGAAGTAAAGAATAAGTAACTAGGAAATGGATATGATCGGACGAATGAAGTAAAGAATGCTGAAGTAGCATTTTCTCAAGTTCTGTCATACTGCAAGTATTTTTTTACAGGGATATACTGCATATTCTTCATTTTATATTCACTGTTGACTTCAGTTTCCACCTACATTTTCTCAGTTGCATGACCCATTTCAAGCTCAAATATGAAAACCCATGATCATATAACTCATCTTAGTACTTCAACGACCAACACTGGTTTTCTGAACAGCAACAACGGGCGATCGACGAACACTAGTTTTACACCTAGATGCTCCAATTTGCAAGAAAAGGCATCTTAGGATAAATAACATCTCAAGTTTTAAATTTGGACAGGTTCACCCTTCAAATGTATCACTGCAATAGTTAATCACAAGCTCATGATGCGTTCTGGGAGAGCCTCTAAAGCTAGACATGAATAATCCTAGGATAAACCATGCAGTAGCAGTGAAAGTGAAGTACCTCACAGACAGTGTAGAAGGCAGGTGAATCCAACGAGAAACCGAGTTTGATTAATGCCTGTATAGAACATGGAGGGAATTAAAAAAAAAATCCATGTAATGTTGCTCATATGGGACACAGTTGACAGTACATCTCAAAACTAGAGAAATTAACATATCACCTCATACACATCCTCAAGGCTGAGAAATCCACGACCCCTGAAATTAAGGAGAGGATAAGAAAAGTACAAGAATGATATCTGAAAACACACGCACAAACAAACTGAACACCTAAAGTCAAGAAAAATACAAACTGTAACAAAGTTTAGGGTGGCATTTGAACAATTTATGAATGCCGCACATGGCTACAAACTCATGAGACGTGATACCTTTCTAGGGTGGAGAAGACACCCTGCACCTGCAAATTGAAAAGGAGCAGTGCATATAAACGATCAAGTCAAACAGGAAGCATGGAAATAGGAATGCATTACAGTGAAGCTCACTCCTCTCAAATGTAGTGTAACATATATTATACAGAATAGCAGGCCAATTTACTTAACAATTCATTTAACCAAACTTCAAATGCCATGGTCACAATACTATCAATTTTTCAACAAGGAAAAACAAATGTGCATGCCAGTGACTAATCCTGAATGCCGAGCAGATCGAAATGGAAACCCCACATACTCCCTCCTTCCATCTATATAGGGCCTAATGTGTTTTTCAAGACCGCCTTTGACTATTCATAAGACTAATAATACATGAAATGTATAATGTGAAAATTATATCATTGGAAGCTCCTTTCACGTACGAATTTGACTGTATGCTTTGTGTAACTTGCATGTCATATATTATCACTATAACACTTGGTCAAAGTTAGCCTCGAAAAATGATTAGGCCCTATATAGATGGAAGGAGGGAGTACCTTCTGAAGGAACTTGTTAAGAGCCAAAAACTCTGCAAAGTACAAAGGGATACAGCAAGCGAGGTCAAAATCAGATCATCTTTCCAAGTGATCACAGCATGTAGTCAATGGTCAACTTTCCCTAGAGTAGCAGAGTTCATGCGGATATGAGCGGCTAACCTTCGAAGCTCATGGTGCCGTTCCGATCGAAGTCATACATCCTGCACAGTACAGTACAAACATCATTGACCCTCCCAATCCCCAAATGAGCTCGAGTCATCGGATAAATTAGACAGAGCGCACAAGCTGAAAGCCCCGGCGGCCAGAGGAGGTGGAGGAGGACCTGGTCATCTGCTGCACGACGGAGAGGGGGAAGTCGAGGTTGCCCACGGCGAGCGCGCTCTGGCGGGAGGAGAGCGGATTTCCGGGTTAGTGGTCGAATTCTGGTCGCCGGCACTTCCGAGTAGGGGGGCGAGGGGATAAGGAGAACCTGGAGCTGAGGAGCCGTGATGTTGCCGGTGCCGGCGGCGTCGACGCGGTCGAACCACTCCCGGAGCACCACCGCGTTCTCCATCTCCGCCTCTCCGGCGACGGACCAGAGCGTTTCCGTGGGGTGGGGCCGTGGGGGGAGGGAGGTGGGAAGCTGGCAGGTTTACGTCTTCGTTAATTTCCGCCTTCGAACCTAGAATACGCAATGCGCGTACATGTACTCCCTCGCTAAATTTGCTTAATAATAACTAGCAAAAGGCACGTGCGTTGCAATGGGTGAACAACAAAAACTCACGAAAATTATAATGTCCGACATAAAATGCACTCGTATGAACCGAAATCAGCAGCGCTCGGAGATTATTTTGTCAACACAAACAGATGAGGTTACAATGGGTACGAATGGTTGAAAATTTTAATCAAGAAAATAAAAGAAGAAAAAAATATGGAACAAAAACCATCAATCCTGTGCATGTATCCAACTTCGTCGAGACGAAAAGGAAATGTAGAATCAAGCCCGTCAATCGTGTGCAATTGTGCATGTAGATACGGAGAAGCAAACAGATGCATGCAACGGCCATAATCAAGCATTTAATCCTTTTGTAGCTTTCTCGCTAAAAAAAATCCTTTTTCTAGCTAATTCCTCCTAAGTTAGTTAACTTCTTTCTTTAATCTCGTTTTTTGCATGGCGAGAATCAAGCCTTGAGTCTCCAGCCCGCGCTTGGGCACCAGCCGTCTCACACACAGGCAACGCGTGTCGTTTGGCCGCTCTTCCCTCCGACCTTTTATCTTCTCAGCCCCCTCCTCTCATCCTCTCGTCTCTTCCCCACACCTTTCTTCTCCCCATCCCCGATTCCCTTCTTTTCTCAGCACCCGATCCATCGTGCACGCCGCCCGCTACCGGAGCTCCAACGCGCCTCTCCTCCTCCCTCGTTTCTCTCTCCTCTGCCTCTCAGTTCTTTCACTTTTCCCTTGTCCATGAGCAGGAGCACACAAGGAGCCTCGCCGCTGCTGCCACCACCACCACGGCTGTCTTCACGCCACCGCCACCTCCGAGTTCGCCAGCCGCCGCTCAGATCTGCGGGATCCATGTCCCCAGGCCGCCGGTGTCCGTCCTCCGTCCCGGATCTGGCTTGTCCACGCCCTTCGGCCTCCCCTGCGACCAGCGCCGGCACCCTCCCCACTGCCTCGTCTACATGCGTGAGGACAACGATGACAGCGCCACCATCGACCGTCTGGGCCGTCCCTTGGCCTTGCTCGCGTGGGCCGCCGCGTGGGCAAGCCAGTCGTCGCCGGCGGGAGCGACAGTGAACGGGACTACTCTTTGCATTCACTCTATCCCGTCTGCATCTCTGTTTTCCTCACCGGACTGACGTTGAATAATACCAAATTACAGGGTGTTATTTGCATAAGCGAAACGTTTTCTCCTATAATCCACTTAAAATAGGATGGCGGGTTTAATTACTGAAAACACAAGGGCTTTTTTGAAAAAATGTGTGACGTACGACCAGAAACAATGCGTGGTTTATTATTATTAGGGGAAGATATCAAGATTCATAATATAAAATTGATAAAAGATTTTGCAACAAAGGTCTTGCAAAATTTTGCAACAAGAGTCTTGTTGTAGAAAAGATAAAAAATGAAAGAAACTATATGATGGCTCCATCAACAAATCAGACGGCTCGAGGATGCGGATCCCACCCACACATAACATGTCCACCAAATTTCACATGTAAAATTTATGACCCTACCGGAGGCTTGAAAACACTCCCTTCATTTTTTTTAGTCCGTATATTTGGTCAAAGTCAAACTTTAATTTTGTAGGAAAAAATATCAACATCTACAATAAAAAAATTATATCATATGAAAATTAATTTCATGATGCATCTAATAATCTTTTCTAGTTTCATGCAAGAAGACTTCTGTTGTAAAATCTTCTCTTCTCTAGTTTCCCGCAACAATACCATTATTGCATAATCTTCTTTTCTCTAATTTCCTGCAACAAGATTCTTGTTGCAAAACCTCCGCCACATCCAATTTTGTGCAATAAGACCCATATTGCAAAGATTATAGCAACATTTTTTGCCACGCCGCACACTTGCACAGTCATAGTTTGCTGAGGCGTGCGCGTGTTCCAGTAGGCCACGTGTCGGCGGACGTTCCACACTAGATCGGCCGGCCGATCATAATCATTTCCCAAATTTGTTTATAGTCAAATTCACTTCTAAACTAAATATGCATACATACATTAAGAATAAATTTATGGACCCTCTTAGCTAGTGAACGTTTACTGGTTGGCATTTGCGAATGTTTTGGCGACGGTTTTAGTTGTACGAGGGGTGGCACTTTCTTTAGAACAACGATGTCAATTTCTTTACAGAAGGGCGTTTTTCTTCTAAAACTGTCACCGTTTGATCTCGCTTTACAACCAAAACTGATAGAAAAATGCATTCACTTGCCACCCCTTTCCCAGCTGACATTCCCCAGATAACATCACCGTAAATTTTATTCAAACTAAATTTGCACGACCGAAACTATCGCAGGAACTAAATTGTTGAAGTGCCATCCTAAGCTTTCTTATCTATGTTTAGGTACTTTATTTTTTTTCGGTTTTCTCGTCTTCTCTCATTTTTCCTCCTGTTCATTTCTTGCACCTCTCCAACATTTACCCTTTATCTGTTTAAAAAATCCACAAAAATAGTCAAAATATATCTTAGGCAAAACTAACCAATGGAATTCCGATGAGAAATTAGTACTACCTCCGTTTCGGATTATAAGATGTTTTCAATGTTTTCAATATAGACTACATACAGACTAAAAATGAGTGGACAAACATACTAAAACGCGTCTATATAGATCAGATTCAGAAAAAAGTTAGAACATCTTATAATTCGAAACGGAGGCAGCAACATTTTACCTCACAACAATCATCACAACTGAAGCAGTAGATTGCCATTCCTTTCATTTTTCGCATGTATATAGAAGCAATTGATAAAAACGGAGAGTTCCGTTTTCCCTAAGATCAGCTCACTTTCTTATTGAATTTTTGCAAATGCAACCACATGCTGACAGCACTCTAACTCTAGCACACGTCACTTACATGCCTAGTAAACGGAAGAAATTAAACAAGATAAACCTTACATGTATCTTGCCTACAGCCTACCCTTGATCTTCTGCACAACCAGGAGGGCATCCTCCCAAGGTAAGTTCAGTGACCGACAGAATCGTAGCATTGTGTTCGTATTGGCCATCCTGAACTTCAGGCCATCAAATCTGAGGGCTTCAATGTGCTTACCAGCATTGATGAAAACAGATGGGGTGTTGCTGCTTCACTCTGATTCACCACTACGAAATAACATGGACAGTGGACGATGGTCTGCATCAGTAACATCCGCCGCCGCCCTTGGCAAAGCAGCAGCATCATCGGTGGATGCACACGGTGACTCAGCACTCATGGTGTCCATGATCACTTTTCCGAGAACAAATCGGACCTCGGCAGTAACTCCGTCTTCCAGCAACTTATAGTCAATCCCATGTGACCCTCTTCTCTTGTCGTATGAAGTTAGGTCAGAATCAAGGCCGTTAAATATCCCCAACACTCTGCCCTTCTCCCTGGCTGATACAAAAACCTGGGAACAGACCCACGAGAAATCTTAGTATGCATGACGATTATCGACTGACTTGAGAACAAATATACGAGGCAATTAGCAATTTAACTAAACTATATAGCGACTGTTCTGCTACATCCATGCATATTCTCTTGTTAAAACTGGCAGAGATTCAGCAGTGTATTGTGTGCTAACTTAAGTGGCTAGGCAATATTGATTCAAGTGACATCAATAAGAGCCCCAACCACTGTTCTATTTTTCTATTTACCCAGTAAAACAAAAACGTCTGGAAGTGATAATAAAATGATACCAATATTTGAGAGCACAGAAACAATCTAAATAACTATTTAAATATTAAAATGCAATTAAAATGCGCTTCATAAAACGCACTGCTGATTCAGCCTGGAAACGGGAAAATAACATAAGTTGCCCCCAGAACAGGAAAACAGAAAATTCAATAAAAAAATGTAAGAACTGCTGGTGTGAAGATGCATGGTTGGGAATTAGGATACGCTAAAGCGGTACTTACAAGTCCTGAAAATTGTGATGCCCCCGGATATCTGACCACTGATTGTTTGAGAGTATTTAAACATGTCAATGTATCAACCGAAGATTTGACTAGTGACGCTAGATGTGATGTCCGTTCCATAAGATTATCCACTTTGGCCCCAGAACGCCCAAAAGCTTCTGGGACATATGTAACTGGTGCTCCAACATCTTCGTTCAGGAACTCGATGGCACTGTCCCATGTTCCAAAATGCATCAGTGCAGCAAAAGCCTTGATTACCTGGGCATCTTGTGGAGAATTTACCAATGCATTGTGAAATGCCAACAGCGCTAGCCTGTTAAATAATATCAAGTGAATGAAATATCCGGAGCATGAGTGACAAAGAATATTCATACCGAGGACTGAAAATTGGGTCAAGATATGCTACTTGGTTGTCAAATAAAGAAACAGAAAAAACAGTTTGCCTACTCAGAATAATGGGTGCTAGTATAGGCACAAAAGAGGACAACGTAAATGCACACTGACAGTGGTACGGAGTACTGCAGATATTATAGAACTACGTTAAGTATGTAAGTTTCCAGGCTGGCATAAGTAAATCTAAGAAGATGCACTTTGTCTTCTCTACTCATCCAGACTGAAAAGTGAAAACTACTCCCTCCATCTGGGTTTATTGGCCCTCCTTGTATTTAGTGTTGAACTTTGACCATAAAGTTAACTAATAAAATACGTATGAATATATGTCACAAAAATTATATGGTATCTTTTTTTCAATACAAATCTAATGGCATACTTTTTGTAGCATAAATCATATGTTGTGAGTTATATTTAGATGGCCAAAGTTTGTTTGATCCAAAATACTAGGGTGCTTAATAAACTTGGACGGAGGGAATAATACGCCATGATTATGATGATATAGCCTAATAAACTGTATACCAAAATGTAAAGAAGATAAATATGGTGATATAGCAAAACCGTGATTATCTTCTAATGTGAAACCCAGGAATTAAAGTGATGATATTAGTAATATGACATGAGCTGATAACAAATGTTAGAACAACCACCAGATTACGAAAGTACACACCCACCATGCTGATAAAACAGCCCTTAACAGAGCCAGCAAATGTGTATATTAGTTTTACTAGAATCAGTCAGTAGATTAAGGAACTATAAAAGAACCACTTTAGGTTTGCATCACTCACGGCAGTGCAAGCCTGATCAGCTATACTTTATGCTTGTCTGGTTGGTACTTGGTATATCTAGCACCAGCACTTCCCGAGGAGCATAATTTAATACTAGCAAGTACAAACAAAGGAATGCTGTATGGTTTACTGCCCTTGGTATAACTTGAGTAAACCCATAATCGTAAACACAGTCAAGTCGAGACATGCACTTCAGCACTCAAGGACTCTTACCACAAAGAGCAGTGGCATGGGCGGTCAGCGGAGAAAAACTTGTCAAGATTAGCCAATAGATTCTGCACAAGTGAAATCAACAGCATGAGACAACATATTAAGCCATAATCTTAAAATCCAAATTTCACATGAACTAACGGGAAGGACACCCACATGGCAACAGCAATTTGAAAAGGGAACCAAGTACTGCTGAAATATAATACCAACTTAGAAAGCATCAGAAATAAGCAACATGACAAGTGGTAGTTCTAAAGTATAGAAAGATGTCAAAGTGGATACATCATCTAGTTATTGGCAACACTCTGCCAGTGCCATGACGTGTGCACAGGAAAACAGTTCTTTTCACCAAATAACCCAGCAATAAAGAAACTGGGGATGTGCAATAAGTCAATCTAATTAAAAAATAAACCCAGTTGATAGCCCCACAAGCCCGTAACTGCAGATGACTAGAGACCTAATATAGAGTGTTGATGGAAGCATCTTTTGCCAAGGTGAGGAATACCTCAGGACAATGAAGCCAGCCCCATCATTTTGACAGCTATGAATATGTACCCACACTAATAGCAAAACTAGAGTTAAGTGTGCGCTTAAATTTTGCAATATATTTAGAATCCAACTTTCCACACAACATGGCACATTTCAGTTACTCACCATGAGCATCAGCCCTCTGTCACTAGATTTGCCCTTTAACTGATCTGACAAATATGCTGCCTAAAATTCAAAGAGCATTCAATAGTGAGTAAGCTGGAAGAGAAGTGGTCACGACCAGAAATCTACTTGTCTAGCAACGAGACCGCGTTGCTCAACTTACCTGAAAAGGCAGCAAAATATCGAGAAGTCCATATTTTCTAAGTAATCTAATCGAAGACTCTGCCGCCCCATAAGATAGCATATATTTCATTTCCATAGCCAACCTTGTCTGCAGAATAAATGAGGTCATCAACGTAAAGAGAAAATACACGAGAAAACATATATGTTTGCACATCGCTTTCAGGGAGATAAACCTTGTCGATATCTATGATGGATGGAGAAAGATCACGTATTGCAGTAGAAGTTTCGCTGGAAAACTGAAAGCCAAGGCGAGCAGCAACTCTCAAGCCACGCAAAATTCTGGCTGAAAGAAATTAGAATCAAAATTTGTCTTGGATAGATAATAATAATACAAATCAAGGACATTCTTGAACACCAACCAGGATCCTCCTTGAAAGAAACATGGGCAGGAATCACTGTACACACCTGATTGATGATTTAAGGAGTTAAGCAGAAGGAAAAGGGTAAGTAGACGAGGACATGGTTGAATCTGCCTGAGAAGACTCTCACTCACTATTACCTTGTTTTTTCTTAGATCCTTTACTCCATTCACATAATCATAAACTCTGTAATTGAATGGATTAAAGAATAGGCTGCCATACAAGCATTAAACAATGTTAGTAATTTAGCTCCCATGATATTTCACAAAAACTGCATTTGATGAGCATTTGAAGTACAAGACTTCGTACAGAACATATTACCTGTTTACTGTAAAGTCTCTTCTCAATGAATCCTTCCAGCGAAGAACATCCCCCTCATCATGGCCATCTGTTTCTTCTGAGCAGTTTACATTTTCATTTCCTTTCACTTGAGTCGTATTTGTTTTGAAGCTTGAAACCTGTAAGAACAAAAGACAACATAAGCAAACGAGGGTTAGACAACAATGCTCTAAGAACCAGTATCCAAAATGCCAATGTTCCTATGAATAATAAACCTCAAATAATGAACCACGCCATCTAACAAGGCATATTGGAAAGCGTTTGCCAACGATGAAACAACGTGAGAAAACATGTTGTTTAATCTGAAAAGAATCAGAAGCACGTCAATGGGACAATGGTATCATTATTTTTCGAAAAAAGAAACATGAGTGATCTTTGAATGAACTGAAACCTGTTTGAGACTTGCAGTGGTGATCACATCAAAATCTTTAGGTGCCCTTTTGAGTAGCAAATCTCTCACACATCCCCCAACAAGATAAGCTTCAAATCCTGTAAAACAACTTTGTCCTTGAGTACTGCATACATTCTTATGTTTTAGCACAGTGGTGTGTTAATAAGCAAAAAGCATGACATGAATGTGGTGTCCAAGCTCTTAGCTTTGAAATGGGGATAAATAACCAAGCAACTTGTATGCACCTTTTCGTTTCAGCATTTGTAGAACAGTCATACAATTGCGAGGTATAGCGCCCGCGGGGATTCCAACGGCTCTCGAGTCAAAATATTTCCACGACGAAGGATCGATGAATCCTGCACATGAATAACAGTTGATAAAGTCGATTTGCATAGACATACATGGCTTACATTTGTTTGTCAGGATTTACTTGAACATCTTTACTCGAAACGAACAACTGGGTGCTTCCCATACACCAAAAACCAGTGCAGAGAGAATGTGATAATAATAAGTACTAGTACAGGAGCTAAACGAGAACAAGCTACCCGTGCAGCTGCACAACAGCTGCGGAAGGCGAGCTGCATAGATGATTTACCTGGCCTTGAAGCGGAGCTGGACCGCCCGTTCCGCAGACGACCGCCGTCTTCCTTCCTCGAGCCGTACTTCCTCATCTGAAGGTAGCAGGGCGATGGATGGGTTAGAGACAGGGCAAAACTTTGCTGAAGTGCGCCGCCGGCGAGGTGCTCGACGGAATGCCAGACGGGCATGGGGGAGGAGGCGGCGTGGTGACTGACCTGGAGGAGACGCGAGGCCGCGGAGCTGAGGCGGGAGAGGAGGGGCGCGGGGGAGGGGAGAGAAGAGAGGTCGGTGCACCGTCGGACCGCCGTCATGACATGGCCTGGGGAGGCAGGCGGGCGGTGGCGGCGCGGAGGGCGTGCTGTGCGGCAGACGGCGGGGAGTCTTTGGCACGCACAGTTGTTGTACCTGGCAACCCAGGCTGAAGCGGGCCGCTCTCAGTGGCCACGGTCCACGGAGAGAGGGGGGCAGGGCGCAGTCGGGCTGACGGCGAACGGCCCATTAAGGCCAGTGAACCAACGAGATGAGCCCAAACTCAACGCAAATGCTATTTCTCGCTCGTTGCGACGTTGCCGGTAGCAATAGGTCTCGCCTACATCTTTTGAGGAGTTGGGATTATATGGAAGTACTGCGAGGGAAACATGGGGCAGGCAAGGGCATGTTCGGCCAGTTACTAAGGGTGCGTTTGGATCTTAGGCAAGGTCAGCTCCTAGCCTTGCCTCGCAAGAATATTCATTTGGTTAGGAAAATAAAGCTAGCCTCTCGTGTCAATCTAGCTTTTAATTGCCAGAAAAACCTTGCCGAGGGAGGTGAGCCAATTCGGCTCTCTCGCACTGGCAAACACACAATCATGGGCATCTTTGACGGTTAACGCTTTAATTTTGCGCCTTTCCAAACACTAAGCCTTGCTTTCGACGACTCTAGCCGGAACAGGCTAGATTAACCTGGCCTAGCTAAGCTAGTTGTGCTAGTAAACCAAACGATTCCTAAGTGGCAAGCGCCAGGGTTGGGAATGGCGAAGCTAAATGCGGATGACGCGATTGTTAAGTAGGCCAACCGAAGTGAGATGGAAGTGACGAGATGATCAAAACCATTTTTGGTGCTTCTGTAGTGGTATTTGAGGGTGTTACGGATGCAGTGATGCTCAAGGCTTTGGCATGCAAGGGGCAGTATCTCTAGCTGAGGACCTGCATGTAAATACTATTAGTATCACATTCGACTATATGAGAGTCGTTAATGAGTTGCAGGGATCTATCCATCATGGAGCCTATTTGCATGATTCTAAAGGAGACCGGAGATCAAGTTGTAGAGTTTCAACAGTGCACTTTTCGTCATGAATAACGCGGTTGTAATGGGGAACCCCATCGGTTACCTATGGGAGCTACTCGCCTACTACTATGTAGTAGGGCGCTATGTTTGGTTTCTTGAGCCTCGAGCTCACTTTCCTATTACCTGAAACATTGAAGTTTAAATAAAGTAGTGTTGTTTTACCATTAAAAAATCGCTTAAAGCGTAGTGCTACTCGGTTGATTCAATACTATAGTTGCGCGTGAGTTATTTGGGATTTTTTATCATTTTTTCTACTGTTTTGATCGTTTTTCTTCGGGTGTTCACCCATTTTCCTCTTTATTTTATTTCCTTTTTTGGTTTTCTTTCTTTCATTTTCACTGGTTTCTTTAGTTTTTTTCTTTTTACGACACATGTATAATTTTTTATACATATTATATATTTCCTGTATGCACTAGGATTTTTTATAAAATTTTAATATTTTTCAAATACATTATTAATATCTTTTTAAGATATATGTTTTGATATCTAATTTTTCCTACACATTGTAAAGTTTTCTTATACATCTAAAACATTTTTCCAATCATTTTTTAAAAAATGATTTAAAAAAATAAGTGTTAAACATTTTTAAAATACATGTTGAAACTTTTTTAGCGACACACATACTTTTTAATCTATACATTTTTTTATATTTGTATAAATATATTTTTACGTGTCAGAAACATGTTTTTGAAACACGTGAACCTTTTTAAAATGTAACATGCTTTTTTTGAATGGGACGAAGCAACATTTTTTGAATTGCATGAACATATTTTTACATAGTAACAAACGTTTCAAAATTTTCACCTACATTTTTTCGGAAAAGTGAAGATTTTTTAATGGCGCATACATTTTTTAATGTACACACGTTTTTAAAACCGTTTGATCTACCATTTTTTACACTGCATGAACTTTTCCTAATGTGCGGCAAACAATTTAAAAGATAAAACGAAATTATTTTTTGACAATACATGTATTTAATATTTTTCAAAATACAATGAGAAGTGAAAAAATGACTGTGACATCAGCATGGTGAGACCACATGGCTACTGGGTCAGCCCACTCCCAGCTCCCTATACGTGAGCTCAAAGCTCTGCAAGACTTGGCTCGGCCTCGAAGGTCCAGTGAGCTGAGCCCATGCCCCTAGGCAGGCTCAACAAGGCAAATCAAGACGTGGTGTATTGCTAAAATAACTAATAATTTATGATCAATATTAGTAATTCACACTCATAAATACACTATATAGCCTTGCATCGAGTTGTGGCATAGTTTATCAGGTTTGTTAATTATGTTATTGATGGCCTGCAAGACACACAGGGTTATGTAGCGTCTTTGTGCAAATATTCCAAACGTATTGGTCTCCATGAAAAGTGGTTTGAAGTCTTGGTGCGAGTGACTCAGTCGCACACAAATTGTCACGGGTCTTATGTAAATTAATTGTTTTGATATCTACAAGGATTAGCACGGTGTCAAAAGCCAAGTAACTAAGGTTGAAACAAAGCAGCAAATTTATAAACTAAATAACATGAAAGGAAAAAGGATAGAAAATGAAACACACGCCTTGTCAGGCTCCTCCTTGTCCCCTTTTCCCCTTTAGTGCATGTGTGTTATAGAGTGTAGTTGCAGTCAACATGTCACATGTAGTTGCAACTCATTTATGTGGACATGTGGTTTCCTGGCTCTCTCTAGTAGTTGTGGGGCGCGTTGCATCGCTTGCAGTTGCAGTTGACATGCCCACATCTAGTTGCAATCCAGGGGGATGCAACTGGTCGTTCCTCCTCAGTGACTGCAACAAAGACATTTTAAAACACATTGCAGTTATGTTTTAAACTCAATCGATTGTGTTTTGGCAATCCCTAAAAAGGAAAACAAAGACATTGTTGTCATCGCCCTTCGTCACCAATGGCATAGAAACGAAAAAACACGCAAATATTCACTTCCTCTTCATTATAAGTTGCAGACACTTTGTACCTCTGCAGTTGTGTATATGTGTTACATAGTGCAGTTGCAGTCAATATCAACAATTCCGGTTCAAGGGTGGACATGCAACTATCACGAATGTGTGAGAAACCACTTAAATTGAGAAAACACCCCCTGGAAGTGTGGGAGGAGGGTTTCTACATGAACGTAGAAACAAGGACACAAAAAAGGGAAAAGGAAAAAAGAACAATGAAAAAGGAAGAAGGGAAAATGAAAAATGAAAAATCATCGTATTCTCTATAAATTGCCATATGAATTAGAAGTCGTATAAGAATGACCTGTTTGATCTTGAGTGAAACAATAGTAAAATAGAAATAAACCATCAAACTAAAAAAACAAAGTATAGCTTAACAAACATGAGATTTCTCACACGCCAGAAAAAGGGCCAATTGACAAAGAGACCCTCCATCATGCCCAATCCATTGTGGGTCCATGCCCAACACAAAGAAAAAACAAAAATGAAAAAATAAACAGGTTTGTCACACCGTAATGGGCCGGCGTGACACGAGACAACCAACACTCATGAATCGTAAAGCAATGTAGATCCAACAACTTAAGTGTGTCGACTGAGACTTCCCTAAATATCAATCGACTAATATTTAGCAAGCCCAAACAATAAAAGCAATTTCAACTCTTCACGCTTATTTTCAAAGTTTGCTTCTTTCAAAGCAGTTGATGGAATTTCATCTTCTTCGGTAAGTCATAAACTTATCTACAAGAAAATATCTCACGCTTTCCTTCTTCTTCTGTAGGTGCCATCGCCAGACCGCCTTAGAGCATCTACAACCGGACCTCTTAAACCCGCCTCATACGCCGGGGCGGGCCGCCCGGGCACGATTTTTGACCCAGACAGGCTCCTCAAATGTCCGGGCTGACCGGCACCCCCCATATCCAGCCCAAATATGAGGCGGATATGGGGGCGCCTGGGCGCGTCCGGGCATGCCCGCCACGCCTGTACTTTCACTAGTGTGATCTCCGAACAATGTTGACATAGTTGAATCATATGCATGTTGGGGGACGCAGTATTTCAAAAAATTTATCTACGATCACGCAAGATCTATCTAGGAGATGCATAGCAATGAGAGGGGAGAGTGTGTCTACATACCCTCGTAGACCGAAAGCGGAAGTGTTTAGTAACGCGATTGATGTAGTCGAACGTCTTCGCGATCCATGTACCGAACATACGGCACCTCTGTCGTGGTTCTAAGTCTGACAGTAGTGTAGGGGGGTAAGTATGGAGAGGCAAGATCTTAGCTGTGGGGAAGTTGTAAGCACGCAAGGTTTACGAGTTCAGGCCCTTCTCGGAGGAAGTAATAGCCCTACGTCTCGGAGCCCGGAGGCGGTCGACTGGATTATATGAATATGGGTTACAGAGGTGTGAACCCTTGTCTCGGAGGAGGGGGTGGCTTATATAGAGTGCGCCAGGACCCCGGCCAGCCCACGTTACAAAGGGTTCAATGTACATTAAGGCAGAGCGTTACTGGTAACGCTAGTAATAAAGTGCTATGATGACCATAAAAGCTATTTAATGGCCGACCATTAGCGTGCGGAGTGACTTCAGGTCTCCTGGCCGTCGAGTGGTTGGATCTTGGTCGAGTGATTGTTTCTTGGTCGAGCGTTTTCAAGTCTGTCGAGTGGAACACCTCCAAGTCGATTGAAAGGTGGTTTCTTCTAGAGATGTCCTTGGGTAGAGCAGTTAGGACAGGCCCATGACCCTACCCTAGGTACATAGCTTCATCATTAGCCCCCGAATGGATCGAGGTTTGAGTGGGGAAGGAGTTGAGAACCACTCCGACTCGTTTTTCATGCCGTGAGCATATCTTGTTCCGGATCAATGGACCTGAGTGATGACAGCAACTTCCTTTTCAGTCGCCTTGATCCATTCTTAATTCTTCGTTGAGTGAGTTTCTTCGCTTGTAGGGCTCCGAGTGACGGTGCGGAGGAGATCTTTGGTCTGACCAGTTGTTTGCTGCGCGCAGATTTTGCGGGATCCGAATTTTGGGAAGTGCGCGGGACGGGGGAGGCCGCAGTAATTGGATGGGATAGAGCGGAGCCGCCTCGATCCCCGCGCCACCTTTTTTGCCACATATCGCGCGCGCGGTCGTTACGGGATTTGACAGAGCCGCCTGGGCCTACCTGTCAGCCACTCGGAAGCGGCCTGATATAAAGCTCCGGATCGGAGTCTCCCGAACAGTGCATCTCATTTCCTCTTCTCTTCCTCACGCCCCTCCGCTGCGCTCGCTCTCGCCCCAGCGCCACCGCACCGTACGCGTCTCGCCACGACAATGGGGAAGGAGAAGACGGCGACTCTGGAGCGGGCAAAGAAGGCGATAACGAGGTCGAAGGGGAAGGCGACCAGCCGGGGTGGATCTTCCTCGCGGTCCGGCCTGCCGAGGGGCTGGATCCAGGGCGACTGGATCCACTCGAGGATCTCCCAAGAAGACCTCGACGACTTGGCCGAAGGGGGTCTGATCCCCTATGACTCGGCGCGGCTTCCGGGGAAGGAATCTGAGCCGCAGCCTTACGAGGGTGAGCGTGTCCTTCTTGCCACCCACGTCGACCGTGGATTTTCCTTGCCCCCTCACCCCTTCTTCCGAGGGTTTCTGAACTTCTTTGGGGCACAACTCCATCATTTTACCCCCAACTCAATCGTTTATCTTGCCGCTTTCATTTCTTTGTGTGAGAACTTCCTGGGTTGTCGGCCTCACTGGGGTCTCTTCAAGCATATTTTCACTTGTCGCTCCTAGATAGTGAAAAAGGCTAATCCGAGTGACGAGAGGACCCAAGTGATCCAGATGTGTGGGGGTCTTGGCATCCAGATGAGAGGGAAAAGCTCCTTCCCGGCCATGATTCTTCCCGACTCAGTTCGCGGATGGCAGTCGACCTGGTTTTACTGTAAAGAACAGTCGACGCCGGGGTAATCGACTGGCCTCCCTCCCTTTACCATGGACCGAGTGGAAAAACCCTCCCCTTTGAAGGTGCTCCCGGAGGAGAAGGCACTCGTGAAGGTGCTGGTCGACCGAGTGGTCCAGCTTATTCGCGACGGGGTCACTGGTATGGATCTCTTGGAAGTCTTCCTTCAGCGGCGCATCCAGCCTCTCCAAGCCCGAGACCATCTGATGTGGATGTATTCGGGTCTTGAAGACTCCACTCGGATCCACCCGGAGGAGGTCGACGACGACACACTGGAGAAGTGGCTGTCTGGCATTACTGGGAATAAGGACAATCCCAGGGGAGCCAGGAGAGTCCCTCCATTCGACTAGTCCCACGCACTCGAGCAGGTCTGATTCTGAGTTTTTGCTTGTAATCTGAATTCACTCGCGTAGCTGCCTATATTGCGTCGACTGACTTTGATTTACCTGCTTTCTTTCAGGCCATCATTGAAATATATTCAATGCCCAACGGGGAGCAGGAGCAAGCTCTGGAAGGCGAGGCGAGTGGCGGCGAAAGCGGCGAGTGGACTTCCGATGGTGAAGGGGATGGAGGGAGCGACGGCTCAAGCGGTGGAGAAGAAGTCGAGTCGCCTCCTCGCAAGGAGAGGCGATCCAAGCTTGAGCAAGAACGGCCGAGTGCCCGTGACAAGGCAACTGCTCCAGCTGGTCAGTCTTCGAAGCGCCCTCGGATCTCTTCGCCAACCCCGACTGAGAAGGCGCCAAAGCACCCCAAAGTTGTAGAGCCGAAGACTCGGAAGGCGTTGCCGAAAATCAAGATTGATATCCCCGTCGCTTCCGCGTGAGTGCCTCTCTTTGCATTCACTCGATGCTCCGTGCTGTTTGTTTTTCTTGTTTTAACTGGACGAACTTTGGAACTGTCAGCGCTGCTACCTCCGGGACCTCAGCTTACAGGGACGAAGATGAGGTGATGGAGGACGCGGTCACTTCTAATCCGGGTATGATCCCTGCCATACTGTCTTTATTTTGGTTGATTCAACTGCAACGCGTACCATTGGGTGATGTGACTTTAACGATTGAACTTTGCATAGCTCCCAACGTTATTGACCTTGCTGATGATGATGAAGAGCCTAAGAGGCCTTCGACGAGGAAAAATAGGTGAGCTCCTGCAAGCGGGGCGCTACAGACGACGCCGAGGGCGGAACCAGTTGTTCAGGACACCGGCGACGTTAATTGGGGTTCTGTTACCTTCGCTGAGCCACTGTCGAGTGCCCTGCCTTCTTCGTCGACTGCTCAGGCCCCTGTCGACCTGCCTTCAGTTTTTGCGACCCATCATGTCCCAGAGGACGACGTGAATGCTGCTAAGGAAGCCATACGCCAGGCGGGCATTATGATGGAGAAGATGAAGACGATGCGGGACGCGAGCCAAGCCGCCTATGATGCCAGCTCGGCTCTCCAAAGCAACGTTCAGGTTAGTTGGTCGCCGCTTGTTTTGTTAGGATATGCTACCTGAAGATTCTTTCTGAAAACCGTTGCGTCTGTACACCCACTGGGTGTGTCGATTGAATTTTTGGTCTAGTGGGGGCACGCTGAGTGCACCCACTGGGTGTAGTCCCCGAGGCTATGGTGGACTGCTGGCAGTCAACTGTAGTCTTTGTATTTTGCCGAATGTATAAACCGAACTGGTAGTTTATCTCTTCCGCTCGATCTGGTCGAGTGGGATCAGAACCGGTGGGGGCACGCCAAGTGCACCCACTGGGTGTAGTCCCCGAGACCGCGGTCGACTGCTGGCAGTCGATTGTGGTCTGAGTTCTACTTTCTCTCTCTTTTTTTATTCCCCTCACTCGACTCCGGTGGACCGGTCGAGTGGGATCAGAACCGGTGGGGGCACGCTAAGTGCACCCACTGGGTGTAGTCCCCGAGACTATGGTGGACTGCGGGCAGTCGACCGTAGTCTTAGTATTTATTGTCTTTGTTGTTTTTTTGTTGTAAAAATAACTTCTCCCCTTTGATTTCAGAAATCTTGTGATCTTGGAGCTCGCTTTGCTAACTTGGAGAAGCAGCAGATTCAACTGAACCTTGACTTGGAGCTGGCCAGGACAGAGCTGCAAAAGGTCAGAGACGGCGCCGCAGGTAAGACGAGTTTGTCGACTGGTCAGTTTTAGGCTTGAGTACCCTTCCGCCATTTCTGAATCAATCATCATTTCTTTGCAGAAAAACTGAGAGAAGCTCTGGCGAAGAAGGATCAGGATTTGGCCGCTGCTCGTAAGGAGGCTGACGACAAGACCGCTCTGGCCGAACAAAAGCTGGCTTCGGTCGGCCAGTTGGAAGAAGAGAATACCAGGCTGAAGACCACTCTGAATGACTCCAACAAGGAGTGCTCGCGCTGGAAGAAGGCGAATCTCATCCAAGGCGAGAAAATGGAAGGCATTGCTCGCAGGAGGGATGATCTGGAGAGTTATCTGAGAAGTCTTGCCAAGAAGCTGTTCATCAAGCTTGAAGGTGCACATTCTGTTCCGACTGACTTTTTTTTGAGTCGACTCAGTGTACGAAAATTGACTTATCCTTGGATCGTGAATGCAGAGTTTTGCCAGAACTTTGAAGAGGAGACTGGGCGGATCGAGCCTGGTTTGGATCCAATCAACTCTCCCGTGAAAGATGAAACTGCCATGAATCTGCTCCGTCTGGAATCTTGCATCGACAGTGCCGTGGACTACTTAGCTCGACTGAAGGTCGCCATGTCGCGGATTGACCCGACACTTTGGCCAGAGGCTGAGCTCCAAAATGACATTGAGTCCCTGATGACTCGAATAATGAAATCCCCGACCGAGTGCAGGAGTGGAAGAAGTCTGTTGCTCGGTGTGGCGCTGATGTGGCTCTGTCTTTGGTTCGTGTCCACTGCAAGGAGGTGCGACAGGACAAACTGGCAGCAATCAAGGTCGCCAACACCCATAAGCATGACTTCCGAACCTTTATGGAGACTTTCATCGCTGCAGCCACTCAGATAGCCGACGGCGTCGACCTGGATGAGTTCGTCGAGCCTGCCAGCCCTCCTCCCGCGGAGTGAACAAACTCTTATGTCCCACCTTAAATTTGCCTCGGAATGCCGAGTGGTTTTTGTAACCATTAAACTCTTTCGGGCTGAATGCCTGAGCACTTTGACCTGTGGTCCAGACCCTTTAGGATTTATCTAAACTCGGTTTATCGTTGAATATCTTTATGAATCCCCCGTCGAGTGGAAATAGTTCTTCTTTCGAGACAACTTTTTTGTACTTGTGGCGCGGCTCCGAAGGGAAGGTAGCAGTCGACCTGCACCTCGTTACTGCAGAGCAGGATGGAGTGCATGTTGTATTTGTGGTGAAGCTCTCCAAGGAGGAGGTGGCCGTCGATCTGTAGCTTGTTACTGCGGAGCGGGAAGTGTTTCGTACTTAGGCGAGTACCCGGTCGCAGCTAAGTCTTCAAACGAGAAAACTTAGGCAAGTACCGGACTGCAGCTAAGCCCCCGAGTGGGAGGACTGCTCTTTACTCGGTAGGATTTTTCAAACTTAGGCGAGTGCCTGACTGCAGCTAAGTCCTCAAGCGAGAGAACTTAGGCGAGTACTGGACTGCAGCTAAGCCTTCGAGTGGGAGGGCTGCTCTCCACTCGGTAGGATTTTTTGTTTTTTAAACTTAGGCGAGTGCCTGACTGCAGCTGAGTCCTCAAGAGAGAGAACTTAGGCGAGTACTGGACTACAGCTAAGCCCCCCGAGTGGGAGGGCTGCTCTCCACTCGGTAGGATTTTTTGTTTTTCAAACTTAGGCGAGTGCCTGACTGCAGCTGGGTCCTCAAGAGAAAGAACTTAGGCGAGTACTGGACTGCAACTAAGCCCCCGAGTGGGAGGATTGCTCTCTACTCGGTAGGATTTTTTCAAACTTAGGCAAGTGCCGGACTGCAGCTAAGTCTCTAAGTGAGAGAACTTAGGCGAGTGCTGGACTGCAGCTAAGCCCCTGAGTGGGAGGATTTCTCTCCACTCGGTAGGATTTTTTCAAACTTAGGCGAGTGCAGGACTGCAGCTAAGTCTCTAAGTGAGAGAACTTAGGCGAGTGCTGGACTGCAGCTAAGTCTCTAAGTGAGAGAACTTAGGCGAGTGCTGGACTGTAGCTAAGCCCTCGAGTGGGAGGATTGCTCTCCACTCGGTAGGATTTTTTCAAACTTAGGCAAAACGGATTCGTAGCTAAGCCCCCGAGTGGGAGGCTGGCTCGCCACTCGGTAGGAAACTGTTTTTACAAACTTAGGCGAAGCGGATTCGCAGCTAAGCCACCCACTGGGGGATTTCTTATGCAAACAAAAAACAATAATAATCACTGGGAAAATTATAACGCCTTTGTCTTTGATAAATAAACTACAGGAGTTTTTCTTATTACATCTCATCCGAGTGAGAATTTAAGTATAAAAGGGGCGGAGTAGCTCCGCATTCCAGGCTCGTGGCTCATCAATCTGGCGATCGACATTGTAGAGGTGGTATGCTCCATTGTGGAGGACTCTGGTGACTATGAAGGGGCCTTCCCAAGTAGGAGCGAGCTTGTGTGGTTTCTGCTGATCCACTCGGAGGACTAAGTCTCCTTCTTGGAAGGCTCGACTCTTCACGTTTCTGGCATGGAATCGACGCAAGTCTTGCTGATAGATGGTCGATCGAATCAAGGCCATTTCTCTTTCTTCTTCTAGGAGGTCGACTGCGTCCTGTCGGGCTTGTTCCGCTTCATCTTCTGAGTAGAGCTCGACTCTGGGAGCGTTGTGAAGCAGGTCACTCGGTAAGACTGCCTCGGCTCCATAGACCAGAAAGAATGGGGTTCTTCTGATTGATCGATTCGGGGTTGTCCTCAATCCCCAAAGGACCGAGGAAGCTCGTCGACCCATGCACCTGCTGCGTGCTTGAGATCGCGCATCAATCGGGGTTTCAGTCCTTTGAGAATTAGGCCATTTGCCCTTTCTGCTTGCCCATTCGACTGAGGGTGAGCGACCGAAGCATAGTCGACCCGAGTGCCCTGAGAGGCACAAAAGGCCCTGAATTTGTCGGAATCAAAGTTTGACCCGTTGTCGGTGATGATGCTGTGCGGAACTCCATATCTGAATATCAACTCTTTGACGAAACTGATAGCGGTGCAAGCATCAAGATTCTTGATAGGCTTGGCCTCAATCCATTTGGTGAACTTGTCGACTGCTACCAGCACATGAGTGAAGCCGCTCCTGCCTGTTCTCAGTGGTCCAACCATGTCCAACCCCCAAACAATGAAGGGCCAGACGAGTGGAATGGTTTTCAGGGTCGACGCGGGCTTGTGTCGCATGTTGGAGTAATACTGACATCCTTCACATTTGTCGACTATCTCTTTGGCCATCTCATTGGCTCTTGGCCAGTAGAACCCCGCTCGGTATGCTTTAGCCACTATGGTCCGAGAGGACGCATGATGGCCACAGGTCCCCGAGTGGATATCGTTAAGGATCATCTGACCTTTTTCTGGTGTAATACACTTCTGGCCGACCCCAGTCGCGCTTTCTCTATATAACTGTCCCTTTATGACTGTAAAGGCTTTGGATCGACGGACAATCTGTCGAGCTTCTTCTTCATCTTCTGGGAGTTCTTTCCTTAGGATGTACGCGATGTACGGTTCTGTCCAGACGGGAGTGATAACCAGGAGTTCCATGACCAAGTCGACCACAGCTGGCACTTCGACTTCAGTCGGATCCGTGGCACTTTTTGGCTGCGGGGCCTCTTCAGTGAAGGGATCCTCCTGGACTGATGGTGTGTGGATGTGTTCCAGAAACACATTGCTGGGAATGGCTTCTCTTTTGGAACCTATTTTTGCCAGATCATCAGCTGCTTGATTTTTCAGTCGGGGTATGTTATGAAGCTCTAACCCCTCGAATTTCTTCTCTAGTTTTCTCACTGCATTGCAATAACCAGTCATGGCTGGACTTCTGACATCCCATTCCTTCATCACTTGGTTGATCACCAAATCTGAGTCGCCATAGACCATGAGGCGACGGACGCCGAGTGAAATGGCCATGCGCAACCCATATAAAAGTGCTTCGTATTCTGCCTCGTTGTTAGAGGAATAAAAGTGGATTTGAAGAACATATCTGAGTTTATCTCCTCTGGGAGAGACCAACACCACTCCGGCTCCGGAACCATTTATCATCTTGGAACCATCAAAGAACATGGTCCAGTGCTCCGAGTGGACCTGAGTCGACAGTTGCTGTTCAATCCACTCGGCGACGAAATCCGCGATTGCCTGTGACTTGATAGCTTTCTTTGCCTCAAACTTGATATCTAGAGGAAGGAGTTCAATCACCCATTTTGCCACTCGACCAGTTGCGTCCCTGTTATGCAAGATCTCTGACAACGGAGCGTCGCTGACGACTGTAATGGAATGATCAGAGAAGTAGTGGGCAACTTTCTTTGTGGTCATATAAATCCCATATACGAGCTTCTGATAATGAGGATATGTTTGCTTCGATGGGGTCAAGACTTCAGAAATATAATACACTGGGTGCTGAACTTTGAAGGTTTTCCCTTCTTCTTCCCGCTCGACCGTGAGTACCGTACTGACGACTTGTCCTGTGGCTGCAATGTAAAGCAGCAAAGGCTCCTTGCTGATTGGGGCAGCAAGCACCGGCTGGGTGGAGAGCAGAGCTTTGAGTTCTGCGAACGCTGCGTTAGCTTCAGGAGTCCACTCGAACTTGTCAGATTTCTTCATCAATCGGTAAAGAGGTAATGCCTTTTCACCGAGACGAGATATGAATCGACTTAGGGCGGCCAAGCAACCAGTAAGCTTCTGAACATCGTGCACTCGCAAAGGACTTTTCATTCGGAGTATAGTACCAACTTTTTCTGGATTGGCGTCGATTCCCCGTTCGGAAACGAGAAAACCGAGTAACTTTCCGCCAGGAACCCCGAATGTGCATTTTGATGGATTAAGCTTGATATCAAACCTTCTGAGGTTGGCAAAGGTTTCAGCAAGGTCAGTCAGCAGGTCGGAACCCTTCCGTGACTTGACCACAATATCATCCATGTACGCCTCCACATTCCGACTGATTTGGGTGAGCAAACACTTCTGAATCATCCTCATGAATGTAGCTCCGGCATTCTTGAGGCCGAATGGCATGGTAACATAACAGAAGCACCCGAATGGAGTGATGAAAGCTGTTTTGATCTCGTCAGGTCCATACAGACAGATCTGATGGTACCCGGAATAGGCGTCTAAAAAAGAAAGTCGCTCACATCCCGCAGTCGAGTCGACTATCTGGTCGATGCGGGGGAGAGGAAAATGGTCTTTCGGGCAGGCCCGATTGATATGTTTAAAGTTAATGCACATGCGAAGTGACTTGTCCTTCTTGGGGACCATGACAACATTGGCGAGCCACTCGGAGTGGTAGATTTCTTGGATGAACTCTGCTGCTAAGAGCCGAGCTACCTCTTCGCCAATGGCCTTTCTCTTCTGGACGGCGGACCGTCGGAGATGTTCCTTGATAGGTTTTATTTTTGAGTCGACTCTCAGGCGATGCTCAACCAGCTCCCTGGGAACACCTGGCATGTCAGAAGGCTTCCATGCGAAAATGTCCCAGTTCTCACGAAGGAACTGGATGAGCGCTTCTTCCTATTTGGAGTCAAGTGTTGTCGAGATATGAGTCGGAGCAGCGCCGGGATCGGTCGGGTGGATGTGAGCTGTCTTCATATCGCCAGTCGACTGGAAAGCCGATTCTGTGGCGGGCTTCTTGGCTCGCAACAAATCACTCGGGTCTACAGTCTTCTGGTATTCCTGCAACTCCACCACTGCCATCTAAGCATCAACGATCTTCGAACCTTTCTGAAAACATTCTTCCGCTTTTTTCCGATTGCCCGTAATAGTGATCACACCTTTGGGGCCAGGCATCTTCAATTTGAGATACACATAACATGGTCGGGCCATGAAGCGTGCATAAGCCGGCCTGCCCAAAATAGCGTGGTAGGCACTCTGGAAGTATACAACTTCAAATGTCAACTTTTCCTTGCGGTAATTCTTGGAATCACCAAAAACCACATCAAGAGCAATCTGGCCGAGTGATTCAGCCTTCTTCCCAGGAATGACTCCATGGAAACTCATGTTGCTGGCACTGAGTCTGGACATCGGAATGCCCATCCCTTTCAACGTCTGAGCATATAATATGTTCAAACCACTGCCACCATCCATCAAGACTTTGGTCAGTCGAGTGCCTTCAACCACTGGGTCGACCACCAGAGCATGCCTCCCAGGGGTGGCAATATGCGTTGGGTGATCGGACTGGTCGAACGTGATGGCAGTCTGAGACCATTTCAAATAACTTGGTGTTGCCGAAGCAACCATATTCACCTCTCGGTTGATGACTTTCAGTCGACTTTTGCTCTCAACATCAGCAAAAATCATCAGGGTGGAATTGACTTGGGGGTATCCATCGTCGCTATCTTCTTTGTCCTCAATTTTGTTTGACTCCTTTTCTTTATCTTTAGGCTGCTTGCCCTGGAACAGCTGGATCAAGAGTCGACACTGTCGAGTGGTATGTTTCGGGTAAATGAAATTACCCTCTTCATCTTTCTTTGTGTGGACGAGGCATGGCAAGTCCAACACATCATTTCCGTCCTGGTCTTTAACCTTTTTAGGGTTCCAGGGCCCTTTAGGTTTCCCTTAAAACTTTCCTTGGGTTAAAGCCAAGGCTTCCCCGGGAGCCGCTGGCTCGGCTTTCCGCTTCTGTTTCCGATTGGAATTGCCCCCGGGTTCTTGGGCGACTGACTTGAGTTTGCCACTCCTGAGCCGATCTTCATCTCCGCCATTAGCGTACTTGGTGGCAATCTCCATCATCTGATTCAGGGACATATCCCCAGTTTGACCGAATTTGAAATTCAGTTCTCTGTACTTGACGCCTTCCTTGAAGGCACACACTGCTTGGTGGTCAGGCACATTCTCCACCGAGTGATGTAACGTGATCCACCTCTGGATGTAATCCCTCAAAGTTTCATTTGGCTTCTGTACACAAGACCGCAGTTCCGTCAGTCCTGCCGGCCGCTTGCACGTACCTTCAAATGTGGTGACGAACACTCGGGAGAGATCCTCCCAAGTGTAAATGCTGCTAGGTGCTAACTGGTTCAGCCACGCTCTGGCCGAGCCCTCCAACATGAGAGGGAGGTGTTTCATGGCCACTTCATCATTGCCGCCGCCGATCTGGACGGCCACTCGGTAATCTTCAAGCCAAGTATCGGGCTTGGACTCGCCAGTGAACTTACTGACTCCAGTCGCCAACCTGAAGTTGGGAGGAATCACAGCGGCCCGGATGGCCCTACTAAAGCATTCTGGCCCTGAAACATGCACTCTGCTACTGGTAGGTGCATCTCTGTCGTGACCTTCTCGGTAAGCCCTGTTCCTGTCGACCAAACCCTGGATGAGAATGGATCTCGCGTCAAAGCCTGGCCCTTTGGGGTCGACTGGAATCCTTCGCCCACCACTATGAGGGCGCCTGTCATCCTGCTGGCGAGGCACATACGACCCGTTCCTCGGGGGAGGCGTGGGCACTCGACGTCGACCGTCACGATCGACTCGGTGATCATACTGCTCATGGTTCCCATACTGGTCATGCCGGTCTCCACGTCCCTCATGCCTCAGGGGCGATCTCGGGTTGTGAGCCGACTGGACTGTGTTCGCGGCAACGGATCTGCTGTGAATTCTGTTCCGCGACTGAGAAACAGCGGAATTCTGATCTCCTGCTACTTGGAGTAACGCTCTGATCTGCAGCAAGCCTCTGCCAGCCTCCGACTGGGAAGGCTGAATCGACTCTGCTATGCGAGCTGCAGCTGCTAAATTCTGAATCAGAGTTCGATATACCTGCGGGGGCGGGAAGAGCTGACGTCGACTGGATTCGGGAATCCGTCGTCGCGCACACTCGTCGAGTGCTCGCTGGAGGTTCTCCAGTCGAGTGCGCTCGGCTAAGTTTGCCAGGCGCGCGTCCTCCAAGGTGCGAGCCTCGGGGATCTCTCCAACGATAGGAGTGTGCAGTGCATCCACGTTCCGGCGGCGAAGTTCTTCTCTCTGCAGCGATGTGAGAGTCTCGGGAAGATACTCCTCATGGAGATGCGACGGGTTGCCTCCACCCGCGCCTCCTTCGGTACGGGGAAAACCGGGAGGATTGGGTGGTCCATCGACCTGCAGAACCTCCGCCG
This sequence comes from Triticum urartu, assembly GCF_056163025.1. Taxonomy (NCBI): domain Eukaryota; kingdom Viridiplantae; phylum Streptophyta; class Magnoliopsida; order Poales; family Poaceae; genus Triticum; species Triticum urartu. Next base: position 642,376,175 of record NC_141877.1, on the reverse strand, counting down.
CCGGATTGCTGCTGTCGCACTCGGATGCGGTCTCTGCGGAGCCAGTCGATAGGTCGAACAGGCCGTAGAGGGATTCGTCGGGCTCGATCGCCGCGACCTGGGGGGTGGCCGACTGACGCGCCACCGCGTGCCTCACCCACCGCTGAAGTCTCGACCGACCGGAACGCTTGCGCCGGTAGGAAACGGGGAGTGAGGACAACACAGGAGCCGACCGATAGGGGGTCGACGGTTGCCGCAGGAGAACGCCGTGGACGCACGCGCTAAAGTGCGTTGCCCCGCGAGCAGGGAGTGTGTCCACGTTGAGCGGAGCCTCCTGGAGCCAAGCAGAGTCGTCGACGATGAACGTGAGCGCGCCGAGACGGATCTCGCGGCCCTCCACCGAAACTCCGCTGAAAACCATGATGATTCGGGTCGGAAAAAGTCACAACTTCTCCAACAAACGCTAAAACACCAGCCCCACGGTGGGCGCCAACTGTCGTGGTTCTAAGTCTGACAGTAGTGTAGGGGGGTAAGTATGGAGAGGCAAGATCTTAGCTGTGGGGAAGTTGTAAGCACGCAAGGTTTACGAGTTCAGGCCCTTCTCGGAGGAAGTAATAGCCCTACGTCTCGGAGCCCGGAGGCGGTCGACTGGATTATATGAATATGGGTTACAGAGGGGTGAACCCTTGTCTCGGAGGAGGGGGTGGCTTATATAGAGTGCGCCAGGACCCCGGCCAGCCCACGTTACAAAGGGTTCAATGTACATTAAGGCAGAGTGTTACTGGTAACGCTAGTAATAAAGTGCTATGATGACCATAAAAGCTATTTAATGGCCGACCATTAGCGTGCGGAGTGACTTCAGGTCTCCTGGCCGTCGAGTGGTTGGATCTTGGTCGAGTGATTGTTTCTTGGTCGAGCGTCTTCGAGTTTGTCGAGTGGAACACCTCCAAGTCGATTGAAAGGTGGTTTCTTCTAGAGATGTCCTTGGGTAGAGCAGTTAGGACAGGCCCATGACCCTACCCTAGGTACATAGCTTCATCAACCTCCGCGTTCAGCACACGTTCAGCTCGATGACGTCCCTCGGGCTCTTGATCTAGTTGAGGCCGAAGGAGAGTTCCGTCAGCACGATAGCATGGCGACGGTGATGATGAAGTTACGGGCGCAGGGCTTCGCCTAAGCACTACAACGATATGACCGAGGTGTGTAACTGTGGAGGGGGGCACCGCACACGACTAAGACAAATCTTGAAGTGCCTTTGGGGTGCCCCCTGCCCACGTATATAAAGGAAGGAGGAGGAGGAGGCCGACCTAGGAGGGGCGCGCCTATAGGGGGAGTCCAACTAGGATTCCCAATTCTAGCTGTAGTCCCCTTCCTTTTCCAAGAGGGAAGGAGTAGGAGAGGGAGAAGGAAAGAGAGGGGGGCGCTGCCCCCTCCCTAGTCCAATTAAGACTTGCCATGGGGGCGCGGCCAACCCTTGAGGCCCTTTGAAAGGATCGAGAAGAGGTGTCTAGAGGGGGGGTGATTAGACACTAAGTACCAAAAGTTGCAGTTTTTAATTTCTTTAAGTTGAAGTGGAGTTTTGGCACAAGTTTAACAACCACAATGCATATCAAGCAAGCATGCAAAGAGTATATGAGCAGCGGAAAGTAAAGCATGCAACTTGCAAGAATGTAAAGGGAAGGGTTTGAAGAATTCAAACGCAATTGGAGACACGGTTGTTTTTGTCGTGGTTCCCATAGGTCGTGCTATCGTACATCCACGTTGATGGAGACTTCAACCCACGAAGGGTAACGGTTGCGCGAGTCCACGGAGGGCTCCACCCACGAAGGGTCCATGAAGAAGCAACCTTGTCTATCCCATCATGGCCATCGCCCACGAAGGACTTGCCTCACTAGCGGTAGATCTTCACGAAGTAGGCGATCTCCTTGCCCTTACAAACTCCTTGGTTCAACTCCACAATCTTGTCGGAGGCTCCCAAGTGACACCTAGCCAATCTAGGAGACACCACTCTCCAAGAAGTAACAAATGGTGTGTTGATGATGAACTCCTTGCTCTTGTGCTTCAAATGATAGTCTCCCCAACACTCAACTCTCTCTCTCTCAGGATATGGATTTGGTGGAAAGAAGATTTGAGTGGAAAGCAACTTGGGAAGGCTAGAGATCAAGATTCATATGGTAGGAATGGAATATCTTGGCCTCAACACATGAGTAGGTGGTTCTCTCTCAGAAAATGTGTATTGGAAGTGTAGGTATGTTATGATGGTTCTCTCCACGAATGAAGAGTGGGTGGAGGGGTATATATAGCCTCCACACAAAAACTAACCGTTACACACAATTTACCAATCTCGGTGAGACCGAATTGATAAACTCGGTCGGACCGATTGAGCAAATCTAGTGACCGTTAGGGTTTTCGGTGGGACCGACTGGATCAACTCGGTGGGACCGATGTGCTAGGGTTAGGGTAAATCCAGAACTCGGTTTGACCGATTACTCAAACTCGGTGGGACCGATTGGGGTAATAAGTGAAACAGAGAGTTGGCAAAGCAAACTCGGTGGGGCTGATTGCATATCTCGGTGGGACCGAAAATATTGCAGTAGGTAACAGAGAGTTTGCAAGCCCATCTCGGTGAGACCGAGATCCCATCGGTGAGACCGAACTGATTAGGGTTTCTGGCAGTGGCTATGTCAACAGAACTCGGTGGCTCCGGATAGAAAGAATCGGTGGGGCCAAGTTTGAATTTTGGTTTAGGTCATATGTGGATGTGGGAAGGTAGTTGAGGGTTTTGGAGCATATCACTAAGCACTTTGAGCGAGCAAGCCATTACACAACACCTCATCCCCTCTTGATAGTATTGGCTTTTCCTAAAGACTCAATGTGATCTTGGATCACTAAAATAGAAAATGTAGAGTCTTGATCTTGAAGCTTGAGCTAATCCTTTGTCCTTAGTATCTTGAAGGGGTTCCACATCCTTTAGTCCATGCCACTTAATTTTGTTGAACTTGTCTGAAACATACTAGGTAAAAGTATTAGTCCAACAAGAGATATGTTGTCATTAATTATCAAAATCACCCATGGAGCACTTGTCCTTTCAATCTCCCCCTTTTTGGTAATTGATGGCAACATACATCAAAGCTTTAGATAAAGATATAGAGAATAGCAAGTAAAGCTTTGGAAAGACATGTAACAAGCATAGGCTCCCCCTACATGTACGCAATCATGTGAATATGTAGTATAGAAGCATGTGAGAGCATAACCATGACAGAGTAGCAATGTGTTACATGTATCTTGGCTATATCCATGAGGGCAAAAGATATGAATATGGGAAATGTACCTTCATGCCCATGAGTCCTTCTTGCAAAAAGTATGTACATCAGCAAGAATTTCTCATACACATGACTATGATGCATATACTTACCTTGTGGTCTTGAGTTGGCTAGGATGGGATGAGCCTGCGTAAACAAGGTCAGATAACACATATGCACCCACTAGCTAGAGCAAACAAAAGAAACCACAAGAGTACCAAGACTGGGATGACATGTAGAGTGAGTACAGAGTACCACGATAGATATTGACATGTCCCCAAAGAGAAAGATATGCAATGAATTTAAGAATTTTCTTTCCCTTGGATGTCTTGCTCCCCTTGAATCTAGCATGGGATACTGGGAGAAGATAGGGAACAGAAAAATAGAGCTCAAAGAAACAAATGAACAGAGCTAATGCAAATAAGCACATATGAACATGTCTTTCCCCCAAGAAGACATGTGGCATCTCTCCTCTTGAACATCAAGCATCTGGGATCCTTGAAGATTACTCTTTCCTAGAGTATTCCCTCCCCCTAGAGATCTCTCCCCCTATGATTAAGCTTTGATGTGATCTCTCTCTCCCCCTTTGACATCAATTTCCAAGAAGCGTCTTCTGGAATTTGTTGTGAATGGGTTCGGTCCTTGAATCACAGTACAAAACATTAAGGTAAATGTGATGCTTGTAGAGGACAAGATTCATTGAGTGGAGCTGGATCAAGAATAAAACAGGAATAAATGGCAAAATGTTTTTCCTGTAGTGAAATCGGTGTCACCGAGTTGTTTGCTTCGGTTGCGCCGAAATTCTTCGGCTAGACCGGAGACATGAAACCGGTGGAACCGAGTTCATCACAGAGAAAAACACTTGTCACCTCAGCTCACTGGACAAATAAGATCTCACAAAGATTTGCAATGAATTGGATGCAGAAAATGCAGAACAAAAAGCAAAGAAAAGAAACTAAAAGATCTAGATGAATATTTTTTGAGACAAATGCAAGAGCACGGAAAAGAACACAAGAAAACTTCATCTAGAGATGGTCGGCGACAAAGTCACCTATGTTAGAGTACATTGACTTAGGAATCAAGTGAGATCACTTGATGATAGGTCATACTCATCGTTTTTAAGCTCAAAATGGGGTTACCACTTTTCATTTAAGTATCTTGATGTATTCACATCTTGTCGAGTTGCTTTGACTCGTGACTTGGAGTAAAGCTACTCTAAGATGGAATAACATACCTTGGGTGGCGGTGTTGATCTTGATCATGTAGTTGAACTTGTGTGGGTTGCTCAAGGGTGATGTAGCCCATCAAGAGTTGGGAGCACCCTTTGGATTTTGAGTTCATATACCTACATGGGTTAGTTTTTGTAAGGAAGAGCACTTGTGTATCCAACATGACAATCATGAAACTCAACATAGAATTTGTCAAAGGATATGTTTGAAAGGTTTTGTGCTTCCTTGTCATCAACCAACATTGTGTAGAGACTTGGTGATGTAGAGATTGCTCAAGATGTGAGTGAGTTGCAATCTCATAGAATTAGATTCATCCAAGTACCTACAAGGGTTAGATAACATGCAAGATGCAAATTTTCAGGACATAAGATAATCATCATAAGAGAAATATCAAGTGATTAGTCGTAAGCTCAAGTCTTGCATGTATCCAATGGAGTTCCTACTCCAAGTTTGAAGCATCAATGATGTTCAATTCACCTCTTAACCTGCAAAACACTTTCTCATCAAGTGGTTTTGTGAATATATCCGCTAATTGCTTATCGGTGTGAACATGCTTAAGGTTTATGTCACCCTTAGCAACGTGATCTTAAATGAAATGATGACGAACTTCAATATGCTTAGTTCGAGAGTGTTGCACGGGATTGTGAGCAATCTTGATAGCACTTTCATTGTCACAAAGTAATGGAACATGTTTCACATATATCCCATAATCTTTAAGAGTTTGGATCATCCAAAGTAATTGAGCACAACATGAACCAACGGCAATGTATTCCGCTTCGGCGGTGGATAAGGATACCGAGTTTTGTTTCTTAGAAGACCAGGACACAAGAGATCTACCAAGGAATTGACAAGTACCCGAAGTGGACTTTCTATCAACCTTGTCACCGGCATAGTCCGAGTCAGAGTAGCCAACAAGATCAAAGGAAGCCCTCTTTGGATACCAAATGCCAAAATTTGGTGTATGTATTAAGTATCTCACTATCCTCTTCACGGCCTTAAGATGACATTCCTTAGGTGCAGCTTGATATCGTGCACACATGCACACACTTAGCATGATATCGGGACGTGAAGCACATAGATATAATAATGAACCAATCATAGAGCGGTAAAATTTTTGATCAACCGGTTCACCATCTTTGGTCAAATCAAGATGTCCACTAGTAGGCATGGGTGTAGTCATACCTTTGCATTCTTGCATATTGAACTTCTTGAATAAGTCCTTGGTGTATTTCGTTTGAGAGACAAAGGTGCCTTCCTTAGTTTGCTTTATTTGCAAACCAAGAAAGAATTTGAGTTCACTCATCATAGACATCTCAAACTTCTCCGACATTAGCTTCCCAAAATTTTCACTAAAATGAGGGTTAGTTGATCCAAATATAATATCATCGACATAAATTTGGCATACAAATAGTTCTCCATTAACCCTTTTAGTAAAAAGAGTAGAATCTATTTTTCCAATTTCAAAGCCTTTTTCAATAAGGAACTTGGTCAAGCATTTATACCATGCTCTAGGAGCTTGTTTAAGACCATAAAGGGCTTTGTGAAGTTTGTAGACATGATTAGGTTTCTTAGGATTGACAAAGCCGGGAGGTTGCTTAACATGAAATTCCTCCTCAATTTCACCGTTTAGAAAAGCACTTTTAATGTCCATTTGGTACAAGATGATATCATGGTGATTAGCATAAGCAAGTAAGATGCGAATGGACTCAAGTCTATCAATGGGAGCATATGCCTCACCATAGTCCATACCTTCGACTTGTGTGTAGCCTTGGGCGACGAGACGTGCTTTGTTGCGAACCACTTGTCCATCTTCATATTGCTTGTTGCGAAACACCCATTTGGTACCAATGATGTTGTGGTTGTTGTCGGGCTTTTCAACCAATGTCCACACTTTATTTCTCTCAAAGTTGTGTAGCTCTTCATGCATAGCGTTTATCCAATCTGGATCTTCCAACGCTTATTCAACCTTCATAGGTTCAATGCGAGAGATGAATGAGTAATGTTCACAAAGGTTAGCCAAACGAGTTTTAGAGCGAGTGATTCTCCCGGTTTGGATATCATTGTAGATTTGCTCCATGAGATGATCTTTAGCAATTCTTGCTCGAACTCGTGAAAGCTTTTGCTTGGGTCTTGGTTGAACATCTTCTTCATCTTGTTCTTCTTCTTGGCCTTCTTCATTGTTAGCGTTGTCGTTCTCTTGTCGTGGTGGAGAAGGAGGTTGTTGACGTTCGTCTTGGTGCACTTCCTCGTTATCTTCATCTTGGTGTGTCCCACTTGTGGATGCTTCCATATCAACTCTTCGTTCACCTTGTCGTGAGGTATAAGCTTCCACTTGGACGGACGAGGTACTCTCCTTTATCTCCATTGGACGAATCTTGCCAATAGACAAGTCTTGGATTTCTTCTAAGGGATCTTTGTCTCCTACATCAATTGGCAATTGCTCTACTTGCGAGCCGTTAGATTCATCAAACTTCACATCTACCGTTTCTTCAACCTTTCGGGTGAAAATGTTGTAGACACGGTATGTGTGAGAGTTTGAGCCATAACCGAGTAGGAAACCTTCATGAGACTTAGGAGCAAATTTAGAACGACGATGCTTATCAAGAATGTAGCACTTTGAGCCGAATACTCGAAATTATCCAACTTGGGGTTTGTTACCGGTGAGGAGCTCGTATGTCGTCTTGTCGAGTAGCTTGTGAAGATACAAACAATTTGTTGCATGACAAGTTGTCTCAACCGCTTCTGCCCAAAAGTGTTTTGGCGTCTTATAGTCATCAAGCATCGTTCTTTCCATCTCAATAAGAGTCCGGTTCTTCCTCTCAACAACTCCATTTTGTTGAGGTGTGTACCTAGCCAAGAACTCATGTGCGATCCCTTCTTCGTCAAGAAAGGTGTCTACACTTGCGTTCTTGAACTCCGTTCCGTTGTCGCTCCGAACCTTCTTGATCTTCACGTAAAATTGATTTTGGGATTTCCTAGCAAAGTTTTTGAAGATCTTTTGGACCTGCGATTTGTCATCAAGAAAGAACACCCACGTAAATCTTGAAAAATCATCAACTATGACTAGACCAAATGAGTTACCACCGAGACTCTTGTAGGCATTTGGACCAAAGAGATCCATGTGAACTAGCTCGAGTGGTCTTATTGTGGTCATGATGTTCTTAGCGCGATGACTTCCTCCAACTTGTTTCCCTGCTTGACAAGCACTACAAAGTCTATCCTTGTCAAATATGACATCGTTAACGCCAAGGATATGATTTCCTTTAATGAGTTTGTCAAGGTTTCGCATGCCCACACGGCCTAGCCTTCTATGCCACAACCATCCTTTAGAAGATTTAGCAATTAAGCAAGTTTTAGGTTGAGCCTTTTTAGTGAAATCAACAATGTAAAGATCTCCTCTACGTATACCGGTAAAGACCATTTTATGATTATCTCTACGAAACACTTGGCAGTCTACTTCAGTAAATAGGACATTGAGACCGAAATCAGCAAGTCTAGATATTGAAAGTAAGTTGTAGACAAGAGATTCAACGAGCATGACATTTTGTATGGAGCTATCATGTGAGATGGCCACCTTACCAAGGCCAACCACCTTACCCTTTGAATTATCACCAAAAGTGACATACTTTCGAGGGCCGTCGTTTCCAGCAAGCTCATGGAACATGTCTTTATCTCTGGTCATATGATCAGTACATCCACTATCAAGGACCCATTCATTTCCTCCAGCCATGTAGCCGCGAAGATTTGCCATAAGACCAAAGTGTCTCATCGCATCATCGAGATCATAGTCACTATCATCATCCTCATCATAGTATTCATGTTCAACATCATTTTGTGATTGATCAATTCCTAGAGAGGGTAATTCATTAGACAAATGATCATTTCTATAGTTATCTTTATGAATTCTAATAGCTCTAGAAATGATATTGCTAATGATTCCAACATCTCCTTTGGCACTCGTAAGATTAGTAAGCTCAAATAAGCAGTCACCAAATTTGGGATCATTGGAACTCATCTTAATCAAGGCAATAGACTTATGGAGGATTTCATCTAGATCTTTCAAGGAATAATTTGGAAAGAGTTCCTTAAGAAATTTCCATATGGTGTAGGCACACTTAAGAGTAGGCAAACATCCAATCAAGTTTCTAGGCAAGCCTCTAGTGATAAGATTAATAGTTCTAAGATTGTGAATCATGTCAATTGACTCATCAAGGGTAGGATGCATGGGATCAACATGAGGTGCACAAGGGCTAGCAATATACTTGTTCAAGTGATATTCATTGAAAATCTCAAGCATTTCATTTTTCCATTCATGAAAATATTCTCCATCAAGAATAGGCACTCTATGTCTAAGACTCTCCAAAGTAGACACATCCATCTTCCTCAAAAGGTGTTTAAACCAAGGTAATGGAGACCAATGCTCTGATACCAATTGAAAGGATCGAGAAGAGGTGTCTAGAGGGGGGGGGGTGATTAGACACTAAGTACCAAAAGTTGCAGTTTTTAATTTCTTTAAGTTGAAGTGGAGTTTTGGCACAAGTTTAACAACCACAATGCATATCAAGCAAGCATGCAAAGAGTATATGAGTAGCGGAAAGTAAAGCATGCAACTTGCAAGAATGTAAAGGGAAGGGTTTGAAGAATTCAAACGCAATTGGAGACACGGTTGTTTTTGTCGTGGTTCCCATAGGTCGTGCTATCGTACATCCACGTTGATGGAGACTTCAACCCACGAAGGGTAACCGTTGCGCGAGTCCACGGAGGGCTCCACCCACGAAGGGTCCACGAAGAAGCAACCTTGTCTATCCCATCATGGCCATCGCCCACGAAGGACTTGCCTCACTAGCGGTAGATCTTCACGAAGTAGGCGATCTCCTTGCCCTTACAAACTCCTTGGTTCAACTCCACAATCTTGTCGGAGGCTCCCAAGTGACACCTAGCCAATCTAGGAGACACCACTCTCCAAGAAGTAACAAATGGTGTGTTGATGATGAACTCCTTGCTCTTGTGCTTCAAATGATAGTCTCCCCAACACTCAACTCTCTCTCTCTCTCAGGATATGGATTTGGTGGAAAGAAGATTTGAGTGGAAAGCAACTTGGGAATGCTAGAGATCAAGATTCATATGGTAGGAATGGAATATCTTGGCCTCAACACATGAGTAGGTGGTTCTCTCTCAGAAAATGTGTATTGGAAGTGTAGGTATGTTATGATGGTTCTCTCCATGAATGAAGAGTGGGTGGAGGGGTATATATAGCCTCCACACAAAAACTAACCGTTACACACAATTTACCAATCTCGGTGAGACCGAATTGATAAACTCGGTCGGACCGATTGAGCAAATCTAGTGACTGTTAGGGTTTTCGATGGGACCGATTGGATCAACTCGGTGGGACCGATGTGCTAGGGTTAGGGTAAATCCAGAACTCGGTTTGACCGATTACTCAAACTCGGTGGGACCGATTTGGGTAATAAGTGAAACAGAGAGTTGGCAAAGCAAACTCGGTGGGGCCGATTGCATATCTCGGTGGGACCGAAAATATTGCAGTAGGTAACAGAGAGTTTGCAAGCCCATCTCGGTCAGACCGAGATCCCATCGGTGAGACCGAACTGATTAGGGTTTCTGGCAGTGGCTATGTCAACAGAACTCGGTGGCTCCGGATAGAAAGAATCGGTGGGGCCAAGTTTGAATTTTGGTTTAGGTCATATGTGGATGTGGGAAGGTAGTTGAGGGTTTTGGAGCATATCACTAAGCACTTTGAGCGAGCAAGCCATTACACAACACCTCATCCCCTCTTGATAGTATTGGCTTTTCCTAAAGACTCAATGTGATCTTGGATCACTAAAATAGAAAATGTAGAGTCTTGATCTTGAGGCTTGAGATAATCCTTTGTCCTTAGCATCTTGAAGGGGTTCCACATCCTTTAGTCCATGCCACTTAATTTTGTTGAACTTGTCTGAAACATACTAGGTAAAAGTATTAGTCCAACAAGAGATATGTTGTCATTAATTATCAAAATCACCCAGGGAGCACTTGTGCTTTCACCCTTCTCTCCTTTCCCGTATCACCCATTAAGGCTCAATACTTCCCCCGACGAATTCCTGTAACTCTCCGGTACTCCAAAAAATACCCGAACCACTCAGAACCTTTCCGATGTCCGAATATAGCCTTCCAATATATCGATCTTTATGTCTTGACCATTTCGAGACTCCTTGTCATGTCTGTGATCTCATCTGGGACTCCAAACAACCTTTGGTACATCAAATCACATAACTCATAATACAAATCATCATCGAACGTTAAGCGTGCGGACCCTACGGGTTCGAGATCTATGTAGACATGACCGAGACACATCTCCAGTCAATAACCAATAGTGGAACCTGGATGCTCATATTGGCTCCTACATATTCTACGAAGATCTTTATCGGTCAAACCGCATAACAACATACGTTGTTCCCTTTGTCATCGGTATGTTACTTGCCCGAGATTCGGTCGTCGGTATCCTCATACCTAGTTCAATCTCGTTACCGGCAAGTCTCTTTACTCGTATGCATCATCCCATAACTAACTCTTTATTCACATTCCTTGCAAGGCTTATAGTGATGAGCATTACTGAGAGGGCCCAGAGATACCTCTCCGACAATCGGAGTGACAAATCTTAATCTCGATCTATGCCAACTCAACAAACACCATCGGAGACACCTATAGAGCATCTTTATAATCAGCCAGTTACGTTGTGACGTTTGATACCACACAAGGTGTTCCTCCGGTATTCGGGAGTTGCATAATCTCATAGTCAGAGGAACATGTATAAGTCATGATGAAAGCAATAGCAATAAAACTAAATGATCATTTATGCTAAGCTAATGGATGGGTCTTGTCTATCACATCATTCTCTAATGATGTGATCATGTTCATCAAATGACAACACATGTCTATGGCTAGGAAACTTAACCATCTTTTATTAACGAGCTAGTCAAGTAGAGGCATACTAGGGACACTCTATTTGTCTATGTATTCACACATGTATCAAGTTTCCGGTTAATACAATTCTAGCATGAATAATAAAAATTTATCATGATATAAGGAAATATAAATAACAACTTTATTATTGCCTCTAGGGCATATTTCCTTCAGTCTCCCACTTTCTCTAGAGTCAATACTCTAGTTTACATCGCCATGTGATTTAATACCAATAGTTCACATCTTTATGTGATTAATTCACATCTCCATGTGACTAATACCCAAAGGGTTTACTAGAGTCAATAATCTAGTTCACATCGCTATGTGATTAACACCCAAAGAGTGATCATGTTTTGCTTGTGAGAAAAATTTAGTCAACGGGTCTACCACATTTAGAGCCATATGTATTTTGCAAATTTCTATGTCTACAATACTCTGCACGGAGCTACTCTAGCTAATTGCTCCCACTTTCAATATGTATCTAGATTGAGACTTGGAGTCATCTAGATCGGTGTCAAAAGCTTTCATTGACGTAACTCTTTACGATGAACTTTTTTATCACCTCCATAACCAAGAAATATTTCCATAGTCCTCTAAGGATAATTTCGACCGTTGTCCAGTGATCTACTCCTAGATCACTATTGTACTCCATTGCCAAAATCATGCTAAGGTATACAATAGGTCTGGTACACAGCATAGCATACTTTATAGAACATATGACTGATGCATAGGGAATGACTTTTCATTCTCTTTCTATTTTCTGTCGTGGTCGGGTTTTGAGTCTTTACTCAACTTCACACCTTGCAACACAGGCAAGAACTCCTTCTTTGACTGCTCCATTTTGAACTACTTCAAAATCTTATCAAGGTATGTACTCATTGAAAAAACTTATCAAGCGTCTTGATCTATCTCTATAGATCTTGATGCTCAATGTGTAAGCAGCTTCACCGAGGTCTTTCTTTGAAAAACTCCTTTCAAACACTCATTTATGCTTTCCAGAAAATTCTACATCATTTCCGATCAACAATATGTCATTCACATATACTTATCAGAAAGGTTGTAGTGCTCCCACTAACTTTCTTGTAAATACAGGCTTCACCGCAAGTCTGTATAAAACCATATGCTTTGATCACTTTAACAAAGCATATATTTCAACTCCGAGATGGTTGCACCAGTCCATAGATGGATCGCTGGAGCTTGCACACTTTGTTAGCACCTTTAGGATTGTCAAAACCTTCTTGTTGCATCATATACAACTCTTTTTAAGAAATCCATTAAGGAATGCAGTTTTGACATCCATTTGCCAAATTTCATAAAATGTGGCAATTGCTAACATGATTCGGACAGACTTAAGCATCGCTACTATCAACGTCTGTCTTCCTCTTGAAGATCCATTTATTCTCATTGGCTTGTCGATCGTTGGGCAAGTCAACCAAAGTCCACACTTTGTTCTCATACATGGATCCCATCTTAGATTTCATGGCCTCAAGCCATTTTGCGGAATCTGGGCTCATCATCGCTTCCTCATAGTTCATAGGTTCATCATGGTCTAGTAACATGACTTCCAGATAGGATTACCGTACCACTCTGGTGCAGACCATACTCTAGTTGACCTACGAGGTTCGGTAGTAACTTGATCTAAAGTTTCATGATCATTGATACGTCCATTTTGCATCATGCTTTTATATCAATATTTATTGCATTATGGACTGTTATTTCACTTTATATCACAATACTTATGGCTATTCTCTCTTATTTTACAAGGTTTACATAAGGAGGGAGAATGCCGGCAGCTGGAATTCTGGTCTCGAAAAGGAGTAAATATTAGAGACCTATTCTGCGCAACTCCAAAAGTCCTGAAACTCCATGGAACTCTTAAAAGAAATAAAGAAAAATCCACGCCAAAGATGAAGGCCAGGGGGCCCACACCCTGCTCACGAGGGTGGGGGGCGCCCCCCCTAGGGCGCGCCCCCTACCTCGTGGGCCCCCTGGTGGCTCTCCGATGCCCATCTTCTCCTATATGAGGTCTTTCGATGAGAAAAAAAGGAAGGAACTTTTCGGGACGAGACTCTGCCGCCATGAGGCGGAACCTTGGCGGATCCAATCTAGAGCTCCGGCAGAGCTGTTCTGCCGGGGAAACTTCCCTCCTGGAGGGGGAAATCATCACCATCATCATCACCAACGCTCCTCTCATCGGGAGAGGGCAATCTCCATCAACATCTTCACCAGCACCATCTCATCTCCAAACCCTAGTTCATCTCTTGTATCCAATTCTTGTCTCAAAGTCCGGGATTGGTGCTAGTAGGTTGCTAGTAGTGTTGATTACTCCTTGTAGTTGATGCTAGTTGGTTTAATTGGTGGAAGGTCATATGTTCAGATCCTATATGCATATTATTACCCCTCTGATTATGAACATGAATATGCTTTGTGAGTAATTACGTTCGTTCCTGAGGACAAGGGAGAAGTCTTGCTATGAGTAGTCATGTGAATTTGGTATTCGTTTGATATTTTGATAAGATGTATGTTGTCTAGCCTCTAGTGGTGTTATGTGAACGTCGACTACATAACACTTCACCATTATTTGGGCATAGAGGAAGGCATTGGGAAGTAATAAGTAGATGATGGGTTGCTAGAGTGACAGAAGCTTAAACCCTAGTTTATGCGTTGCTTCGTAAGGGGCTGATATGGATCCATATGTTTCATGCTATGGTTAGGTTTACCTTAATACTTTTGTTGTAGTTGCGGATGCTTGCAATAGAGGTTAATCATAAGTGGGATGCTTGTTCAAGTAAGAACAGCGCCCAAGCACTGGTCCACCCACATATCAAATTATCAAAGTATCGAACGCGAATCATATGAACGTGATGAAAACTAGCTTGACGATATTCCCATGTGTCCTCGGGAGCGCTTTTCCTATTATAAGAGTTTGTTCTGGCTTGTCCTTTTCTACAAAAGGATTGGGCCATCTTGCTGCACTTTATTTACTTTTGTTACTTGTTGCTCGTTACAATCTGTCTTATCACAAAAACTATCTGTTACCACTTATTTCAGTACTTGCAGAGAATACCTTGCTGAAAACCGCTTATCATTTCCTTCTGCTCCTCGTTGGGTTCGACACTCTTACTTATCGAAAGGACTACGATAGATCCCCTATACTTGTGGGTCATCAAGACTCTTTTCTGGCGATGTTGTCGGGGAGTGTAGCGCCTTTGGTAGGTGGAATTTGGTAAGGAAAAATTTATATAGTGTGCTGAAATTTACTGTCACTTGTTACTATGGAAAGTAATTCTCTGAGGGGCTTGTTCGGGGTATCTTCACCCCATCCAGTAGAGCAAAGAGTTGCTCCTCAACCTACTGAACCTATTGAAAATGAAATTCCTTATGAGTATCCTTCGGGTATGATAGAAAAACTGCTAGATAACCCTTTTACAGGGGATGGAACAAAGCATCCTGATGAGCACTTAATATATGTGGATGAAGTTTGTGGATTATTTAAGCTTGCAGGTATACCCGACGATGTTGCTATGGTATAGGCTATGTGAAGGGAGACGCATTGATATGGTATAGGCTATGTGATGATATGAGATCATGGGACTATAAAAGATTGAAGTTGGAATTTCATCAAAAGTATTACCCTATGCATCTTGTTCATCGTGATCGCAATTATATATATAGTTTCTGGCCTTGCGAAGGAAAAGCATCGCTCAAGCTTGGGGGAGGCTTAAATCAATGTTATATTCATTCCCCAATCATGAGCTCTCAAGAGAAATAATTATGCAAAGTTTTTATGCTCGGCTTTCTGAAAACAATCGCACCATGCTCGATACTTCTTGTGTTGGCTCTTTTATGATGAAGACTATTGAATTCAGATGGAATTTATTGGATAGAATTAAACGCAACTCTGAAGATTGGGACCTCGACGAAGGTAAGGAGTCAGGTATGACACCTAAGTTTGATTGTGTTAAATCTTTTATGGATACCGATATTTTCCGTAAGTTTAGCACTAAATATGGACTTGACTCTGAGATAGTAGCTTCTTTCTGTGAATCTTTTGCTACTTATGTTGATCTCCCTAAGGAGAAGTGGTTTAAATATCATCCTCCCATAGAAGTAAAAGTAGCTGCACCTATTAAAGTTGAAGAAAAGACTGTCACTTATAATGATCCTATTGTTCCTACTTCTTATATTGAGAAACCACCTTTCCCTATTAGAATAAAGGATCATGCTAAAGCTTTAACTGTTGTTCGTAAAAGCAATATTAGAACTTATACACCTCCTGAGCAAGTTAAAGTAGAACCTAATATTGCTATTGTTAAAGATCTCTTGTCTGATAATATTGATGGGCATGTTATTCAGTTCGAAGGTGAAATTGCTAGAATTGCTAAACCTTGTGCTAAAGATAAACATAGACCTGTGGTAGGCGTGCCTGTTATTTCTGTTAAATAGGAGATCATTGTTATCATGGCTTATGTGATATGGGTGCTAGTGCTAGTGTTATACCTCATGACTTATACAAACAAATTAAAAATGAAATTGCACCTGTTGAGTTAGAAGATATTGATGTTACTATTAAACTTGCCAATAGAGATACTACTGCACCAATTGGAATTGTTAGAGATGTTGAAGTCTTGTGTGGGAAAACTAAATATCCTGCTGATTTTCTTGTTCTTACTTCTCCGCAAGATAGCTTTTGTCCCATTATATTTGGTAGACCCTTCTTAAATACTGTCAATGCTACCATAGACTGCACAAAGAATGTTGTTACTGTTGGCTTGGATGATATGGTTCATGAGTTTAATTTATCTAAATTTAGTAAACAACATCGTGAGGAAGAATTACCTAGTAAGGATGAAATTATTGGTCTTGCTTCTTTTGTCGTACCTCCTAGTGATCCTTTAGAACACTATTTGCTAGACCATGAAAATGATATGTTCATGAATGAAAGAAGGGAAATAGATGAAGTATTCTTTAAACAGGAACCTATTCTGCATCACAATTTGCCTGTTGAAATTTTAGGGGATCCCCCTCCACCCAAGGGTGATCCTGTGTTTGAGCTTAAACCTTTGCCCGATAATCTTAAATATGCTTATCTTGATGAAAAGAAGATATATCCTGTTATTATTAGTGCTAACCTTTCAGAGCATGAAGAAGAAAGATTATTGAAAACTTTGAAGAAGCATCGTGGTGCTATTGGATATACTCTTAATGATCTTAAGGGCATTAGTCCCACTCTATGTCAACATAAAATAAATTTGGAAGCAGATGCCAAACCAGTTCGTGATCCTCAACGACGTCTGAATCCTAAAATGAAAGAAGTGGTAAGAAAAGAAATACTAAAGCTTCTGGAGGCAGGTATAATCTATCCCGTTGCTGATAGTGAGTGGGTAAGTCTTGTCCATTGTGTCCCTAAGAAGGGAGGTATTACTGTTGTTCCTAATGATAAAGATGAATTGATTCCACAAAGAATTATCACAGGTTATAGGATGGTAATTGATTTCTGCAAATTAAATAAAGCTACTAAGAAAGATCATTACCCCTTACCTTTTATTGATAAAATGCTAGAAAGATTATGCAAACATACACACTGTTGCTTTCTAGATGGTTATTCTGGTTTCTCTCAAATACCTGTGTCGGCTAGAGATCAATCAAAGACTACTTTTACATGCCCTTTTGGTAATTCTGCTTATAGACGTATGCCTTTTGGTTTATGTAATGCACCTGCTACCTTTCAAATATGCATGATGGCTATATTCTCTGGCTTTTATGAAAAGATTTGTGAGGTTTTCATGGATGACTTTTCCGTCTATGGTTCCTCTTTTGATGATTGCTTGAGCAATCTTGATCGAGTTTTGCAGAGATGTGAAGAAACTAATCTTGTCTTGAATTGGGAAAAGTTCCACTTTATGGTTAATGAAGGTATTGTATTGGGGCACAAAGTTTCTGAAAGAGGTATTGAAGTTGATAAAGCCAAGGTTGATGCTATTGAAAAGATGACATGTCCCAAGGACATCAAAGGTATAAGAAGTTTCCTTGGTCACGCTGGATTTTACATGAGGTTCATTAAGGACTTCTCAAAAATTTCTCGGCCTCTGACTAATTTATTGCAAAAAGATATACCATTTGTTTTTGATGATGATTGTGTAGAAGCATTTGAAATACTTAATAAAGCATTAGTCACTGCACCTATTGTTCAGCCACCTGATTGGAACCTACCCTTTGAAATTATGTGTGATGCTAGTGATTATGCTGTAGGTGCTGTTCTAGGGCAAAGAGTTGATAAGAAATTAAATGTTATTCATTATGCTAGTAAGACTCTAGACAATGCTCAAAGAAATTATGCTACTACTGAAAAAGAGCTTTTAACAGTTGTATTTGCTTGTGATAAGTTCAGATCTTATATTGTTGATTCTAAAGTAACTATTCAAACTGATCATGCTGCTATTAAATATCTTATGGAAAATAAAGATGCTAAACCTAGACTTATTAGATGGTTTCTCTTGCTACAAGAATTTGATTTGCATATTGTTGATAGAAAGGGAGCTGAGAACCCCGTTGCAGACAACTTGTCTAGGTTAGAAAATATTCTTGATGACCCACTACCTATTAATGATAACTTTCCCGATGAACAATTAAATGTTATAAGTACTTCTCGTAGTACTCCATGGTATGCTGATTATGCTAATTATATTGTTGCTAAATTTATACCACCTAGCTTCACATACCAACAAAAGAAAAAGGTCTTCTATGATTTGAGACATTACTTTTGGGATGACCCACATCTTTATAAAGAAGGAGTAGGTGGTGTTATTAGGCGTTGTGTACCTGAGCATGAACAGGAACAGATCCTACGCAAGTGTCACTCCGAGTCTTATGGAGGACACCACGCTGGAGATAGAACTGCACATAAGGTATTGCAATCTAGTTTTTATTGGCCTACTCTCTTCAAGGATGCCAATAAGTTTGTGTTGTCTTGTGATGAATGTCAAAGAATTGGTAATATTAGTAGATGTCAAGAAATGCCTATGAATTATTCACTTGTTATTGAATCGTTTGATGTTTGGGGCTTTGATTATAAGGGACCTTTTTCTGCCTCTAATGGATACACACATATTCTAGTTGCTGTTGATTACGTTACTAAGTGGGTAGAAGCTATTCCAACTAGTAGTGCTGATCATAACACTTCTATTAAAATGCTTAAAGAAGTTATTTTTCCAAGGTTTGGAGTCCCTAGATATTTAATGACTGATGGTGGTTCACACTTTATTCATGGTGCTTTCCATAAAATGCTTGCTAAATATGATGTTAATCATAGAATTGCATCTCCTTATCACCCACAGTCTAGTGGTCAAGTAGAGTTGAGCAATAGAGAGCTCAAATTAATTTTGCAAAATACGGTTAATAGGTCTAGAAAGAATTGGTCCAAGAAACTTGATGATGCATTATGGGCTTATAGAACTGCATATAAAAATCCTATGGGTATGTCTCCGTATAAAATGGTTTATGGAAAAGCATGTCACTTACCTCTCGAACTAGAACATAAGGCATATTGGGCTATTAAAGAGCTTAACTATGATTTTAAACTTGCCGGTGAGAAGAGGTTATTTGATATTAGCTCACTTGATGAATGGAGAACCCAAGCTTATGAAAATGCCAAGTTGTTTAAAGAAAAAGTTAAAAGATGGCATGACAAAAGGATACAAAAGCGTGAGTTTAATGTAGGTGATTATGTATTGCTATACAACTCTCGTTTAAGATTTTTTTGCAGGAAAACTTCTCTCTAAATGGGAAGGCCCCTGAGGGAGTCCTGGATTAGGGGGTGTCCCGATGGCCGGACTATACCTTTGGCCGGACTCCTGGACTATGAAGATACAAGATTGAAGACTTCGTCCCGTGTCCAGAAGGGACTTTCCTTGGCGTGGAAGGCAAGCTTGGCGATACGGATATGTAGATCTCCTACCATTATAACCGACTCTGTGTAACCCTAGCCCTCTCCGGTGCCTATATAAACCGGAGAGTTTTAGTCCGTAGGACGAAACAATCATACCATAGGCTAGCTTCTAGGGTTTAGCCTCTCTGATCTCGTGGTAGATCTACTCTTGTACTACCCATATCATCAATATTAATCAAGCAGGACGTAGGGTTTTACCTCCATCAAGAGGGCCCGAACCTGGGTAAAACATCGTGTCCCCTGCCTCCTGTTACCATCCGACCTAGACGCACAGTTCGAGACCCCCTACCCGAGATCCGCCGGTTTTGACACCGACATTGGTGCTTTCATTGAGAGTTCCTCTGTGCCGTCGCCATCAGGAAGGATGCCTCATCCCATCTTTAAAGACGGCACCGTTGCTAAGGGAGCTTTGGCTGTCGGCCAAACTCTCCGGCTAGGCGGTTTCCTTATGACCGCCTGTTCGGCTGCTGCACCGACGATGACCTCTCGGGTCATCGAAAGCAATCTTCACGTCAGCTCGGAATTCGCCGAGCAGCTAGATCCAATGGAGCTCTCTTCCCTAAACGAGCTCTTAGATCGCATCGCCGCCCTGGGAGTCGCTACGGATTACGACCAGATTGGGCCTAAACCCGATCTGAGAGAGATTAACTCTCCCCAGGTCACCCATCACGTTGCCGTGGTAGAGGGATAGTGCAGCGACCCTTCATCTATCTTAAGGACTAGCTATGTCCAGATTCTCGATCCCTCCAAGCTGGATACCCGCGGAGGGGAGGATATCACTCAAGACCTAAACTTAAAGTCAGGCGACGGACTAGATTCATTAGGCCGCATCCAAGCATCCCAATGCCCGAGTTCGGAAACTCCCTGGTCCCTGGGTCTCAATTTGGGTGAGGTTTCAGTTTTGATTCCACCCACCCACTCGTACATAAGCGATCTATCCCAAATTAGGCAAGAGCCCGAAGAAACAGTACATCATTACTGGGCCAGATTCCTCCTGGTTATGAATAGGATAAAGGACTGCCGCGACGAAGACGCAATTTCATTCTTCTAAAATAATTGCACGGACAAGGGAATCCTCAACGCCATAAGTCGCCGTGATATTACACGCTTTGCTGACTTGGCGTCCATAGTACGAAAGTACTGTGCGATGGAAAGCGCCTGGAAAACCGAAACAAAATTTTGGGACAATCCGGCCTTGAATACAAACCCGGTCCGAAATAAAAGGGTGCATCATCGTCAGACACCCGGGTTCAATACCAAAAAGAAAAAGCCCTCTACAGGGCACGGAACCGTACTGGAAGGATGGCTTGATGGACCTTGTAAAATTCACAGTGCAGAGGGCGCCACACCAACTCACAGCCTTAGAGCATGTTGGATACTCTGGCAGGTGGCAAAAATTGGCGAAGATCTTCTAATTCCAGAAGCCACAGAAAGTCACCCCAGAGAAACCAGTATGGTATTAACAGTCTTCGAGACTTTCACATCAAATAATATGCGAAAAAGAACACTCCGCGGCCTTGCCGAAGTCTACCAAGTAGCAACAATAAACCCATGGAGTGACACGGCTATTACTTTTAACGCCAGTGACGAACCTAAATTCCGAACAGCCCGAGCACCAGCCGCATTGGTCCTCAGTCCAATAGTGGACAGCTTTCATCTTACCAAGGTACTCATGGATGGCGGCAGCGGATTGAACCTCATTTATGAGGAAACCCTTCAAAAAATGGAAATAGACTAGAACCGCATTGAGCGAAGCAGCACAACTGAGGGAGTCCTGGATTAGGGGGTGTTCGGGTAGCCGGACTATACCCTCAGTCGGACTCCTGGACTATGAAGATACAAGATTGAAGACTTCGTCCCGTGTCCGGATGGGACTTTCCTTGGCGTGGAAGGCAAGCTTGGCGATGCGGATATTCAAGATCTCCTACCATTGTAACCGACTTTATGTAACCCTAACCCTATCCGGTGTCTATATAAACCGGAGGGTTGTAGTACGTAGGCAATCAACTCCATACACAACAATCATACCATAGGCTAGCTTCTAGGGTTTAGCCTCCTTGATCTCGTGGCAGATCTACTCTTGTACTACCCATATCATCAATATTAATCAAGCAGGAGTAGGGTATTACCTCCATCGAGAGGGCCCGAACCTGGGTAAAACAAAGTGTTCCCTGCCTCCTGTTACCATCCGGCCTAGACGCACAGTTCGGGACCCCCTACCTGAGATCCGCCGGTTTTGACACCGACAACAACCTTTAGAGGAATAATCCCCAGTCGGGAAGCGCCCTGTACAGGAAAAATCACACTAGATGTGGTGTTTGGCACGCCGGATAATTACAGGTCCGGAGAGGTCACGTTCCAGGTGGCCCCGTTCAGTAGCGGATATCACGCTCTGCTAGGGTGGGAAGCGTTTACAGTCTTCCAAGCAATACCCCATTACGGGTACATGAAGCTCAAGATGCCCGGGCCTAACGGAATCATCACTCTCGTTAGTGATCCGGACATAGCACTCTGCACTGAAAACAAGACAGCCGCACTGGCCCTCGAGGCGCTATCCGAAGCCCTAGCAGCTGAGGAACTGACTCGCTGCGCTCCACGGTGAATAGGGACGATGTGATACTAGATAAAAGATCCAAGTCCACCTCCTTTAAACCGGCGGACGAAATAGTCAAATTCCAGGTCCATCCAACGGACCCCAATAAAACAGCTTCCATCGGGGCACAGTTAAACCCTGATGTAGACGCCGCACTACGAGAGTTCCTACGAGAGAACTGGGACATTTTCGCCTGGCACCCTTCAGACATGCCAGGAATCCCACGCAGGCTGGCCGAACACAGCTTAAATATCCTAAAAGGATTCAAGCCAGTCAAACATGCTCTTCGGCGTTTTTCCGAACCTAAGAGACAGGCCATGGGAGAGGAACTAGCCAAGCTATTGGAGGCCGGATTCATCAAAGATATCAAACAACCGGACTGGCTAGCAAACCTAGTGATGGTACCAAAGAAGGACAAATCCTGGCGCCTGTGCGTTGATTTCAAAGACCTTAACAAGGCTTGCCCAAAGGATCCCTTCCCTCTCCCCCGCATCGATCAAATTATCGACGCTACCGCAGGACACGATTCGTTGTGTTTCCTCGACGCATACTCCAGCTACCATCAAATAAAGATGGCAGAGTCAGACCAAGCCACAACGGCATTCATCACACCATACGGCCCATTCTGCTTCAACACAATGCCCTTCGGACTCAAAAACGCCGGCGCAACATATCAGCGCATGATTCAGACATGTCTGGCAAACCAGATCGGCAAAACAGTGGAGGCATACGTAGATGATGTGGTCGTTAAAACAAGACATGTCGAATCTCTAGTAGATGACTTGAGGCTAACATTCGATAAGCTCCGAACATACGACATCAAGCTCAACCCGGAAAAATGCGTTTTCGGCGTTCCAGCCGGAAAGCTCTTGGGCTTTATTGTATCCGGTAGAGGAATTGAAGCAAATCCAGCCAAGATCCGAGCTCTGTCACAATTGAATATCCCGAAGGACCTCAAACAAATACAAAAATTAACCGGATGCATGGCGGCTCTAAGCCGCTTTATCTCCCGCTTAGGAGAAAAGGCCCTACCCCTTTACCGCCTCCTTCGGCGCATCGAACACTTCGAGTGGACGGATGCAGCCACGGCCGGACTCGACGAAATAAAAGCCATCTAGGCAACAAACCCAGTCCTGGCCGCGCCAAACATTGGCGAACCAATGCTATTATACATTGCAGCAACCCATCAGGTCGTAAGCGCAGTGCTCGTCGTCGAACGAGAAACGGACGGACACAAATTCCCCCTTCAAAAGCCGGTCTATTATGTGTCCACTGTCCTTACTCCGTACAAGTCACGGTACCCGCACTATCAAAAGATTGCGTACGCGGTGTTTATGGCATCCCGGAAGCTGTGACACTACTTTCAAGAGTGTTCAATAACAGTAGCTTCGGAAGTGCCACTTAACGATATTATAAATAACCGCGACGCGACGGGCTAGATTGCAAAATGGTCCATTGAGCTCCTCCTGTTTGACATAACTTACAAGCCACGGCGAGCTATCAAGTCGCAAGTTTTGGCCGACTTCGTCGTAGAATGGACGGAGGCCGAACTCCCTAAAGAGTACGACACATATTCAAACTGGGTCATGCACTTTGACGGCTCCAAAATGTTGGCCGGTCTAGGGGCTGGCGTCGTTTTGACGTCCCCCACAGGAGACACAGTTCAATATGTACTCCAGATAATGTACACAGACTCCAACAATGCAGCCGAATATGAGGCCCTTTTACATGGTCTCCGGATGGCAGTATCCATGGGAATTCAACGCCTAGAGGTGCGTAGGGACTCGAACCTCGCAATATCCCAAATAAATGGAGACTTTGATGCCAAGGATCCAAAATTGGCAGCTTATCGCAACGCCGTCCTAAAAATGTCAGCTCGGTTTGAAGGGCTCGAATTTCACCATATAGCCCGGGAAAATAATCAGGCGGCAGATGTCCTGGCACGCATCGGCGCAAAACGCGATGTAGTCCCCCCCCCCTCCCAACATCTTCTTGGAAAGGCTGTTCAAGCCGTCCGTAGTATGGGAAGGGGAACCTGGCAATAGCAGCCCGGACCCAACCGCACTGCCCGACAGCGAACACTCTGACACAATTGGAGGCTCTGCCAATGAAATAACACCCTTAGCCCACGTAATAATGGACGTCATCGCCCGGTGGACAGAACCATTCCTTGCCTACCTTACCAGGCAGGAACTCCCTGAGGACCAAAATGAGGCACGCTGCATAGTGCGGCGATCTAAAGCCTATAAAGACCATGAGGGAGAGCTTTATAAGAAAAGCACTACCGGAGTCCTTCAAAGGTGCATCTCCGAAGAGGAAGGGCGGAACCTCCTGGCTGAAATTCATGCCGGACTCGGCGGACATCACGCTGCAGCTCGGTCCCTTGTAAGCAAGGCCTTCCGTATAGGCTATTATTGGCCGACGGCCCGGGCAGACGCCCAGGACTTAGTCCAACGATGCGTCGGTTGCCAGCTTTTTGCAAACCAAAGCCATATGCCACCCACCGCCCTCCAAACTATCCCCATCACTTGGCCCTTCCCTTTCTGGGGGCTTGACATGGTTGGACCCCTTAAAGGCGGAACCCACAAGAAAAAATGCTTACTGGTCATGGTGGATAAGTTCACCAAATGGATAGAAGCCAAGCCTGTTAAGACGGCTGAATCCGGACCGGTGATAGACTTTATATCCGGGGTTGTACACCGTTACGGCGTCCCCCACAGCATCATCACTGATAACGGCATGAACTTTACGGCCGATGAGGTAAAAATCTGGTGCAAAAACACGGGCATCAAGCTCGATTATGCTTCCGTCTATCACCCACAAACCAACGGCCAGGTCGAACGTGCAAATGGTCTTATCATGAGCGGCATCAAACCTAGATTAGTACGGTCCCTTAAGGAATCTAATACGCACTGGGTAGAGGAGCTCGACTCCGTACTCTGGGGGCTGCGGACCACGCTGAATCGCACCACGGATACACACCATTCTTCATGGTGTACGGCACAGAGGCAGTTTTGCTCTGCGACATAATTCATGACTCACCTCAAGTGCGCATGTATGAAGAAAGAGAAGCCGAGCTAGATCGGCAGGACAGTTTGGACGCCTTGGAGGAAGAGCGTGACGTGGCAAAAGCCCGTTCCGCATTCTATCAACAACAGGCTCGAAGATACCAAAGCAGAGAAGTACGGGCCAAAAATTACAACGTTGGTGAATTAGTTCTACGCCTGCCAGAGAAGAAAAAGGACAAACTCAAGCGCAAGTGGGAAGGTCCCTTCATAATCGACCAAGTCCTAACTGGTGGAGCGTACCGCCTGCGAGATGCATCGTATAACCGACTCGAGCCGAACCCATGGAACGCAGCCCGTCTACGAAGAGTCTATGCCTAGCGTCGGACTCTGTGTTCGTCTCCTTCCTCTGTCCATTTTTTATATACTTTATGTCTTACATTTCTCTCCTTCTCCTCTCTCTCTTATAGTCTTTAAAGGCTCATAAAGTGACGCGCTATCCGCGCTCATTAAACCTGGGGGCTTATTTAAACAGAAGCTTATTTATATGGCTTCATGCCCAACACATGTGTTACACTTCCGCATGTACCTTTTGTTCGCCATTATATGCATCGATATGACTTAAGTTTTGGCCAAGCTAGGTTGCCTGGCTCCTGTGCTTACCCCTACGTTCCCGATTGTTCGGCTAGGTGGTAAAGGGAGCACCTCTGCGATTGTTACTGCCGGGTCAGACGGATGTGTACCTCAGACTGGGTGAAGCCGAAAGCTAGCGTTCTTAAGGGAATATTCAGTCGGTGAACTAAAGATGATCTTTTCTTTCACTTATTTATCTATACGCCCCCAGATGTTTTTCCTGCGTCTCTTTTCGCAGAATGGACATGCACTTTAGGGCATGCCTCCCAGGGAAAGGAACCCCTAACTGAACTATTCTCCGTAGAAGATGTTTCTTACTAACCATATAATATAACATAACTAGTTGGGCACTTGTCTGTTCAAGCACTAATGACCCCTACGCCTGGTCTCCATGCATACCCCGGTTCTTACATAACCGGGAGGGTATTCAGACACACTTCGGACCGTCAGGTCCCGAGGTTGAAGAGAAAAGGTCGGCCATGACAAACGATCTACAATCCGGCTAGAAGGCATTACACATGTCAATTAAAATTACATAGTCAATCTGACTGATTGTATTCCTCTTCAATCCCATCTAACAGACTGTCTAGTTTACAGTCCTGTTGGGAATACTTTGCGGCCAACTCTACTTGGCCGTATACTAAGCTCACAGGGATCTCCTTCCCATCGAGCCCTACATAACAGATGATCCTTAAATCAGTTATTCTAACTGTTTCAAGTCTCGGGGGCTACTGGTATACATATATAATTACCAAAATTTTCTTACCCGTATGTCTTTCACATACTGCTCCGTGGCTCTGGCTAGACCATTTTGAGCGGCACGGAGGTACGCGTCTCCCGAATTGAAGGCATCCAATGCCTCTTGGGAGAAACAAGCGTCGCAAAGAACAGTCCGGCGACGCCTGTGGTTCATGGCACTCTCCACCTCAGAATTGGTGGCAGACAGCCTGTCCGCATCCTCTGTCGGAGGAGCGTCCGGTGCGCACCTTGTGTTCGCCTCCGCTTCCGGACCAGGCTTTGGAGCCTGGCTGGTGGAGGCGTGATTGGCAACCTCTCCGGATATAGTCCGGCGAGGTCTCTTCGTCTTGAAGAAAGCACGAGCGTTAATATGCCTTGAAGGAATAACACCTGGGAATAGGATGGCGCGCTATACCTTTGCGCCGGCGTCTTAGTCTGGACCGCACTTCTTTTCAGCCCGCGGGGCCTCGCCGCCCCTTGTTGGCTAGTCGCCGCAGGCTCGGCCTCCCGTCTCAAGGACCTCCCCTGCAAAACATGGTTGTCATACGGCAGTCAAAAACACGCGAGGACAGATCCCTTTTCAAAGTACTGGGACTTCGGTCTCAGTTACCTGTGAGGCTGGGAGTAACCCTGGGTAATCGGCCGTAATGGCCACCAAGGTGGTGTCCTTGCTCAATTGATGAAATACCCCATCAATCAGCTCCACAGATAAGACCGGATCCTCTTGAGAGGACGGGTCGAGGGACCTTCCTGGGTCCTCGGGTTGTGGAGGAGGGCTGTTTATTTCTTTAACAGCCTAGCGCAGTTCCTGCGTTGAAGTCGTTAGACTGAATATTTTAACAATGGGAATATGAAACGGATGGGCAAGTAAAAGTGACCACTTACCCAACTTGGGTGATTGTACATAGAAATCCACCCTGTGGGTTGACGCGGAGAAATTCCTCCTCTTCTCCCTTGTACAAAGTGGACAAGATCTTTAGTAGAGCGGCAGCGAAATCCGGCCCCTTACGGCCGTAGCGGGTGGCGTCGTCCTCCCCGTTGAAGTCCCACATGGGGTGGCCTCTATACTGAAGCGGCTGCACCCCCCGCATGATGCATTCGGCCATAACCCCGATCATGGTCAGTCCGGAATGGGCTAACAATCTTATCCGGCCCATCAGGTAAATGACGTCCCTGTCACTTTCCCTCTGAGGGCTTTGTGGACGCCATCTTAGGCGCTTCTTTAGGGGAGCACTGTCGAACTCAGGGAGGCCGATCCGGACAGGATCCGGCAGCGGGACGTCCTCTATATAAAACCATTCCGAAGGCCAGTCTTCGGATGCCTTCTTTGGGGTTCCGGATAGATATCCGGTCCCGGCGATGCGCCACACTTCAGCTCCGCCCACTTGATATATTGACCCCTCCTTAGAGCAGGGCACAAGGCAGAATAGCCTTTTCCATAGCGCGAAATGAGCCTCGCAGCCCAAAAACAGCTCGCAAAGGGCTACGAAGCCCGCGATATGCAATATGGAGGCAGGCGTGAGGTTGTGCAGCTGGAGGCCATAGAACTCCAGAAGCCCCCGGAGAAACGGATGAATTGGAAATCCGAGCCCTCTTATTAAGTAAGGGGCAAGGCATACCCGCTCTCCTTTGGAGGGATTGGGGGCGCTCTCCGCCATTATAGGTGGCAAGTCCGGCTTGAACCGGGACCATATAGGCCGGGGGGAGAAATCCCTTGGTCTGGAGCTTCACTGGCTCGCTGTGCGGGATGGAGCACCTCTTCCAATCTCCGGGCTGAGGGCTGGAAGGACGAGAGGAGGAGTTGCGGCGGCTGGCCATGATAGAATGGACCTCTGTCGGATACGCTCCGATCAATACTCGCGGAAGGGAGAAGGTGTGGTTTGGATCTAAATCCTCGTCCCCTTAAATAGGTGGCTCATTCACGCGGCTAGGGGTGTAAATATAAAAAACACCCTGACTTTTCGTATTCGTTTGACACGTGGAAAACGGCCATTATTGGGCGTAGAAGCCAAGGAGCACTACATTTACAAGAAACTGGACACTATTCAACAGGTACACGGAATTTGGAGGAGAACTCGCCTTGCAATGCCGAAGACAATCTGCGCGCCGGACGCGTCGTCATTGAAGCCTGGTCAGGGGCTACTGAGGGAGTCCTGGATTAGGGGGTGTCCTGATGGCCGGACTATACCTTCGGCCGGACTCCTGGACTATGAAGATACAAGATTGAAGACTTTGTCCCGTGTCCGGAAGGGACTTTCCTTGGTGTGGAAGGAAAGCTTGGCGATACGGATATGTAGATCTCCTACCATTGTAACCGACTCTGTGTAACCCTAGCCCTCTCCGGTGCCTATATAAACCAGAGAGTTTTAGTCCGTAGGACGAAGAACAATCATACCATAGGCTAGCTTCTAGGGTTTAGCCTCTCTGATCTCGTGGTAGATCTACTCTTGTACTACCCATATCATCAATATTAATCAAGCAGGACGTAGGGTTTTACCTCCATCAAGAGGGCCCGAACCTGGGTAAAACATCGTGTCCCTTGCCTCCTGTTACCATCCGACCTAGACGCACAGTTCGGGACCCCCTACCCGAGATCCGCCGGTTTTGACACCGACAGCCCCTATGTTATCGAAGAGATCTATCGTTCCGGTGCCATAAAAATCAACAACTTCGAAGGCACAAATCCGAAGGTGGTAAACGGTCAAAGAATTAAACATTATATCTCAGGTAATCCCATAAATGTTGAAACCAATATTATTGAAACCATAACCCCGGAGGAATACATAAGAGACACTTTCCGAAATGTTTCAGACTCCGAAAAGGAATAGGTATGTGGTACGGTAAGTAAACCGACTCCAAAACAATTTTTAAGGCAATATTTCTCTGTTTTGGAATATTTAGAAAAATAGAAAAGTAAGTAGCAGTCCGGGAAGGACACGAGGGCCCCACGAGGGTGGTGGGCGCGCCCTACCCCCCTGGGCGCGCCCCCTACCTCGTGAGCACCTCGTGTGCCTTCCGAACTCCGTTTTCTTGCACGTTACGTATTTTGGTCGGTAAAAATTCATTATATAATCTCCCGGGGGGTTTGACTCCCGTATCACGCAAACCTCCTATGTTCATGTTTCGAGCTGTTTTCTGTCAGGGTTTTTCAGGCTAGGCATCATGTCGTCTCCCTCCTCCAACAATGGTGACAACGATGCTTGGCTAATGAAGATAGATTTGAAGAGGGAAGAACCCACGAGGGTCAACAAGGATGAAAGGATCAAGAAGACCACGGAGGATCAAGCTCCAGCAGCAAAAGACACCCTTCAAATTGATCATAACCTTCTTACCCCAACTGAGATCGAAGCTTTCAATATGATCGAGTTAGCTCATGTTCAAAACAAGTATCTCACACAAGAAAATATTTTGTTGAAGGAGCATATTGTTGCACTCAAGGGCATTATTCGCAAGCTGGAGGACCTCTTATGCTCGATGTGCGATTATCCGTCACCGCCAGCTTCTTCACTGACAAAGGAGATATAATCACATGGGTATGGGCACTCCCCTTGGCAATTGCCAAGCTTGGGGGAGATGCCCCGGTATCGTATCACAATCACAACTCTTATCTTTACCGTTTTACTTAGTTCGATCCTATTAGTAGTATCTTGATCTAGTAGAATAAAGTTTATGGCATGATCTAGTTTTGAGTTTTGCTTTATGGTCTCTCTATGTAATCGAGTCCGTGAGCTATATATAATAAAGATTAGTGTTGAGTCAAGGGCTTGATTATTTTGCCATGATCTTGGGTGAATAAAAGAAAAGAGAAAAATAATAAAAAGAAAACAAAAAGTTCATATTAATCTTATTGAGAGTAATGACTTCACATAGAAAGAGTATGATGATTAAAAGTTGTTGGGAGTTGGCAGACATAGCTTTGATCATTGTTGCAATTAATAGGAAGTAATAAGGAAAGAGAGGTTTTCACATATAGATATATTATCATTGACATCTTTTATGATTGGGAGCACTCATTAAAATATGACATGCTAAAGAGTTGATGTTGGACAAGGAAGACAACGTAATGAGTTATGTATTTCTTATCTCTGAGATAAAGTATGTTGTCATGGACCCTCTAACTTGTTGAGCTTGCCTTTCCCCCTCATGCTAGCCAAATTCTCAGCACCAAGTAGAAATACTACTTGTGCTTCCAAATACCCTTAAACCGGTTTTGCCATGAGAGTCCACCATATCTACCTATGGATTGAGTAAGATCCTTCAAGTAAGTTGGCATCGGTGCAAAGCAATAAAAATTGCTCTAAATATGTATGATTGATTGGTGTGGGAGAAATAAGCTTTATACGATCTTGTGATGTGGAAGTAATAAAAGCGACGAACTGCATAATAAAGGTTCATATCACAAGGGGCAATATAAAGTGACGTTCTTTCGCATTGAGATTTTATATATCCAACCATAAAAGCGCATGGCAACCTCTGCTTCCCTCTGCGAAGGGCCTATCCTTTATTATTATCTTCTACCTTATGCAAGAGTCATGGTGATCTTCACCTTTCCTTTTTCATTTTATTCTTTGGCAAGCTCAGCATGTTGGAAAGAACATGATATATATATATATATATAATTGGATGTAGGGGAGCATGAACCATTATTGTTGACATTACCCTTGAGGTAAAAGGTTGTGGGGCAAAACTATAAGCCAATATATTTCTCTGTGTCCGATTAAAACTCCGTAACCACAAGTATCGTGTGAGTGTTAGCAATTATGGAGGACTAAATGATAGTTGAGTATGTGGACTTGCTTTTTAGCTCTGACATAGACTCTTTCCGATGTTATAATAAATTGCAATTGCTTCAATGACTGAGAATATAGTTTGTTGGAGCCCAAGAAGGTTTATGATTTATACTTTTGCATTGTGAATAGATCATCACTTGAACATAAGTAATCATATGACAAAATCTATATATGTTGCTGTTATGAGAATAATCATGATGCCTTCATGTCCGTATTTTATTTTTATCGACGCCTCTACCTCTAAACATGAGGACATATTTATTGTTATCGGCTTTTCGCTTGAGGACAAGCGAGGTCTAAGCTTGGGGGAGTTGATACGTCCATTTTGCATCATGCTTTTATATCAATATTTATTGCATTATGGACTGTTATTTCACTTTATATCACAATAATTATGGCTATTCTCTCTTATTTTACAAGGTTTACATAAGGAGGGAGAATGCCGGCAGCTGGAATTTTGGTCTGGAAAAGGAGCAAATATTAGAGACCTATTATGCACAACTCCAAAAGTCCTGAAACTCCACGGAACGTCTTAAAAGAAATAAAGAAAAATCCATGCCAAAGATGAAGGCCAGGGGCCCACACCCTGCTCACGAGGGTGGGGGGTCCCCCCCCTAGGGCGCGCCCCCTACCTCGTGGGCCCCCTGGTGGCTCTCCGATGCCCATCTTCTCCTATAGAGGTCTTTCGATGAGAAAAAAAGGAAGGAACTTTTCGGGATGAGACTCCGCCGCCACGAGGCGGAACCTTGGCGGATCCAATCTAGAGCTCCGGCAGAGCTGTTCTGTCGGGGAAACTTCCCTCCCGGAGGGGGAAATCATCACCATCGTCATCACCAACGCTCCTCTCATCGGGAGAGGGCAATCTCCATCAACATCTTCACCATCACCATCTCATCTCCAAACCCTAGTTCATCTCTTGTATCCAATTCTTGTCTCAAAGTCCGGGATTGGTGCTAGTAGGTTGCTAGTAGTGTTGATTACTCCTTGTAGTTGATGCTAGTTGGTTTAATTGGTGGAAGATCATATGTTCAGATCTTATATGCATATTATTACCCCTCTGATTATGAACATGAATATGCTTTGTGAGTAATTACGTTCGTTCCTGAGGACAAGGGAGAAGTCTTGCTATGAGTAGTCATGTGAATTTGGTATTCGTTTGATATTTTGATAAGATGTATGTTGTCTAGCCTCTAGTGGTGTTATGTGAACGTCGACTACATAACACTTCACCATTATTTGGGCCTAGAGGAAGGCATTGGGAAGTAATAAGTAGATGATGGGTTGCTAGAGTGACAGAAGCTTAAACCCTAGTTTATGCGTTGCTTCGTAAGGGGCTGATTTGGATCCATATGTTTCATGCTATGGTTAGGTTTACCTTAATACTTTTGTTGTAGTTGCGGATGCTTGCAATAGAGGTTAGTCATAAGTGGGATGCTCGTTCAAGTAATAACAGCGCCCAAGCACCGGTCCACCCACATATCAAATTATCAAAGTATCGAACGCGAATCATATGAACGTGATGAAAACTAGCTTGACGATATTCCCAGGTGTCCTCGGGAGCGCTTTTCCTATTATAAGAGTTTGTTCCGGCTTGTCCTTTGCTACAAAAGTATTTGGCAATCTTGCTGCACTTTATTTACTTTTGTTACTTGTTGCTCATTACAATCTATCTTATCACAAAAACTATCTGTTACCACTTATTTCAGTACTTGCAGAGAATACCTTGCTGAAAACTGCTTATCATTTCCTTCTGCTCCTCGTTGGGTTCGACACTCTTACTTATCGAAAGGACTACGATAGATCCCCTATACTTGTGGGTCATCAATCATCATCATTAGCTTCCTCACTAATTGGCGTAGGAATCACTAGAACTAATTTCTATGATGAACTACTTTCCAATAAGGGAGCAGGTACAATTACCTCATCAAGTTCTACTTTCCTCCCACTCACTTCTTTCAAGAGAAACTCCTTCTCTAGAAAGGATCCACTCTTAGCAACAAAGATCTTGTCTTCGGATCTGTGATAGAAGGTGTACCCAACAGTTTCTTTTGGGTATCCTATGAAGACGCACTTCTCCGATTTGGGTTTGAGCTTATCAGGTTGAAACTTTTTCACATAAGCATCGCAACCCCAAACTTTAAGAAACGACAGCTTCAGTTTCTTGCTAAACCACAGTTCATATGGTGTCGTCTCAACTGATTTTTATACGGTGCCCTATTTAGCGTGAATGCAGTTGTCTCAAATGCATAACCCTAAAATGATAGTGGTAA
Organism: Triticum urartu; assembly: GCF_056163025.1. Classification (NCBI taxonomy): domain Eukaryota; kingdom Viridiplantae; phylum Streptophyta; class Magnoliopsida; order Poales; family Poaceae; genus Triticum; species Triticum urartu. Next base: position 642,342,725 of record NC_141877.1, on the reverse strand, counting down.
ATCAGTAAGAGACATCATAGATCGCACCATATCTAATAAAGTACGGTTACGACGTTCGGACACACCATTACATTTTGGTGTTCTAGGTGGCGTGAGTTGCGAAACTATTCCACATTGTTTCAAATGAAGATCAAACTCGTAACTCAAATATTTTTTTCCGCGATCAGATCATAGAAACTTTATTTTCTTCTTATGATGATTTTCCACTTCACTCTGAAATTCTTTGAACTTTTCAAATGTTTCAGACTTATGTTTCATCAAGTAGATATACCCATATCTGCTCAAAAGATCTGTGAAGGTCAGAAAATAACGATACCCGCCGGGAGCCTCAACACTCATTGGACCGCACACATCAGTATGTGTTATTTCCAACAAGTCTGTTGCTCGCTCCATTGTTTCGAAGAACGGAGTCTTAGTCATCTTGCCCATGAGGCATGGTTCGCAAGCATCAAGTGATTCATAATCAAGTGATTCCAAAAGTCCATCAGCATGGAGTTTCTTCATGCGCTTTACACCAATATGACCTAAACGGCAGTGCCACATATAAGTTGCACTGTCATTATTAACTTTGCATCTTTTGGCTTCAATATTATGAATATGTGTATTACTACGATCGAGATTCAATAAACCATTTATATTGAGTGTATGACCATAGAAGGTTTTATTCATGTAGATAGAACAACAATTATTCTTTGACTTAAATGAATAACCGTATTTCAATAAACATGATCCAATCATATTTATGCTCAACGCAAACACCAAATAACATTTATTTTAGGTTCAACACTAATCCCGAAGGTAAACGAGTGTGCAATGGTGATCTTATCAACCTTGGAATCACTTCCAACTCACATCATCACATCGCCCTTAACTAGTCTCTGTTTATTTTGCAACTCCTGTTTCGAGTTACTACTCTTAGAAAACGAACCAGTATCAAATACTGAGGGGCTGCTATAAACACTAGTAAAGTACACATCAATAACATGTATATCAAATATACCTTTGTTCACTTTGTCATCCTTCTTATCCGCCAAGTATCTAGGGCAGTTCCACTTCCAGTGACCATTTCCTTTGCAATAGAAGCGCTCAGTTTCAAGCTTGGGTCTAGCTTTGGGCTTATTCATGGGAGTGGCAACTTGCTTACCATTCTTATTGAAGTTCCCTTTCTTTCCCCTGCCCTTTTACTTGAAACTAGTGGTCTTGTCAACCATCAACACTTGATGCTTTTCTTGATTTCTAACTTCGCCGATTTCAGCATCATGAAGAGCTCGGGAATCGTTTTACGTCATCCTTTGCATATTATAGTTCATAACTAAGTTCCAGTAACTTGGTGATAGTGAGTAGAGAACTCTGTCAATCACTATCTTATTTGGAAGATTAACTCCCACTTGATTCAAGCAATTGTAGTACCCAAACTATCTGAGCACATGCTCACTAGTTGAGCTATTCTCCTCCATCTTGTAGGCAAAGTACTGTCATAGGTCTCATACCTCTCGACACGGGCATGAGTCCGAAATACAAATTTCAAATCTTGGAACATCTTATATGCTCCGTGGCGTTCAAAACATTTTTGAAGTCCCGGTGTAACATCCCAAATTTTCAATTTGGAATGTTATACACTAGATCATCATTGCATATCATATTTTATTACATTTTGGTTGATCCTAGAAATTTCACGCAACTCAAGGACCCACGGAGAGAGTTGGGGATTTCGTTATTTTCAGATTTGAGTTGTCTCAATTTTTGAAAATAGCATCATCTGATTTTATTTATTTTATCTTCAATTATTTCTATTACAAAAATAAGAGAGAGGGAATAAAATGACTTTCCCAAAATAAAGAAATATTAAGGATTTAATAAAAAATCATTTAAGATTTTATTTGGTTTTATTTGCTATTTTATTTAAATTTAGGAAAAATGCGCGTTTTTCAAAATTGCATTTAGGCCCCAAATAAATTTTCATCCTGTGCGGCTTGATTTTAGAAGCGAGGGAAATTTTATTTCGGGATTTTTGGAGTCCGTTTAGTATTTCTTTTGTTTTTTTCTTCCGGGCGTAATTATTTAAAAAAAACGTCCGAACCGACCTTGGGCCGTAACCGACCAGGACTCTCCTAGCCGGGCCTCTTATAAGCCGCGCCCCCACCTCGGCCGAAGCCCAACTCACCGCCGCCCAAAAACCCTAACCCTAGCCGGCCCGAGCCGCCGCTGCCGCGCCGCCGCCGCCTCGCCGCCGCCGCCCCGTGCCACCGCCTCACCGCCGCCGTCGCGGGAGTTGCCGGAGGTATTTTTCGCCTCCGGTTTTTCTTGAAAAACCGTTTGGTTTTTCCGACGGTTTTGTTCGTTTTTTTAGTTTCGTTTTTTTTAAAATAGATCGGTTTTTCCGGTTTATTTAAATAGTGAGCGTTCGTCCGTTCGTTTGTTTTAACAAAAGTTCGTCGTTTTTCTTTTTCTCGGATTAAATCCACGATTTTTCTGATCGCGATCTCTGATCCGATTTTCGTTTTAGTCTAACTTTTCGCTCGTTTATCGGAATCAGGCGATTCAAGCACGTGGAGCTTCGTCTCGAAACCCTCTTTCCGTTTAACCAACTCAAAAAAAATTTGCCACTGTAAAAATTGCCCTAGATCCAGAATAGTAAACGAAGCCTGTTTCTTTTGCCGTTTGTCTTTCGTTGCTTCGTTTGATTTGATTCTTTTTGCCAACCGGAGTTCTTAAGTTGAACTTTCTGGTTAGATCTCTTATTTGAGTTTTACCTGTGCATTAGTTGAGTACTTATTGTATGCTTGTTTGTTTGCGATAGAGTACCCAGAGTGCGCCGCTTGCTACTTCGAATCGCTAGGTTTCCCGGATCATCAGCAAGGCAAGTAACACTTTGATCGTTTTCCCTCTACCTAGTTTTATTGCATTAGATCAATCCTCACACATTGCATGATTAGGATCTAATTAAATTGTGGGTTCGGGAAGTAGTTGAGGTAGTACCTATTACCTGTTTATTATCAAACCTTTGGGAGTTACTTCTACGTTTGCTTTTATGCCATGCTATGCTAGTAGACGTGGATTGGGTGAGTGTATCCATGACAGATGTGAGATTGTTAATTAATGGTTTATCTAAGGTGGCAACTTAAACACACATCTGGGTGGATTGAGGTACCTGGGTATTCCAGGATTGCCTGTTTTCTTTTGGACCGCCACCCAGGCTCAAAGGGATCATGAGATTATTCATGCTAGAAACTTCCGTGTGCAGCCACAAGCTATTATGGGCTCTAGCATAGTTGACTAAGTCGTGCGAACTCTTACAGTGGTAGACTAGCAGATGTAGGGGAAAGTAGGTGTAACTGTCTACCCATCGTAAGGTGCTAGCGCTTCTGAAAGACTATGTCCCGGTCATCCGTCTTCTCAAACACCATGCAGTGCGAGAAACCAAACGGAGGCGATCGAGTCTTGTGGGGAAAAGTGCACAAACCTCTGCAGAGTGTATAAACTAATCATGATTAGTCGTGTCCCCGGTTATGGACATCTTGAGTATCTAGTACCTGGATTATTATGTGAATCTCAACATGTTACTCTAAATTAATTTTGTTGGGTTTTGTTTAATGATGATGCTTAATTGGGATTGAGAATGCTGTCAACCATTCTCAATGTTTAACAACTACCATGATAGTTAAATAAAATTTATTCCTTTGCAGTAGAGAAAAATTGGCTTTATGCAAAACTGTAACCATAGAGCTTTCCACCAGCCAAATATGCATGTAGAATAGCTGTTTCATTCCATTACTCTCTATGTGTTACTTTGCCAGCATATTCCATGTGCTGACCCATTTCGGGCTGCAACGTTAATGTTGCAGACTTTTCAGACGATGATTAAGGAGTTTTTAGGTCGTGGTTCTATACTCAGTGATGCCGTTGGAGTTGATGGACTCACTTATCTTCCAAGCCTTCCACTGTTATCGTTATTAGATGGCCTTAAGCCATATCTATTGTAATAAGTTCTCTTTTGAGACATTCGATGTAATAAGTGTGTGATTGCTACTCTGTTATAAATCCTTCAAGTAGTGTGTGGTGTCAGCATTACTGATCCAGGGATGACACCTGAGCACAGAGATTGGACCGTTTGAGGTCTGGTCGCTACAAGATGGTATCAGAGCACACGCTGACAGTAGGACGCGACCACTAAGCTAAAGACCTAGATCACTACTCACTCTCTTCTCTTTCTGACTTCTCATCTTTTCTACTCTTTTAGGATGGCGGATGCAAGGAACAAGTTCACGCAACCGGATGAAGATACACTCTTTGGATGTCACTTGAAGGAAGTAACTAGATACATGAACATAGGAGTACCAAGCTTCACCGAGACCTACAACGCCACTCTACCTGAAGAAGAGCGCTGGATGATTCAAGTTCAAGTTCCAGGAAGGACGTTCATGCTAGTCACTGAGCCCATAGAGTTTTCATTTGATGCACCAACTTGGAGTCTAGGAAAGAGCATGGCGGCTCACATCGCCATGGGACGTATTGGAGAAGTCTACCGCAATGATCTCAAGGATACTATCTACCAGATTTGTGGGCGCCGAGATGAGCACTGGGAGATGATCAGCACCAGAAAGGATAGATCAGTTGCAGCTTTTATGCAGGAGTTAAACCAGCACATTCGACGTCAGGAAAACCAGATGTGCGCCGACATGATAGACCTGAAGAAGGCAAAGACAAGAATCAAGGAACTGGAAGAAGAACACAAGGCTACATGTGAGGATTGTGAAGAGGAAATTGAAGTATTAGTGGACAAGAATGCCGACTTAACAATGAAGATCAGAATATTCATGGGAGGCCCTACACCGGTAGAAGAAGACGAAGAACTCAAGGAGATTCGCCCGGAAGACTACATCATCATCGACGACACCGACTCGGACCCAGACAATAGCAACGATGACTATGTTGATGAAGCTGGAGCAGATATCATGGAGTCTGCAACCGAAGAATATTCCTAGTAGACCACCTCATCAGTAGTAGTAGTCCACCATGTAAATATAGTAGTCCGACCACTTTTGCGATAGTTAGATCGTTTGTATGCCCTTGTTTGATTGATTGAATGAAGTGAATTGTTTGCTTTTGCCTCATGAGCATATGGGTAGTGTTTTCTCTCTAGACCCCTCTCTATTCTTAAACCTCATCTTTTTTAAACCTCAGATGCCTCCGAGACGTGACCCCGGATTTACTTTCCCACCGGAGCTCACCCAGTTGATCCAGCAGCAGAACACATTGATGCAGTTGTTAGTCCAGAATCAGAATCAGGGGAACAACAACAACAACCCACCACCACCACCACCTGTTGATCACTTAGCCCGTTTTCTTAGGCTGAATCCACCGGTGTTTTCCAGTAGCACCGAGCCGATAGTAGCAGATGATTGGCTCCGCAAGACAGCAAGGGAGTTGACCATGGCAGGATGCACAGATGCGGAAAAGGTGAAGTTTGCCGCACATCAGCTTGAAGGACCCGCAGCATCATGGTGGGAGAATTTCACAGCCACTTTCCCTGTCGACACTGTCACGTGGGACCAGTTTCAGCAGGCTTTTCGAACTGCCCATGTTTCAGCAAGAGCTATGGCCATAAAGAAGCGAGAGTTTTGCAACTTGTGCCAAGGAGGACGGACAGCTGGCCAGTATGTGGAGGACTTTAGTAAATTAGCACGTTACGCCCTAGATGACGTTTCTACAGATGCAGCTAAACATGAGAAGTTTCTGGAAGGACTGAATGATGAGTTGAGCATGCAGTTGATGTTAGCCACCTTCAACAACTACCAAGAGTTGGTAGGTCGTGCTCTTATGATTGAAGGGAAGCAGCAGCAGATTGAGAACCGCAAGAGGAAGTATGGACAAGGGAAGCACACTTCAGGAGCTCAGCAAAAGCCACGTTTTACCCCTAGACTGGGAGGACATTTTCAGCATACCCATGGAGGAGGTAGCTCGCACAATCACAATGGCACCAAGAATGGTAATGGGAATGGAGGAAGCAACGGCCAGAACCGCACCAACCCATCGACCCCAGCTAAGAGAGACCTGAGCCAAGTCACTTGTTTCAAGTGCCAGAAGACCAGACATTATGCCAATGAATGTCCTGAATCTCAGAATGGAAACGGCAATGGAAGCTCTGGGAAGAAGCCGAACCCTTTCAACAGGGGACAAGTGAACCACGTTAACGTGGAGGAGGTTGAAGAGCAGCCGGATGCTGTAATCGGTAAGTTTTTGGTTAAGTCATTTACAGCACTCGTTCTTTTCGATACTGGTGCATCGCATTCATATATATCAAGGGGATTTGTGGATAAGTATAACCTGCCCACCAAAGTTCTTAGAACACCTATGTTAGTAAGCTCACCAGGAGCGGAGTATATGGCTAGCCAAGGATGTTTTCAAGTGCCATTAAGTATAGGTAGGCATGTGTTCCCCTTGGATTTGATAATATTGGAATCACAAGGTTTGGATGTAATTCTGGGTATGGATTGGTTGTCGATGTATGGAGGAAACATCGATTGCGCCAGTAAGTCGATCTTGCTTACCACCCCAGAAGGGAGAAGGATCAAGTATGTATCCCGGCATGTGCCGAAGAGGACCCAAGTAAATTGTTTAACAGGAGTTGTGCAGGAGGAAGTACCAGTAGTGAAGGATTTCCCCGAAGTATTTCCAGAAGAATTGCCAGGCATGCCACCGGATAGAGATATTGAGTTTTTGATTGAGCTTTTGCCAGGCACAGGGCCAATATCTAAGAGACCATATAGGATGTCTGCAAAGGATTTGGTGGAGATTAAGAAGAAGATTAAGGAGTTACTAGATAAAGGATATATTCGCCCAAGTTCTTCGCCTTGGGGATCGCCAGTACTTCTAGTGGAGAAGAAGGATGGATCGTTAAGGATGGTTGTCGACTATCGAGGACTGAATGAAGTAACCATCAAGAACAAGTACCCACTACCAATGATCAATGATCTGTTTGATCGATTGCAAGGAGCTAAGGTGTTTTCCAAGATTGATCTACGATCAGGATACCACCAGTTGAAGATTCGAGAACAGGATATACCCAAGACGGCTTTTACCACCAGGTATGGGTTGTACGAGTATACCGTTATGTCATTTGGTCTGACTAACGCACCTGCATATTTTATGAAAATGATGAACAAAGTGTTTATGGAGTTCTTGGATAAGTTCGTCGTGGTGTTCATTGATGATATCCTGGTTTACTCGAAGAATGAAGAGGAGCATAAGGAGCATTTGCATTTGGTTCTTGGAAAGCTCAGAGAACATCAATTATATGCCAAATTTAGCAAATGTGAGTTTTGGTTGAAAGAAGTTGGATTTCTCGGACACATTATATCCGGAGAAGGTATAGCAGTAGATCCCACTAAAGTTGATACCGTGACCAAGTGGGAAGCGCCAACCACAGTTGGAGAGATCCGGAGTTTTCTTGGACTCGCAGGATACTACCGGAGGTTCATTGAGAATTTCTCAAAGATTGCGAAGCCTATGACGGAGTTGTTGAAGAAGGATACCAAGTTCATATGGACTGAGGAATGTGAGGCTAGTTTTCAGGAGTTGAAGAAACGTTTGGTTACCTCACCAGTGTTGATTTTACCGGATCAGACCAAGGATTATGAGGTGTATTGTGACGCTTCACGTCGAGGACTTGGAGCAGTGCTTATGCAGGAAGGAAGAGTTGTTTCATATGCCTCGCGACAACTTAAGCCTCATGAGTTGAATTATGCTACGCATGATTTGGAGTTAGCAGCCGTAGTGCATGCATTGAAGACTTAGAGACATTTTCTCATTGGAAACCATTGCGAGGTGTACACGGATCACAAGAGTTTGAAGTATATCTTCACGCAGAAGGAGTTGAACCTCAGACAAAGGAGATGGTTGGAGCTCATCAAGGATTATGATATGAAATTGCATTATCACCCCGGAAAGGCTAACGTAGTAGCTGATGCGTTGAGTCGCAAGAGTCATGTCAACACCCTAATGACGGGAGATTTACCAAGGGAGTTAACTGAAAATCATCGAGAGCTATGTTTGGAAATAGTCCCGAAAGGTTATGTAGCAGCATTGGAGATTCAGTCTACGTTGATGGATAAGATCAGAGAAGCTCAAAAGACCGACAAGGAGATTGCGTCTATTAAGGAGAAAATGAGCAAAGGAAAATCTAAGGGATTTCGTGAGGATGAGCACGATACCTTATGGTTTGAAGACCGTGTTTATGTGCCTAATGATTCGGAGATCAGGAAGTTAATTTTACAAGAGGCCCATGATTCACCGTATTCGATTCACCCCAGAAATACCAAGATGTATTTGGATTTGAAGGATATTTTCTGGTGGACCAGAATGAAGAAGGATATTGCGGAGTATGTAGCAGTTTGTGATGTATGTCAGAGAGTAAAGGCAGAGCATCAGAAGCCAGCAGGATTGCTACATCCATTGCCGATACCCAAATGGAAGTGGGATAAGCTAGGCATGGATTTTATCACGGGATTGCCCAGAACTCGTTCAGGCTATGACTCGATTTGGGTTGTAGTCGATCGTTTGACAAAGGTAGCTCATTTCATTCCAGTGAAGACTACCTATACCAGTGCAAAGTTGGCAAAGATATACATGACTAGAATCGTATGTCTGCATGGAGTTCCAAGGAGCATAGTATCAGATAGAGGAACCCAGTTTACCTCAAAGTTCTGGAATCAGTTTCATGAAACTTTGGGAACCAGACTTGAGTTTAGCACAGCTTTCCACCCACAGACAGATGGACAGACTGGGAGAGTCAATCAGATTTTGGAGGATATGCTAAGAGCTTGTGCGCTAGATTACGGATCTAGTTGGGATGAGAATTTGCCATATGCAGAGTTCTCTTACAACAACAGCTATCAATCCAGTTTGAAGATGGCCCCTTTCGAAGCCTTGTACGGAAGGAGGTGCAGGACCCGATTGTCCTGGGATGAAGTTGGAGACCGCCAGTTGTTTGGACTGGATCTGATAAAGGAGTCTGAACAGAAAGTGAAATTGATTCGCGATAGGCTCAAGGTAGCCCAATCCAGACAGAAGAGCTACGCAGATTCGAAAAGCAAGGAGACAGTTTACGAAGTCGGAGACCGAGTTTATCTTCGAGTATCTCCACTTCGAGGAGTTAAGCGCTTTGGAGTTAAAGGAAAGTTAGCGCCACGTTTTGTAGGCCCATACAAGGTTTTGGAGCGTATGGGAGAAGTTGCCTATAAGTTGGAATTGCCCGAAGGATTGTCAGCAGTTCACGACATGTTCCATGTTTCCTAGTTGAAGAAGTGCCACGCAGAGATGGCTGACATACCATTGAGAGATACGGTACCACTGGAAGCAATTCAGTTGGACAGTGATTTGACATATGAGGAGAAACCAGTTAAGATTCTAGAGTATGCCAGTCGAGTCACCCGCAGCAAGGTTATCAAGTTTTGTAAGGTTTAGTGGAGCCACCACACGGAGGATGAAGCCACCTGGGAACGAGAGGAAGATTTGCTGAAGGACCACCCTCACCTATTTGCTAGCCAACCCGAATCTCGAGGGCGAGATTCATCTTAAGGGGGGTAGGTTTGTAACATCCCAAATTTTCAATTTGGAATGTTATACACTAGATCATCATTGCATATCATATTTTATTGCATTTTGGTTGATCCTAGAAATTTCACGCAACTCAAGGACCCACGGAGAGAGTTGGGGATTTCGTTATTTTCATATTTGAGTTGTCTCAAATTTTGAAAATAGGATCATTTGATTTTATTTATTTTATCTTCAATTATTTCTATTACAAAAATAAGAGAGAGGGAATAAAATGACTTTCCCAAAATAAAGGAATATTGAGGATTTAATAAAAAAATCATTTAAGATTTTATTTGGTTTTATTTGCTATTTTATTTGAATTTAGGAAAAATGCGCATTTTTCAAAATTGCATCTAGGCCCCAAATAAATGTTCATCCTGTGCGGCTTGATTTTAGAAGCCGGGGAAAATTTATTTTGGGATTTTTGGAGTCCGTTTAGTATTTCTTTTGTTTTTTTCTTCCGAGCGTAATTATTTAAAAAAAACGTCTGAACCAACCTTGGGCCGTAACCGACTAGGACTCTCCTGGCCGGGCCTCTTATAAGCCGCGCCCCCACCTCGGCCGAAGCCCAACTCGCCGCCGCCCAAAAACCCTAACCCTAGCCGGCCCGAGCCGCCGCCGCCGCGCCCCGCCGCCGCCGCCGCGCCCCGCCGCCGCCGCCGCCCCGCGTCGCCACCTCGCCGCCGCCGCCGTCGCCGGAGTTGCCGGAGGTATTTTTCGCCCCCGATCATGATTAGCTGTGTCCTCGGTTATGGACATCTTGAGTATCTAGTACCTGGATTATCATGTGAATCTCAACATGTTACTCTAAATTAATTTTGTTGGATTTTGTTTAATGATGATGCTTAATTGGGATTGAGAATGCTGTCAACCATTCTCAATGTTTAACAACTACCATGATAGTTAAATAAAATTTATTCCTTTGCAGTAGAGAAAAATTGGCTTTACGCAAAACTGTAACCATAGAGCTTTCCACCAGCCAAATATGCATGTAGAATAGCTGTTTCATTCCATTACTCTCTATGTGTTACTTTGCCAGCATATTCCATGTGCTGACCCGTTTCGGGCTGCAACGTTAATGTTGCAGACTTTTTAGACGATGATTAAGGAGTTTTTAGGTCGTGGTTCTATACTCAGTGATGCCGTTGGAGTTGATGGACTCACTTATCTTCCAAGCCTTTCGTTGTTATCATTATTAGATGGCCTTAAGCCATATCTATTGTAATAAGTTCTCTTTTGAGACATTCGATGTAATAAGTGTGTGATTGCTACTCTGTTATAAATCCTTCAAGTACTGTGTGGTGTCAGTAATACTGATCCAGGGATGACACCTAAGCACAGAGATTAGACCGTTTGAGGTCTGGTCGCTACACCCAGTTCTAAGCTGTAAAGCATGGCGCACTAAACTATCAAGTAGTCACCATACCGAGCTTGCCAAACGTTCATAACATCTGCCTCTGCTCCTGCAATAGGTCCGTCACCTAGTGGTGCATCAAGGACATAATTCTTCTATGTAGCAATGAGGATAATCCTCAGATCACGGAGCTAGTCCGCATCATTGCTACTAACATCTTTCAACATAGATTTCTCTAGGAACATATCATAAATAAAACGTGGAAGCTATACGCCATAGATATGCAAATACTATTAGGACTAAGTTCATGATAAATTTAAGTTTAATTAATCATATTACTTAAGAACTCCCACTTAGATAGACATCCCTCTAGTCATCTAAATGATCACGTGATCCATATCAACTAAACCATGTCCGATCATCACGTGAGATGGAGAAGTTTTCAATGGTGAACATCACTATGTTGATCATATCTACTATATGATTCATGCTCGACCTTTCGGTCTCAGTGTTTCGAGGCCATATCCGCATATGCTAGGCTCGTCAAGTTTAACCCGAGTATTCTGCGTGTGCAAAACTGGCTTGCACCCGTTGTATGTGAATGTAGATCTTATCACACCCGATCATCACGTGGTGTCTCGACACGACGAACTGTCGCAACGGTGCATACTCATGGAGAACACTTATACCTTGAAATTTTAGTAAGGGATCATCTCATAATGCTACCGTCGTACAAAGCAAAATAGGATGCAGAAAAGATAAACATCACATGCAATCAAAATATGTGACATGATATGGCCATCATCATCTTGTTCCTTTGATCTCCATCTCCAAAGTACCGTCATGATCTCCATCGTCACTGGCATGACACCATGATCTCCATCATCTTGATCTTTATCAACGTGTCGTCACATGGTCGTCTCGCCATGATACGTCTCCAATGTATGTATAATTTTTTATTGCTCCATGCTATTATATTATCCATCTAGGTTGTTTTATATGCATTTATATGCTATTTTATATGATTTTCGGGACTATCCTATTAACCTAGAGCCTAGTGTCAGTTTCTGTTTTTTCCTTATTTTTGAGTTTTACAAAAAAGGAATACCAAACGGAGTCCAATTGACGTGCCAATCTTTGATGATTTTTTATGGGCCAAAAGAAGCCCCCGGAGTAAAATAGTTTGGCCAGAAGAGTCCTGAGCCGTCCACGAGGGTGGAGGGCGAGCCCTACCCCCCTGGGCGTGCCCCTGCCTCGTGGACGACTCGGAGACCCCCCTGACATGAGACCGACGCCAAAAATTCCTATAAATACAGAAACCCCCAAAAAGAAACCTAGATTAGGAGTTCCGTCGTCGCAAGCCTTTGTAGCCACCAAAAACCAATCGGGACCCTGTTCCGGCACCCTGCCGGAGGGGGGACCCATCACCGGTGGCCATCTTCATCATCCCGGCACTCTCCATGACGAGAAGGGAGTAGTTCACCCTCAGGGCTGAGGGTATGTACCAGTAGCTATGTGTTTGATCTCTCTCTCTCTCTCTCGTGTTCTTGATGTGGCACGATCTTGATGTAACGCGAGCGTTGCTACTATAGTTGGATCTTATGATGTTTCTCCCCCTCTATCTCCTTGTGATGAATTGAGTTTTCCCTTTGAAGTTATCTTATCGGATTGGGTCTTTAAGGATTTGAGAACACTTGATGTATGTCTTGCATGTGCTTATCTGTGGTGACAATGGGATATTCATGTGATCCACTTGATGTATGTTTTGGTGATCAACTTGCGAGTTTTGTGACCTTGTGAACTTATGCATAGGGGTTGGCACACGTTTTCGTCTTGACTCTCCGGTAGAAACTTTGGGGCACTCTTTGAAGTTCTTTGTGTTGGTTGAATAGATGAATCTGAGATTGTGTGATGCATATCATATAATCATACCCGCGGATACTTGAGGTGACATTGGAGTATCTAGGTGACATTAGGGTTTTGGTTGATTTGTGTCTTAAGGTGTTATTTTACTACGAACTCTCGGGCTGTTTTTGACACTTATAGGAATAACCCAATGGATTGGTCGAAAAGAATAACTTTGAGGTGGTTTCGTACCCTACAATAATCTCTTCGTTTGTTCTCCGCTATTAGTGACTTTGGAGTGACTCTTTGTTGCAGGTAGAGGGATAGTTATATGATCTAATTATGTTATCCTTGTTGAGAGAACTTGCACTAGTGAAAGTATGAACCATAGGCCTTGTTTCAATGCATTGCAATACCGTTTTCGCTCACTTTTATCATTAGTTACCTTATTGTTTTTATATTTTCAAATTACAAAAACCTATATCTACCATCCATATTGCACTTGTACACCATCTCTTCGCCGAACTAGTGCACCTATACAATTTACCATTGTATTTGGTGTGTTGGGGACACAAGAGACTCTTTGCGATTTGGTTGCAGGGTTGTTTGAGAGAGACTGTCTTCATCCTACGCCTCCCACGGATTGATAAACCTTAGGTCATCCACTTGAGGGAAATTTGCTACTGTCCTACAAACCTCTGCACTTGGAGGCCCAACAACGTCTACAAGAAGAAGGTTGTGTAGTAGACATCACGCCAACTATTGTTTTTGCAACTATTGCTATCGCATAGCGATAAAGTAAAACAATTATATGGCGCTTGCATCTTATTCAATAAAGAGACAACCATAAGGCTCCTGCCAGTTGCCGATAACTTCAACAAAACATGATCATCTTATACAACAATTTATATCTCATCACGTCTTGACCATATCACATCACAACATGCCCTGCAAAAACAAGTTAGACGCCCTCTACTTTGTTGTTGCATGTTTTACGTGGCTACTATAGGCTTAGCAAGAACCGCTCTTACCTACGGCATAAAAATCACAACGTGGTATAGTGATTGCTTTTTGATCTTCAGAAAGAACCATGTTCATTAAATCCGATTCAACTAAAGTTGGAGAAACAGACACCCACCAGCCACCTGTGTGAAAAGCACATCGGTAGAACCAGTCTCATGAACGCAGTCATGTAATGTCGGCCCAGGCCGCTTCATCCAACAATACCGCCGAATCAACAAACAACTAGTGATGGCAAGCAATATGTATGTACCCACACCCACAACTCCTTTGTGTTCTACTCGTGCATATAACATCTACGCATAGACCTGGCTCGGATGCCACTGTTGGGGAATGCAATATTTCAAAAAAATTATCTACGATCACGCAAGATCTATCTAGGAGATGAATAGCAATGAGAGGGGAGAGTGTGTCTATGTACCCTCGTAGACCGAAAGCGGAAGCGTTTAGTAACGCGGTTGATGTAGTCGAACGTCTTCACGATCCAACCGATCCAAGTAGCGAACGTACGACACCTCCGCGTTCAGCACACGTTCAGCTCGATGATGTCCCTCGAGCTCTTGATCCAGTTGAGGCCGAAGGAGAGTTCCGTCAGCACGATGGCGTGGCGACGGTGATGATGAAGTTACCGGCGCAGGGCTTCGCCTAAGCACTACGACGATATGACCGAGGTGTGTAACTGTGGAGGGGGGCATCGCACACGGCTAAGACAAATCTTGGAGTGCCTTTGGAGTGACCCCTACCCACGTATATAAAGGAGGGAGGAGGAGGAGGCCGGCCTAGGAGGGGCGCGCCTATAGGGGGAGTCCAACTAGGATTCCCAATCCTAGTTGGAGTCCCATTCCTTTTCCAAGAGGGGAGATAGGGAAGGAGTAAGAGAGGGAGAAGGAAAGAGAGGGGGGCGTCGCCCCCTCCCTAGTCCAATTCGGACATTCCATGGGGGGCAACCCTTGAGGCCCTTCTCTCCTTTCCCGTATGGCCCATTAAGGCCCAATACTTCCCCCGGCGGATTCCCGTGACTCTCCGGTACTCCAAAAAATACCTGAACCACTCAGAACCTTTCCGATGTCCGAATATAGCCTTCCAATATATCGATCTTTACGTCTCGACCATTTCGAGACTCCTCGGCATGTCCGCGATCTCATCTGGGACTCCGAACAACCTTTGGTACATCAAATCACATAACTCATAGTACAAATCATCATCGAACGTTAAGCGTGTGGACCCTACGGGTTCGAGAACTATGTAGACATGACCAAGACACATCTCCGGTCAATAACCAATAGCGGAACCTGGATGCTCATATTGGCTCCTACATATTCTACGAAGATCTTTATCGGCCAAACCGCATAACAACATACGTTGTTCCCTTTGTCATCGGTATGTTACTTGCCTGAGATTTGATCGTTGGTATCCTCATACCTAGTTCAATCTCGTTACCGGCAAGTCTCTTTACTCATTGCATAATGCGTCATCCCGTAACTAACTCTTTAGTCACATTGCTTGCAATACTTATAGTGATGAGCATTACCGAGAGGGCCCAGAGATACCTCTTTGACAATCGGAGTGACAAATCCTAATCTCGATCTATGCCAACTCAACAAACACCATCGGAGACACATGTAGAGCATCTTTATAATCAGCCAGTTACGTTGGGACGTTTGATACCACACAAGGTGTTCCTACGGTATTCGAGAGTTGCATAATCTCATAGTCAGAGGAACATGTATAAGTCATGATGAAAGCAATAGCAATAAAACTAAACGGTCATTTATGCTAAGCTAACGGATGCGTCTTGCCCATCACATCATTCTCTAATGATGTGATCCCGTTCATCAAATGACAACACATGTCTATGGCTAGGAAACTTAACCATCTTTGATTAACGAGCTAGTCAAGTAGAGGCATACTAGGGACACTCTATTTGTCTATGTATTCACACCTGTATCAAGTTTCCGGATAATACAATTCTAGCATGAATGATAAACATTTATCATGATATAAGGAAATATAAATAACAACTTTATTATTGCCTCTAGGGCATATTTCCTTCAATGCAAATCCCTCAAGTGCGGTGTAGAGTTCACTCCAAAATTACTTGTTCTATAGACATTGTTGTCGGGCACGAAACCACCACAAAGCTATTCATTAGAATAACACCTTAAGATGCAGATCAACCAAAGCCCTAATGTCACCTCGATATTCCAATGTCACCGCAATATCCGTGGGTTTGGTCATACAATAAGCATCACACAATTTCAGATTCATCTATTTGATTCCCAAGGAGTGCCCCAAAATATCTATCGGAGAGTCAAGATGAGAACGTGTGCCAACCCCTATGCATAGGCCCTAAAGTCATGAAACCCGCAAGTTGATCACAATAATGTACATCAAGTAACTCAATCAGATATCCCAATGTCACTACAGATATCCTCATGCAAAACACATATTAAGTGCTTTCAAATCCTTAAAGACTCAATCCGATAAGAAAACTTCAAAGGGAAAACTCAACTCATCAAGAAGATAGAGAGGGGGAAAACTCCATATGATTCATCTATGTCAACAAAGCCCGTGTTACATCAAGATCATTCCATCTCAAGAACACGAGAGGGAGAGAGAGATACAACACATAGCTATTGGTACATACCCTCAACCCTCACAGAGGACTACTCCCTCCTCATCATGGTGGCCGCTGGGATGATGAAGATGACCACTGGTGATGATTCCCCCTCCGGCATAGTGCTGGAGAAGGCTCTAGATTGGATCTTGCGGTTCTAGAACTGGCGGCAGCTGGAACAAAATTTCGTCGACTCCCCTAGGGTATTTGGAATATTTGGGCATTTATAGAGCGAAGAGGCGGTGCGGGAGGCCAATGAGGTGGGCACAACCCACCTGGGCGCGCCTGGGCCCAGGAGCGCCCTGGTGGGTTGTGCCCCCCTCGAGGCATCCCCTAGGTGCTTCTCTGGCCCACTGGATGTCTTCTGGTCCAAAAAATTCACAAAAAGTTTCGCTGCATTTGCACTCCGTTTGATATTGATTTCCTGTGATGTAAAAAACAAGCAGAAAACAACAACTGACACTTGGCACTATGTCAATAGGTTAGTCCCAAAAAATGATATAAAATGATTACAAAACATCCAAGAATGATAATATAATAGCATGGAACAATCAAATATTATAGATACGTTGGAAACGTATCATACGTCTCCAACATATCTATAATTTTTTATTGTTCCATGCAATTATATTATCTGTTTTGGATGTTTAATGGGCTTTAATATGCACTTTTATATTATTTTTGGGACTAACCAATTAATCGAAGGCCTAGTGCAAATTGTTGTTTTTTTGCCTATTTCAGTGTTTCGCAGAAAAGGAATATCAAACGGAATCCAAATGGAATGAAACCTTCGCGAGGATCTTTTTTGGAACAAACGCAATCCAGGAGACTTGGAGTGGATGTCAAGGAAGAACCGAGGCGACCACGAGGTAGGGCAGCATGCCCCCCACCCTCGTGGGCCCCTCGTAGCTCCACCAACCTACTTCTTTCGCCTATATATACTCTTACACCCTGAAAACATCCAGCGGAGCCACGAAACCACTTTTCCACCGCCGCAACCTTCTGTACCCGTGACATCCCATGTGGGGACCTTTCCCGGTGATTTGTCGGAGGGGGATTCGATCACGGAGGGCTTCTACATCAACACCATAGCCTCTCCGATGATGTGTGAGTAGTTTACCACAGACCTTCGGGTCCATAGTTATTAGCTAGATGGCTTCTTCTCTCTCTTTTATTTTCAATACAAAGTTCTCCTCGATGTTCTTGGAGATCTATTCGATGTAATACTTTTTGTGGTGTGTTTGCTGAGATCCGATGAATTGTGGGTTTATGATCAAGTTTATCTATGAACAATATTTGATTCTTCTCTGAATTCTTATATGCATGACTTGATATCTTTGCAAGTCTCTTCAAATTATCAGTTTGGTTTGGCCTACTAGATTGATCTTTCTTGCAATGGGAGAAGTGCTTAGCTTTGGGTTCAATCTTGTGGTGTCCTTTCCGTGACGGCAGGGGCAACAAGGCATGTATTGTATTGTTTCCATCGAGGATAAAAAGATGGGGTTTATATCATATTGCTTGAGTTTATCCCTCTACATCATGTCATCTTGCCTAATGCGTTACTATGTTCTTATGAACTTAATACTCTAGATGCATGCTGGATAGTGATCGATGTGTGGAGTAATAGTAGTAGATGCAGAATCGTTTCGGTCTACTTGACACGGACGTGATGCCTATGTTTATGATCATGCCTAGATATTCTCATAACTATGCGCTTTTCTATCAATTGCTCGGCAGTAATTTGTTCACCCACCGTAAGATATGCTATCTTGAGACAAGCCACTAGTGAAACTGTAGGATCGAAAGTATGTCTAGAGGGGGGGTGATTAGACTACTTGACCAAATAAAAATCTAGCCTTTTCCCAATTTTAGTTCTGGGTAGATTTTAGCAACGTTGGACAAGTCAAGCAATCCTAACACAATTCAAGCAAGCATGCATAGAGTATATGAGCAGCGAAAAATAAACCATGTAACTTGCAAGAATATAAAGGGAAGGGTTTGGAGGATTCAAACGCAATTGGAGACATAGATGTTTTGTCATGGTTCCAATAGGTGGTGCTATCGTACATCCACGTTGATGGAGACTTCAATCCATGAAGGGTAACGGTTGCGCGAGTCCATGGAGGGCTCCACCCATGAAGGGTCCACGAAGAAGCAACCTTGTCTATCCCACCATGGCCATCGCCCACGAAGGACTTGCCTCACTAGCGGTAGATCTTCATGAAGTAGGCGATCTCCTTGCCCTTACAAACTCCTTCGTTCAACTCCACAATCTTGTCGGAGGCTCCCAAGTGACACCAAGCCAATCTAGGAGACACCACTCTCCAAGAAGTAACAAATGGCATGTTGATGATGAACTCCTTGCTCTTGTGCTTCAAATGATAGTCTCCCCAACACTCAACTCTCTCTCTCACAGGATATGGATTTGGTGGAAAGAAGATTTGAGTGGAAAGTAGCTTGGGGAAGGCTAGAGATCAAGATTCATATGGTAGGAATGGAATATCTTGGTCTCAACACAAGTGTAGGTGGTTCTCTTTCAGAAAATATAGGTTGGAAGTGTAGGTTTGTTCTGATGGCTCTCTCTACGAATGAAGAGGAGGTGGAGGGGTATTTATAGCCTCCACACAAAATCTAACCGTTACACATAACTTCCCAAACTCGGTGAGACCGAATGATTAAACTCGGTCGGGCTGATTCAGCAAAGCTAGTGACCGTTAGGGTTTTCGATGGGACCGACATGCAACTCGGTAGGACCGATATGACTAGGGTTAGGGCATAACGTAATCTCGGTGAGACCGATTACACAAACTCGGTGAGACCGATTTTGGTAATAAGCTAGCCAAAGAGTTGGTCAGGTAAACTCAGTGGGACCGATCGCTCATTTCGGTGAGACCAAAATGTTATGAAGGGAAAACGGAGAGTTTACATTGCAATCTTGGTGGGACCGATCGCTCATCTCGGTGAGACCGAAATGTTACGAAGGGAAATAGAGAGATTACAACCCCATCTCGGTGAGACCAAGATCCCTATCGGTGAGACCGATTTGCTTAGGGTTTGTGGCAGTGGCTAAGACATTTGAAACTCGGTGGCGCCGGATAAGAAGAATCGGTGGGGCTGAGTTTGACTTTTGGTTTAGGTCATATGTGGATGTGAGAAAGTAGTTGAGGGTTTTGGAGCATATCAGTAAGCATTTTGAGCAAGAACCTCATTAAGCAACACCTAATCCCTCCTTGATAGTATTGGCTTTTCCTATAGACTCAATGTGATCTTGGATCACTAAAATAGAAAATGTAGAGTCTTGAGCTTTGAGCTTGAGCCAATCCTTTGTCCTTGGCATTTTGAGGGGTCCACTTTTCTCATCCATGCCATGCCAATCATTGAGCTTTCCTGAGATATTAATCTTGAAATAGCATTAGCTCAATGAGCTATATCTTGTTAGGAATTACCAAAACCACCTAGGGATAGTTGCACTTTCAATCTCCCCCCTTTTGGTAATTGATGACAACATATAGATCAAAGCTTCGACAAATGATAATAAGAGTGAAAAACATTGTCGCTTTGAGAAGTATGTGAAAAGCAAGAGCTCCCCCTAAGTTTGTGCATAGTTTAAGATTTGCTTTGGACTGCAAATGCAAAAAGAGTTAGGATCATGGGTTACTCTTCCATGTCACATACATCTTGGTGGAGCGCTCAAAATGATAATAATTAGAATACATGCACTCATCACCAAGCAAAGTGAATGATCACATAAAAAGGATAATGTCATCCAACAAGCATTAAGGTAGCATATGATCAAACACATGATCATCTAAGCAAGCACAAAGGCATAAAGTATCTCAACCAAGCAAATAAACAAAGTTTAACCACCAAACAAAAAGAGAGAATAAAAAGCAACGCTCTCTCTCGAAGCCTATGATCTATACATTTTCTCCCCCTTTGGAAACAAGTTACCAAAAGGTTCATAAAAAATGCATAGTGCTAAATCAACTCTCAAGCTTGGTCTTCAGGTGGTGGTGTAGACAGAACTCCAAGAACGAAGGCATCAGTCGATGTAGATGGAGCTGGTGGAGTAGGTGCTGGAGTCGGTGGTACTGAAGTTGTAGCTGGTGCAGATGAAGTTGCTCTGGTGTCTGGAACATGCACTGCAGCAGACATCTAACCTCTGGGCACTCTAGCAAAAGCATCAGTGGTTGTCTTGCCCTTCTTCTCCTGCACTTCATCCTGAAGTTTCTCAATGACTGACTGGATCTTAGTGACCCTCACATCTAAGTCATAGAACTTCTGCTCCACGATCCTCTCCAAGCTCTCCTCATTTTGAGTCAGGGTGACCAGTCCCTTCTCAATCCTCAGAGTGGAGGCAATCAAGTAGCCAAGCTGATCTTGCTTGCTCTTCAAAAGATACTGAGATGCTTCTTCAGTAGTTGGCATCCTTGCAGCCTTTTCAGCCTTTGCCTTCTCCTTCTTGGCTTGTGCGTGCACAGAAGATGGTTCATTTTCATCCATCACCACGGTGTTGTCCTTAAAGTCTGGGTAGATGGGCAGGTGCTCCTTTTCCATCAGATATGTGCCAGTGCCCATCTTGGAGTTAATCAGCTCCTGGATCTGTGGGGCATATCCACAACTCCTCTTCTGATCTGCAGCTGTCCTCTTTATGGTTTCCATAATTAGGCTCATGACTTAGAACTTCTGTGGGACATCAAAGATGTGAAGCAAGTTAATTGCATGGCCTCTGATCATCTTGTGTTCACTTGACTTTGGCAAGAGAGTGTGCCTGAGGATCCAGTTGATTGTTGGCAAGCCTGACAGAAGGTAATGTACAGATCCAAACTTGTGTGTCTCAAGAGAAGCATATGGGATCTCCTTGTACATGTGTGCCATCATGTTGTGATCCTTCTTCTTCTTGGCATGGACATCCAAGTCATCTTCACTCTCTTCTGGGGAATTGATCAACTTAGCCCATTCTGCAACTGTTGACTGATACCTAGTACCTTCAGACATCCAGACAATCCTTCCATCTGGGTAGAAGTGAGCTATGGAGTAGAACTGCATGATGAACTCATCATTCCATTTTGTGAGCTTTTGAGCCACAAACTCATCAACTCCACAAGCCTTGAAGCTGTCATACACACCAGGGAAGTGATCCTCATTTTCCTCAATGAATGACCAATCGACCCATCTCATGTCACACACTATGGGCTTCTTGTCAAGCAAGATGGTCTCATAGAAGTCATGTTGTTCCTTTGTATGGAACCTGTAGTCCACATCAGTCCTTCTCCTGGTGGCATATGGATCAGACTCTCTCCATAGCCTTAGACCAAAGTTCTTCCTGACTTTCATGTTCTCTACAACTGGATGAGCATCATTGTGGTCTGGAATTTTTGGCTTCAATTTCCTCAAGACAATAGAATCATCTTCTTCTTCCATTGCAGCTTCAGGCATTGGGGCCTTGTTCTTCTCTGCTGCTGGGATGTTCCTGGTGCTCCTCTTGGGTGCAGTTTTGGGTTTTGGAGCAACTGGCTTAGGAGTTCCTTTGGGCTTAGATGGAGCAGCCCCTGATCTTATGGCATCTCCCATAAGCTTCTGAGCTTTGGGTGCTGGTGCTGCATCCTCTTCCTCTTCCGCTTCTTCAAAGTCTTTCATTATTGAAGATCTCCCAAGCACTCTGGCAGTGGTCTTCTTGACCCTTTCCTTTCTTTTCTTTTCTGCCACAACCTGCTCTTTGGGTGCAGATCCCAAAGTCTCTTGAGTAGATGTTCTGGCTTTTGACATTGGAGCTCTCTTGGCAGGAACCTTTTGCTTCATCCCTGGCTTAGTGGCAGTAGTTGTGCCATATTCCTTTTTCAGGACTTTCCTCTTTGAGGTGGCTTCTTCCTCCTCATCCACATAGTCCTCATCCTCTGACTCTAAGGTTCTTTTCTTGCTGGCCCTGGTGGCAGCCTTTGGCAAATTGTTGGGTGTGCTCCTGCTTCCATCATCTGAGCTGCTAGAGGGACTAGTGCCCTCACTCAAGTGAACCTGTTCCTCTGACTTGTTCTGACTTTCACTCTGATCCGACATGATGCAAACACTGACAGCAGACCCTGTGAATAGATTATAGATGAGGTAGAGTGGATGAGCATCACAAAGTACAGAGGTTTTTGCAAAAGAATGAATTAAAAACTTAGTTTTAGTTTTCCATAGAAAGCATTTCGGATCTACCGATTTGCAAACTCGGTGATACCGAAGCAGCTTTTGGAACCTAAACTAGTGAACTCGGTCAGACCGAGTCACAGTTCGGTGGCACCGAGACTGCTAGGGTTTCACAAAGTGCTGAACTCGGTCACACCAATTTGCAATTCTCGGTCAGGCTGAGAATCACATGTGCAATGGCCTGAGCCAAATCGGTGGAACCGATTTCATCAACTCGGTCGGTCCGAGATGGTTTCGGCGGAAACCTAACCCTAAATTTTCAATTCACGACTAAACTACGGAGTGTTTTCGATGGATAGAATGATCTCGATCGTGGCAAGATACATGGCAAAGCAATGTGTTGGGGAATCGGAGTAAGAACAACACAAAGATCAAGTTCATACCCTAGTTCGGCGATGAACTTGCTACAGCGGCAACGACGGAGACAATCCCGTTGACGGCGGTGGAGACCAGCGACAGGAGGCGGCTGGCGACGAGGAGGATGATCCGGAGACCCAGAGAGGCAGAGCAGGCTAAGCGCGGGCGAGGAGGTTCGAAAAGTTTTCCAAAATTTGACCCGTGGATATATATAGCCTGACCCTGTCGGTGTGACCGAGTGGAACAACTCGGTGTGACCAAAAAGTTCAAATCGGTTGCACCGAGATTGAAAACCTAGATCGACTTAGTGATCTCGGTATGACCGAAATGGATGAATCGGTCAGACCGAAACACACAAAGAAGTTTTGGAAGTTTAAGTCTATGACGAATCGGGGACTCCGAGTGCTCCTCACACAGAGTGGTTCGAATCTGACTTGATCAAACTTTGTGATGCAACATGAATAGAGTTTGAGACGAGAAAAGCATAGATAGCTAGAGAAGGTTGATACGTCTCCAACGTATCTATAATTTTTGATTGCTCCATGCTATATTATCTACTGTTTTGGACATTATTGGGCTTTATTGTCCACTTTTATATTATTTTTGGGACTAACCTATTAACCGGAGGCCCAGCCCAGAATTGTTGTTTTTTGCCTGTTTTAGGGTTTCGAAGAAAAGGAATATCAAACGGAGTCCAAACGGAATGAAACCTTCGGGAACGTGATTTTCTCAATGAACAAGACCCGGGAGACTTGGACCCTACATCAAGAAATAAAATAGGAGGCCATAAGGTAAGGGGCGCGCCCACCCCCACCAGGCGTGCCCTCCACCCTCGTGGGCCCCCTATTGCTCCACCGACGTACTCCTTCCTCCTATATATATATCCATGTACCCCCAAACGATCAAAACAGGAGCCAAAACCCTAATTCCACCATTGTAACTTTCTGTATCCACGAGATCCCATCTTGGGGCCTGTTCCGGAGCTCCGCCGGAGGGGGCATCGATCATG
This sequence comes from Triticum urartu, assembly GCF_056163025.1. Classification (NCBI taxonomy): domain Eukaryota; kingdom Viridiplantae; phylum Streptophyta; class Magnoliopsida; order Poales; family Poaceae; genus Triticum; species Triticum urartu. The sequence continues at coordinate 642,318,737 of NC_141877.1, read as the reverse complement.
GAGGGCTTCTACATCAACACCATAGCCTCTCCGATGAAGTGTGAGTAGTTTACCTCAGACCTACGGGTCCATAGTTAGTAGCTAGATGGCTTCTTCTCTCTTTTTGGATCTCAATACAATGTTCTCCCCCTCCCTTGTGGAGATCTATTCGATGTAATCTTCTTTTTGCGGTGTGTTTGTTGAGACCGATGAATTGTGGGTTTATGATCAAGTCTATCTATGAATAATATTTGAATCTTCTCTGAATTCTTTTATGTATGATTGGTTATCTTTGCAAGTCTCCTTGAATTATCAGTTTGGTTTGGCCTACTAGATTGATCTTTCTTGCAATAGGAGAAGTGCTTAGCTTTGGGTTCAATCTTGCGGTGTCCTTTCCCGGTGACAGTAAGGGCAGCAAGGCACGTATTGTATTGTTGCCATCAAGGATAACAAGATGGGGTTTTCTTCATATTGCATGAGTCTATCCCTCTACATCATGTCATCTTGCTTAAGTCGTTACTCTGTTTTTAACTTAATACTCTAGATGCATGTTGGATAGCGGTCGATGAGTGGAGTAATAGTAGTAGATGCAGGAAGGAGTCGGTCTACTTGTCTCGGACGTGATGCCTATATACATGATCATACCTAGATATTCTCATAACTATGCTCAATTCTGCCAATTGCTCAACAGTAATTTGTTCACCCACCGTAGAATACTTATGCTCTCGAGAGAAGCCACTAGTGAAACCTATGGCCCCGGGTCTATCTTTATCATATTGATCTCCTACTACTTAGTTATTTCCTTTGCTATTTACTTTGCCTTTATTTTACTTTGCATCTTTTATCATAAAAATACCAAAAATATTATCTTATCATATCTATCAGATCTCACTCTCGTAAGTGGCTCTATAGGGATTGACAACCCCTATTTGCGTTGGTTGCGAGGATTTATTTGTTTTGTGCAGGTGTGAGGGACTTGCACGTAGCCTCCTACTGGATTGATACCTTGGTTCTCAAAAATTGAGGGAAATACTTGCGCTACTTTGCTGCATCATCCCTTCCTCTTTGGGGAAAACCAACACAGTGCTCAAGAGGTAGCAAAGGTTCTTAGGCATTCTTGTCCATCCACTTGGCCAAAAGAAAAGGAAACCAATCAATCAAAACAACAAGTGGATGTCCTCGAATGAGTGAATTATGCAACCAACATGCTCAATAAAATGACAAATGAAATATGTGGCAAAGCATGCACAAACAATTCTAGCATCTATCAAGCAATTGGCGATGACTAGGTCATCTATATATGAGTATATTGACTTAGGAGTCAAATGAGAACATTTGATCATAGGTCATACTCATCGTTTGAGCACAAGTGGGGTTACCACTTTTACATAAAGCTTTGTTGTGTTCACACCATTAGAGTTGCTTAAACTCAATTGTTAGAGCAAAGCTCCCCCTAGATGTGAGATCCCCCCTAAGAGGGATGAACTAACCTTTGGGTTTTGTTGATGATGACTTCATGTAGGTGTTGAAGATGTGGATGCTCTAAGTTGATGTAGATCATTCGGAGCTGTCCTTTGGAGTGAGTTGCACTTTCAATACCTACACGGGTTAGTCCCACAAGGAACAAACAAGGATATCCATAGACATAGAGTGATGCACACACAATATGATGTCCATGAAAGCCTTAGGTTACCTTGTCCCTTGTCTTACCAACAAGAGGGTTTGTGACTCCTTGAACTAGTGCAAGATGTGGAAGTTGGTTGCACTTGTTCTTGCCAAAATGATAAGAGTGAAGTATGTTGGCGGAGTCACCCTCAAGAACTCTCTAGTTCTTCTTCTTCGGGATCCACACCATCTTGATGGGAATCCTCGGAGTTGTAGTTGTACTTGATTAAGTGGAACTTGAAGTAGTCTTGGGAACCCACTTGACCAAGGCCTTAGGAGCTTCTTCAAATGCATCAATTTCCTCTTGAAGCTTGTCCTTGCCTTTTTCCTTATGGTCTTGTGGTGGAAGATCATCTTGAGCTTGTGTCCCTTTGAAAGAAGTGGGATCGTACTTCCCTTGTTGAGGAACAAACTTCGTCTTGGGGTATTGATCTTCTTCCCACTCAACTCCATTGGCATTGAACTTTCGTTCAAAACCAATACCTTGGTTCTTCCGGTGCCTTCCTTGCTTGCGTACAATTTCCTCGAATTGCTTACTCCCGGCAAGGCTCTTGTAAACACCTTTCTCTATAATTCCCTTCAATAAGCTATTTTCTTTCTCAAGTGTAACTTGGCTAAGAGAATCATTAGTGGAATCAAGAGAACTACTAGAAGCAACAACATTGGATTTAGCATGATTATTGTTACTACTAGAGGAAGAATCCTTCTTGTTCTTGTTACTAGACTTGACTTGAGGCATGTAAGTGGATAAGAGTAAATGCTTGGCAATGTAAGAAGAACTTTTCTTGCGAAGATCATCATTGATTGCCTTTAAGAACTCATGCTCTTGCTCAAGATTGAGCTTCTCAAAACGTAATTTCTCATGAGTCCTTAAAATTTCTCGATGATCTCCTAAGATAGTTTCATGAGCTAACTTAAGAGTGTTTAGTTCTTTAGTTAGAGACTCAATCTTCTCCTTATCATTGTCATTCATTTCATCTTGATTAGCATGATTAATTGACGTTTCATCATAGTATTCATCACTAGAGTTGTCAACACGTAAATCATCATCACCTAACAAGTCATCTTCATCACTATTGAAATCAACATACTCGGGGTGTGATACCTTTGGGACTTTAGCCATGAAGCATCTTCCAATTCCTTCATTTGGTGAATCAAATATGTCGTAGGAGTTGGTTGACACAAGTGCTAGACCGGCAACACCTTCATCTTGAGTATATTCGGAGTCAGAGTGATAGCTTCTCTCGGAGTGACTTTCGGAGTCGGAGCCGAATACCCATTCACCAACATGAGCTTGATGTCTTCGTTTTGTGTAGCTCCTTGATGAATTGTCCTTCCTTTCCGAATCCTTCCTTCTCCAAGAGGGTCTTCGTTCATAACGATCATCCCTACTCCTTCTCTCCCTCGATGGTGATTCTTCTTTTCTACTTCTTCTTTTGGGAGAATCTTCTCTTCTCTTGTAGGGTGTCGTACACTCATTGGAATAGTGTTCGGGTCTTCCACTATTGTAGCAGTTTCACTCTCGACTAGAAGATCTTTTGTCATTGTAGGACCTTGACTTGGAACTTCTCTCTTTGCTTCTATTCTTGTAGAACTTGTTGAAGTTCTTCACCATTAGGCTCAATTCTTCATTGAAGGTTTGTTTCTCACTTGATGATGTGGGAGCTTCACATGAGGCTTTGTAAGCACCACTTGACTTGTTATGGAGCTCCTCCTTATCCTTGAGTGACATCTCATGAGCAACAATTCTTCCAATGACTTCCGTTGGCTTGAGATCTTTGTAATTTGGCATCATTTGGATCAACGTGGATACGGTATCATATTTTCCATCCAAGGCTCTTAGGATCTTCTTGATGATGAATTTGTCGGTCATCTCTTCACTTCCTAAGCCGATAAGAGCAAGCCTAGAGTACATTTCAGCGACAACTTCACCATCCTTCATTTTGAACTTGTCAAGTTGACTTTGAAGCACATCCAACTTGGATTGCTTGACGGAGTCGGTACCTTCGTGCATATCAATCAAAGTATCCCAAATTTCCTTTGCATTCTCAAGACGGCTGATTTTGTTGAATTCTTCGGGGCACAATCCGTTAAAGAGGATATCACAAGCTTGAGCATTGTATTGCAACATCTTCAACTCTTCCGCGCTAGCTTCACGGTTCGATTCTCTCCCATCAAAGAATTCACCTTGCAAGTCAACACACATAATAGCCCAAACGGCGGGGTTATGTCCAAGAATATGCATTTTCATCTTATGCTTCCAACTAGCAAAATTAGTACCATCAAAGTAAGGACCTCTACGATGGTAATTTCCCTCACTAGACGCCATACTCTCCTAGGTTGTGAAACCAAGGCTATGACTTCCAAAAGCTATGAAAATCAAGGCAAATGGAGACCAAAGCTCTGATACCACTTGTAGGATCGAAAGTATGTCTAGAGGGGGTGATTAGACTACTTGACCAAATAAAAATCTATCCTTTTCCCAATTTTAGTTCTTGGCAGATTTTAGCAACTTTGGACAAGTCAAGCAATCTTAACACAATTCAAGCAAGCATGCATAGAGTATATGAGCAGCGGAAAGTAAAGCATGTAACTTGCAAGAATGTAAAGGGAAGGGTTTGGAGGATTCAAACACAATTGGAGACACAGATGTTTTGTCATGGTTCCGATAGGTGGTGCTATCGTACATCCACGTTGATGGAGACTTCAACCCACGAAGGGTAACGGTTGCGCGAGTCCACGGAGGGCTCCACCCACGAAGGGTCCACGAAGAAGCAACCTTGTCTATCCCACCATGGCCATCGCCCACGAAGGACTTGCCTCACTAACGGTAGATCTTCACGAAGTAGGCGATCTCCTTGCCCTTACAAACTCCTTGGTTCAACTCCACAATCTTGTTGGAGGCTCCCAAGTGACACCTAGCCAATCTAGGAGACACCACTCTCCAAGAAGTAACAAATGGCGTGTTGATGATGAACTCCTTGCTCTTGTGCTTCAAATGATAGTCTCCCCAACACTCAACTCTCTCTCACAGGATATGGATTTGGTGGAAAGAAGATTTGAGTGGAAAGCAACTTGGGGAAGGCTAGAGATCAAGATTCATATGGTAGGAATGGAATATCTTGGTCTCAACACAAGTGTAGGTGGTTCTCTTTTAGAAAATATAGGTTGGAAGTGTAGGTTTGTTATGATGGCTCTCTCTACGAATGAAGAGGAGGTGGAGGGGTATTTATAGCATCCACACAAAATCTAACCGTTACACATAACTTCCCAAACTCGGTGAGACCGAATGATTAAACTCGGTCGGACCGATTCAGCAAAGCTAGTGACCGTTAGGGTTTTCAGTGGGACCGACATGCAACTCGGTAGGACCGATATGATTAGGGTTAGGGCATAATGTAATCTCGGTGAGACCGATTACACAAACTCGGTGAGACCGATTTTGGTAATAAGCTAGCCAGAGAGTTGGTCAAGTAAACTCGATGGGACCGATCGCTCATTTCGGTGAGACCGAAACGTTACGAAGGGAAAACAGAGAGTTTATATTGCAATCTCGGTGGGACCGATCTCTCATCTCGGTGAGACCGAAATGTTATGAAGGGAAATAGAGAGATTACAACCCCATCTCGGTGAGACCGAGATCCCTATCGGTGAGACCGATTTGCCTAGGGTTTGTGGCAGTGGCTAAGACATTTGAAACTCGGTGGCGCCGGATAAGAAGAATCGGTGGGGCCGAATTTGACTTTTGGTTTAGGTCATATGTGGATGTGAGAAAGTAGTTGAGGGTTTTGGAGCATATCACTAAGCATTTTGAGCAAGAACCTCATTAAGCAACACATCATCCCTCCTTGATAGTATTGGTTTTTCCTATAGACTCAATGTGATCTTGGATCACTAAAATAGAAAATGTAGAGTCTTGAGCTTTGAGCTTGAGCCAATCCTTTGTCCTTAGCAATTTGAGGGGTCCACTTTTCTCATCCATGCCATGCCAATCATTGAGCTTTCCTGAGATATTAATCTTGAAATAGCATTATCTCAATGAGCTATATGTTGTTAGGAATTACCAAAACCACCTAGGGATAGTTGCACTTTCAGAAACCTATGGCCCCGGGTCTACTTTACATCATATTAATTTCCCGTCAACTAGCTATTTCTGTCGCTGTTTATTTTGCAATCTTTATTTTCCAATCTATACAATAAAAATACCAAAAATATTTATCTTATTATCTTTATCAGATCTCACTTTTGCAAGTGGCTGTGAAGGGAGTGAAAACCCCTTTATCGCGTTGGTTGCAAGGTTCTTATTTGTTTGTGCAGGTACTAGGCGACTTGCGTGTAGTCTCATACTGGATTGATACCTTGGTTCTCAAAAACTGAGTGAAATACTTACGCTACTTTGTTGCATCACCCTTTCCTCTTCAAGGGAAAACCAACACATGCTCAAGAGGTAGCAACGTATCACGCCGCTACAAGATCCAGCAGCAGATCCGGGCGAGGGAAGCCACGCACGCCGCCCGCATCACTGTCAGGCTGCCTCTGAACTCGCCGGAGCCGGAGGAGGAGGAGCCGGGGGAAGAGGAGGAGGAGGAGATGGCTTCGATGGAGGTGGAGGAGGCAGACCAGCAGGTGCCGGCTTCAACATGGAGCAAGCGGAGGCGGAATTTGTCGTCGCCCAGTCTGACGAGATGGCCGAGCAGTAGGCCATCCTGGAGTCCATCCAGGATGAGGCCTATGTGGAGGCCAATCGGGCGTTCCTACGACGGGAGCAAACAGAGTCTGACGCGCTCTTCACCAAGCTCGACGCGAAGATAGAGGCGGAGGAGGCCGGAGCGGAGCAGCCGGAGGAGTCGGAGCTGCAGCTGCCGCCCATGCTGCCGGAGCCGGGCACGGAGATCGTCGTGATCTCCGATGAGGAGTAGCTAAGATCGACGTAGTATGTAGGTTTCTTTCCTTTTGCATGTCTTTGTATGGATATAAGAA